>NC_046154.1:73155860-73755860 GCF_011064425.1 Rattus rattus
ACATTATGTGGGGGAAACTATCTTCAGCTCACCAGTGCTGAGGCATGCAGGAGTTAAGATCTTGTGAAAGTTCTCAGACTTAAGAAGTGGCAGTTTTGAAGCTCACTGTTCAGGGCAGCTTTCTTTCCTAGTCCCAAGACACAGTATTGAATCATGAATACATCTTCATGGCATATATTCATTTTCTTTTTGTTTAACTTGTTTCATGTTGATTTCTGAAGTAAAATTTCTTAGTAAAATGTCCAATTTCTCAGAACAGTCAATCACAGTCTTACACTCAATTTGGGGCTAGTATAACAAAGGAAAAAAATCAGTTGGTTTGATTGTTACACACATTTATTTAATGAATAAATATTATATTGAAAGTGTGAAAATGGAACATGATTGTTTCTTTGGAATCATAATCATTTACAAATATTGCTAATAGTAAGTTTTAATTAGTTGATAGGAAGAATCGAAACTTTGAATCTAGGCATTATCCATATGAGAACATTCTTCCTTCCTTCCCCATTTGAATGATCCAAATTCAATCCCATTGAAGGAGTAAAATATGTATATGTTATTTATATGCAAATATATCCTGCAGGAGAATATTTTGTTGCATTGAGGGTCCTCTTTTCTATATTAAAACATAGTAGTAAGTTTAATTGTCTATCACAGTATTTTAAGCAATGAACAACTCATTTCTATGTTAATTGTAGAGCGTTTCTGAAAAGGTATTCATGATTGAAAGAAATGATCATAGTGCTTGGCCAACTGGTGAAGAAGTATTAACTACTGGACTTTGTTGTTTTGGATATCACTGTCCCCCATTGGTTGTTGGGGATTTATATATATATATATATATATATATATATATATATATATATATTTAGGATATAGGACCAGCTGGCATACAAAGACATTTTGGGTATGGTGTTGTAGGTTACAAGTTAGATCTACCTGTATTTCTTGCTCTGCTTACTCATAAGCCATGGTATGAACAGGTCACAAGCCCCACTGCCTCAGGCACAAGTACTGCAGCCATCCTTTTTGGAGCCTGATGGACTGGAAGCCCAGTTAGACCTCTTCTGCCTGAAGCTGCCTCAGTCAGGTATTTTTGCCACATAAGAAACCAACACAGCATAATGATTAATCTGCTGGGCTTCAGAGAAGCCTGCTCACAGAAATATAACAGCACACTGTAACATATCTTCATGTAGCCGATTGTCTGGAACTGTAGGGCCTAATCTGTATCCATTAGACTCATGGGCTTATTAAGTTTAAATTACAGAAAAGTAAGTAAGATTAAAAATTTAGTTCCTTGATACCACAAGTGAGTCATATTTCAAGTACTTTACGGTCTCATGGAACAGTGGCTGCTATATGTGCTGGTACAAATTAAAAGATTCACAGAACACTCAGCAGGACAATGTTACCCAGAACTCTCCCCCAACCCTATGACTTACCTGTGCAACAGTAAGCGAATCTTGAGGGTGGTATGCTTAGTTGATGGCATGATCTATGGTCGACACATTTGGTTTTGAATGAATGGGTTTGTTAAATATAAAGCAAGAAACACATAAAAGAACAAATAGAAAGTAGCAGATACAAAAAGGAAGCAGATGACAAAGCATCATCAAATCAACTTACAAAATCAGAAGAGATGACTGGAGGAGACCAATTGAGGGAACAAAATAAGGTAACATCATCAAACCTGGGGCTTCCGTCATCGTACCTGGGGCTTGCAAATATCCAGAAAAATTAGGCTGCAGAAAATGAAACATTCATTTGGGATTCCCAAATTTCCATTCACCCCAGCTCATGGTGGATAAGCTGCTCATGTCTTATTTCAACCCCAGACATTGGTATAACACAGAATGAGAAGTAGTAACCTGCATTTTGCAAAGTGCTTATATTCCAGGTATATCAGGGACACAGGGTTTTAATGTCCACGGTAGCTTGCTGCTCTTCACTATCCCTGCTACAGAGCCAGGGATGCAGCCATTCTTTGATAAGAGGTCTTGGAGAAAGCTTTGAAACAAATTTTCTTGGGTCTAAAGTGGAGATTTCAAATACAGTGTTAAAATTACAAATGTAAAGCCAGTGTGAAGAACAACAATACCAACCAATCAGACCACTCAGACCTCCCAAGGAGTAAAGCACCAACCAAAGAGTACACATGGAGCAACCTGTGGCTCCAGCTGCATATGTAGCAGAGGATGGCATTGTCTGGTATCCATAGGAGGAGAAGTCATTGGTCCTATGAAGGCTCATTTCCCCAGTGTAGGGGAATGTCATTGTGTTGAGGTGGAGTAGGTAGTTGGGAGGGGGAGTATCCTCATAGAAGCAGGGGGAGGGAACATGGGAGGGGATGAACCACGAAAGGGGATAACATTTGAAATGTAAATACATAAGCTATCCAATAAAAATTATATAAAAAATTAAAATGCTGATCATCAGGTCTCATGGCTCATGTCCATAATCCTAGTATGCAAAATGCTCAGTCAGTCAAAAGTTTTGGTCTGAGTTTCAGGACATGCATTACAGTTGGGTTCTGGAAATCTTTGGCTACAGTGTGACTGGCTATCAAAACAAATAAAAAACAAACAAACAAAGAAGTAATACTGAAGAATAGTGATGTGGAAAAATTTTTCTTTGACTAATAGCTTCTCTATGACCAGTTATGAGCCAGAGGAGGGCCAGCATAAACATATTGGAAAAAGCACTCAACTTTCTTCTGGAGAAGTAACTACTTGCTGTTAACTCTTCGCTAAGACATGAAAAGGCTCTCATTAAATCAAATTATTCATTGTCCAGTAACAGAGATATATTTAGGGTTATAGAGGATAATTGATAAGCCATGAAGATTACATTTAATAGTCGGAATGTTTTTGGAACTATTATAAAATAATGAGGACAATGATGGATGAGAGTTAGTAGAGAATGGCACAGACAGAAAGGTCATGGAGATAAAGGAAGAAAAGACAACATGAACTTCATGTGTGAAGAACCTTCCTAAACCAAAGTTAGTCATCTTTTTCTGGCATTATTTCACTGATACATATATAATAGATATGATTTTGTTGCTAAAACCAAAATAGTTTAAAAATTATCTTCTTTTTATATCTCCTGTCTGAAGAATCTAAGTATATGACTTAGAGTTATCTAGTTGAGTTTATAGCTTTTATCTGAAAAACAAACAAACAAACAAACAAACAAAAAAACAGTCATTGAAACAAAAGTGCACAAACTTTTAAGGGTTATAAGCGTGATGAAAGTGAATACCCACAAATATAACAGTTCTTTGAAATCTTATGATTTACTTTATTGAAGCATTCATGTTTTATATTTTGCCTTACAATTCTGCTGCTATTTTTGTTCATTTGATAATTAATATTACAGGTTCTTAATAAAATATAAATTAAAATAATCTTTTATTGGAAAAAAAGGTTTAAGTGTGTTAATATCACCATTAATCTAATTATCACCTTAAGAAAGTGTGACTTGAATATTTTAAATAGATTTGTCTGGCTTTTTTTCTCCTTTGGGTGAGGATATGTCTTTTTAACTGTTTGAGGGGTATTACTTGATATCCACTTGTGCTATAGACATTAATTTATGTTAGTAAGCATTTTAAAATGTTTGTGAGTCCTTTCAGCATAGCTATGGCATGAATCAAGGAAATATAAGTAGTCATTTTTCCAGAAAAGTAGATACCAGCAATGCTTTACATCAGTTTGTTTTATGAACTTCTGTGAGGCACTGGCTATTAGAAAGTGAATGTAGTGCTTAACTTTCAGACATTCTTTTAAACTAAATAAACAAGCAAGCAAAGAAAGAAAGAAAGAAGGAAACCAAATCCACCTTTTTGGAATATGTTTGCAATACCAGTATTTTGAAGGATGACACAGGAGAACCACAAGTTTAAGGAGAACTATGACACTACCTAAAGACTATACATGGACTGACCCTGGACTCTGACCTCATAGGTAGCAATGAATATTCTAGTAAGATCACCAGTGGAAGGGGAAGCCCTTGGTCCTGCTAAGACTGAACCCCCAGTGAACGTGATTGTTGGGGGGAGGGTGGTAATGTGGGGAGGATGGGGAGGGAACACCCATAAAGAAGGGGAGGGGGAGGGATTAGGGGATGGTTGCCCGGAAACCGGGAAAGGGAGTAACACTTGAAATGTAAATTAGAAATACTCAAGTTAATAAAAAAAAAAAAAAAAAAAAAAAAGAGAACTATTGGCTATAGCCTCTCAGAAAACAGTTAACTCCCTTCATGTTTCTTCATGTTTTGAGTCAATCTCCGTTTAATTTTTTCCATGTCATAAAATCAGTGTGGCCTGATTCCGATTTCCTACCTTCCAAATTTCTACAAAATGGAAAGTCTATTTGAATATTGATAATGAAACATACCAAATCTTAGCTCACATCAACAACTAGAGAGTCTTAGCTTCTAATGAGATGGAGTTCTTCATGTCTTGTGAATATCATTCATTATTCTAATGAAAAGTGAAATGTTAGCATATATTTTCTTAAGACCTTTAAAGTCCTTTCAGTTTTGAAACTCAGACGGATGATCAAAATGTTTCATCTTAAAAGGGAACAAGAATACCCTGGCAAGGAAAGAGAGAGGCATAAAACAACAACATTCAGAGCCTGCCCCACAGCCCATACATATAGAGCCACCCAATTAGACAAGATGGATGAAGCAAGAATACATTTAAAATCTGCCAGCAGCAAAATGAACTAGGACCCCGTTGAGGAATCAGAGAATGAACTCTTCATGCAACAATGCCAAGCAACCCAGAGCTTCCAGGGACTAAGCCACTACCTAAAAGACTATATCATTCTGATTTTATCTTCTTAGTCCTGCTAAGTGAACCCCAGTGAACACTTCAATGGGGGAGGGTTAAGGAAGGGGGAAAGGGGATGTTAGCCGGAAAGAATATATTTTAAAACTCAAGTTAATGGGAAAAAAAAAAACATATATGGAAAGGAAAAAAAAAAAAAAGTCCAATACTTCAGTTTGGTAATGGCATTACAATAAAGCCTACATATTGACTCATTGCAGTTCGAGAAAGGCAGGGGTCAAGGACAGGGACATTATCTACATCTTCAGTCCCATTTGACTATTTTAACAATGAAAGAAACATCCTGTACATGATACCCAAGAACCTTTACTATTACTGAAATGAAGTTGCTGCTGTGATTGAACCAATGCAACTCCTGCCCCACCCTAATCCAAGATAGAAAGATCCTAGCATAATAATATCATAAGACAAGCCAAAGTAACTCATGTCTTCCATAAATTACTAATGCCACAGTAATGATGTCTTATTAAATCAACTTATATGAGGACCAGGAGAACTAGCTCAGTTAAGAGCAGGGATTCTGGATTTGGTTCCCTAGAACAACATGGTAGCTGACAAGGATATGTAAAGGACATCACAAGGATATCGGCACTACTGTGATAGATTTTCTTAATCAGATTATTTGAAGTAGAAATACCCATCAAAATCTGTGATATTCCCACATAAAGAACATGAAAGAAGAAGCGTTTGATCCTTGCTTGTTTATCCTGACTCACTGGCAAGTCATCTAACTGGTTGCTGAGATATTCTTTGCAAGTTTCTGACCCAAATTCTTTTAATTCTAACCCAGAATGAAGATTAGCAGTTCTGGGACTCCAGTGCCAGATTGGGACTCTGAGCTATCTGGGCTTATAAAGTAAAAATCTAGAAATTTCTTAGATTTTCTGTCAGTAGACAATCATTGTTGTACTACAAGGATCACAGTTTGTAAGTTGATCTAATAAATAAATAAATATATACAGGGTATGTATGTATATATATAAATATATATAAATATATATATATGATAGTGTATTTGTATGTATGTGTGCATGCATGCATATATGTATTATTGTATAATTTAATAGTTATTTGGCTTCACAGAAACCAGACTAGTATAGACTGTGGTATCAGAAATGTTTCTAGGGAAATGCATTTATAAGATGAATGTGTAATGTATCTAGAACAGGCTCGCAAGTTACAGTTACATTTAAAGAAGACTCCCTAGTAGCATCTGGAACATGGAAAGACATGGACTTCTGTACATAATACTTTCCAAAGTTTGTGGAAAAAAAAGAAAATAATGATGCTGGATAGTTGCCTGGATAAACTGACAAAGAAAAAGTAATATTTAGTGAAAGCAATTAATTTGTTCTTCATTTGCATAAACATTGTTCACAACAGATTTTCTATTCAAATAAAATAAAATCTATTTTGAAAGATACAACAAAAACTAACACATCAGAGTTGTACAAGAAAAATAAACAGAAGGAAAAGATCCCAAGAAAGTGCAAATAATCAGAGACCCACTTGTTCACATGCTCAAGAATCCCATAAAAACAGTAAATTGGAAGTACACAAATTACCTGACACAGATCTGTGTACACTAGGTGCTGCTTCAATGTCTCTAAGTTCATATAAGCTTAGATGATTATAACATTTTCTAAATATGAACTGGAAGAGAATCATTTTTCTAGTAGCCATAGACCTGAAGTTGCTGAAAATCAAACCCAAAAACACATTATGATTTCAGATAAATTATAACAAAATTTCAAGTCCTAGCCTTGGAGAGTGATGGCAGTAAGAACACATATTGGTAAAGAGTAACATGCTGTAACTTGGTATGAAATGTGTGAAGGAAGCCTACTGATACTGGAGATTTGAACTCTCAGATTACAAATGGTTTATTTCTCCTGAGGATGTAATTAATCCACTCATAGAAGATGATATTTCCATACCTATACCCCTTGCAATATTGCCTTCTCTATATTTGCTTGAAGGAGTTTATCCTTCATTGTCTGCCAGACCCATAATGACATTTCATGAAAGAGATGCTAGGCAAGATAATACTGACATTCCTCAGTGCCCATCAGTAGTTGCCTCTAGATCTATATAACCAGACCTAAGGCTAAACTGCTAACCAGGTTCCTAGAAGGGAAAAGGTGTAGTCATGAGGAGATGCACTACACCATTCAAGAGTTTAATGAGCTTGCTAATTCGCTCAAATAGAAGTCTGGGGGATATTCGTGGGAATAGAATGTAAGGTTATGGGAAAATGATGGAGTAGATATAGTACTGGATAAGGCTGTCTTTATTGACATGAATATTTGCAGAGTTTAAAAAGTCTCAAGCATTTATTTAATTGGTTACATGATGCATGTGTCAAAAGATGATCTATTGAAAAGGAGATGGAGATACCAGTTATGTAGGGATTTTAAGGCTTAGAGCAATTGGAATGCTTGAGTGGAAATACTGTGTAAAACATAATTCACTACAGTGGGAGAAAGCATGTCCTTAACTAACACTGTAAGACATAAAATGATGAGAGAAACACCAGTAGATTTCAAAAGCTGTATCATTATTCTTCTCCTATACCTGATCATAGCATCAGAGATAATGCTGTTCAATTGGATCAATTAAATATAATGGGTTTAATTGGTTTCTGGATTAGCAGGATCCTGGTGGCTGCACTGAGTCACCAAAGCCAAAGACAATGTAGTTACCATAATGAGCAAAAAAGGCAAAGCAATTGCTATAATGGCCAGTCCTGTAACAGGCAGCATGGGTAGAGTGATTTTATAAAGGTGTGACTTATACGGATCTTTGGTATGACTAATGGTGTTTCCAGAAATTAAATGTGTAAGAAACCTACTGTGATATTTTTAAGTCTGTATAGTCAGAAATGATCTGAAACCATGAATGAAAGGCTGCATTGGTTGGAAGATATAGAGTGTCTCTGGCTATTAACTGATTTCTAGATTTGATTCAGTTTGTAGCCCTGGAACCCCTTGAATGAAAAGAAGTCTAGGTCTTCCTGGGGAAAAATTTCATTAAATATTTCAGAACTTTACATGTAGATTTTTTTCCATCCTTCTCTAAAAGGACCTATAGCCTTTTGTTCAGTGACAGTCCACTAGAGCAAAAGCAAACCATTAACTCCCCAGACTGTATTAGATATTGATTCTGAATTGGCACTGATTCTGTGAGATCCCAAAATTATTTTGGTCCTTCAGTTAAAGTAGAGATTTATGAACGTATGTAATTAATAAAGTTTTGGCTGAAGTCTGATTCACAATGGATCCCAAACTTATCCTATCGCTATTGGTGGTAGAACCTTGTTCAGAAGTCCCCAGGGTCTTCTCTATGATTCACGTACAAAGCCCAAAAGTAATAAACTATCTGGTACTTTCACCTCAGTTACCATCAGTTCTGTTGCATACTTAGGATAGATATACATAGAAGTTGATAGAATTCTCACACTGCTTTTTTGACTTATAGGGTAGGGCTATTACGGTTGGAAAGGCTAAGTGAAAACCACTAGAGGTGTATATATCAGGGAAAATAGTGAAAATCACATTATTTGAAAGGATTTTATAATTAATGCCACCATCAAAAACTTGGTGGCACTCAGGTGGTAGCTCCGAATTCATTTCTCTTTAACTATCATATGTAGATTGTGTAGAAGACAAACAAATCATGGAAAATGACATTTGACCATCAGAAACTTTACTAAGTAGTGAGTGTGATGTAAGCTGGTGTATTTGATATGCTATCCTTTTTTGAGCAGGTTAACATATTTCTTTGTACAGGTTATGCAGTATTGATTTAGAAAATGACTTCTTTATATATTTATCCACTAATACCACCAGAAGATATTTTATTTCAGGTGGTAATTCCAGAAAAATGATGTTATAGTTATTTCTCGAGGATATATTAACTGTACTACTCAGTGTTAAAAGTTTATTTGAAATGAATGTTAATTGGCTCTCACAAAATATTGGTTCACTACATTGATGTCATTATGTTGATTGGATTAAGTAATCAAGATAAAGCAATCACTTTGGACTTGGTATGGCAAATGCATCAGATGATGAAAATAAATCCAATTAAATACCAGGGAACTTGTACAAGCTAAATGAAATGGCTAAGTGTCCCATAACATGGACATGTTTATATTTATACTCATAACATGGAGATATTTGTTCTTAGGAAGAGGATAAGCTGTTATGCCTGGCCCTTTACCCCCATGAAGAAAGAAACCTTAACACTCACTAGGCCTATTTGGAATCTGGAACAGTACATTCTTTACATTGTTGCATTACTCAAGCTCTTATACTAGTTAAAACTTGCAGCTTTGATTGGGGCCTGGGTCAAAAGAAATCTCTTGGCTGAAATTCTAGTAGTGCCAACAATCCTGCAACCTCAGGGGGCCACCACTTCTACCAACTTCTGCCCATATTCCTGGCCCAAGAGGAAATTGCATAGTGCCTCTAGAAAAAGGAATATAGGAGCATCTGTGGCAGGAAACCTCTGGTTTCTGCCTGTGCCGGGAACTGAACTGAACCTGTCCCACAGCTCCCTCCACCGAAATTCCATGAGGGAGGGAGCTGGACCCTTAGAAGTGTGAACACTCCTGAGAAATCAGAGGAGACAATTACTTTCTGCCCATATTCCTGACCCAAGAGAAAATTGTCTGGTGCCAGCTGTGCCCTCTGGGCACAGGGACCTAGGGACAGTCAGGGTCAGGAACTTTTGGGTTACTGCCTGCACCAAGAGCTTAAAGCCAGTCCTCAGGAATGCCTACACACCTGAGAGCAAATGTAAGAACAATTCTTCTGGGCCAAGCAACCTGCCTAGAAGCTTCAGGTCACAGAAACCCAGGAACAGCTCTCTGTTCCCAGATGCAGCTGAAAGAAAACAGGTCTGCAGGAATGCTGACACACAGGCCTACAAGAAAGTCAAGCCACTGTCAGAGAAAGTAAGTCAAGCTAACACCAGAGACAACCTGATGGTGAGAGGCAAGCTCAGGAAACTAAGAAACAGAAACCAAGACTACTTGGCATTATCAGATCCCAATTCTCCCATCAAAACAAACACTGAGTATGCAAATACACCAGAAAAGCAAGATTTGGATTTAAAATAACATTAGATGATGATGATGATGATGATGATGATGATGATGATGATGATGATGATGATGATGTACTTTAAGATGGGTATAAATAAATCCCTTAAAGAAAGAAGAAAGACAGGACAACACAAGTAAAGAAGAAGAATCCCTTAAGGAGATTACACAAAAATCCCTTAAAGAATTACAGGAGAACACAAACAAACAGGCAAAGTAATTGAACAAAATCATCCAGGATTTAAAAGCAGAAATAGAAACAATAAAGAAGGCACAAAGGGAGACCACACTGGGGATAGAATACCTAGGGAAGATATCAGGAGTCATTGATGCAAGCATAACCAACAGAATACAAGAGGTAGAAGAGAAAATCTCAGGGGCAGAAGATACCATAGAAAACATCTACATAACAGTCAAAGATAATATAAAATGCAAAAAGCTCCTAGACCAAAACATTCAGGAAATCCAGGATACAATGAGAAGATCAAACCTAAGGATAATAGGTATAAAAGAGAATGAAGACTCCCAACTTAAAGAGCCAGTACATATCTCCAACAAAATGTTAGAAGAAAACTTTCCTAACCTAAGGAAAGAGATCCCCATAAACATACAAGAAGCCTACAGAATCCCAAATAGATTGGACCAGAAAAGTAATTCTGGTCACATGATAGTCACATGATAGTCAAAACACCACATGCATAAGAAAGAAAGAATTTAAAAGCAGTAAGGGAAAAAGGCCAAGTGACATATAAATGCAGACCCATCAGAATTACTCCAGACTTCCCACCAGAGACAATGAAAGCCAGAATATCCTGCAAAGATGTCATAAAGACCCAAAGAGAACACAAATGCCAGCCCAAGTTACTACATCCAGCAAAACTCTCAATTAACATAAATGAAGAAACCAAGATATTCCATAACAAAACCAAATTTACACAATATCTTTTTACAAATCCAAGTCTACAAAGGATGATAGATGGAAAACTCCAACACAAAGAGGGAAATTACACCCTAGAAAAAGCAAGAAAGTAGTCGCTGTGCAACAAAACCAAAAGAAGAGAGACACACAAACGTAATTCCACTTCTAACAATAAAATTAGCAGAAAGCAACACGCACTATTCCTTACTATCTCTTAACATCAATGGACTTAATTCCACAATAAAAAGACATAGACTAACAGACTGGATACATAAAGAGGACCCACCATTTTCCTGCATACAGGAAACACATCTCAGAGACAAAGACAAAGACTATCTCAGAGTAAAAGATTGGAAAACAACTTTCCAAGCAAATGTTCCAAAGAAATAAGCTGGTGTAGCCTTTCTAATATTGAATAGAATCGACATTCAACCAAAAGTTATCCAAAAAGATAAAGAAGGACGCTTCAAATTCATCAAAGGAAAAATCAACCAAGATCCCTCTCAATCCTAAATCTCTATGCTCCAAATGCAAGGGCACTGACATTCATAAAAGCAGTCTTACCAAAGTTCAAAGCACACGTTGTGCCTCACACAATAATAGTAGGCGATTTCAACACCTCACACTCATCAATAGACAAACCATGTAAATAGAAATTAAACAGAGACATAAGAAAGTAACAGAAGTTATGAGCCAAATGGACTTGACAGATATTTATAGAACATTTCATCATAAAACAAAAGAATATGCCTTCTTCTCAGCACCTCATAATACCTTCTCCAAAATTGAACAGAAATTCTGTCAAAGAACATGTTTCAACAGATACAAGAAGATAGAAACAATCCCATGTATCCTATCAGATCACCGTGGACCAATGCTGGTGTTCAATAACAACAAAAATGATAGAAAGTCCACATATACATGGAAGTTGAACAATGCTCTGCTCAATGATAACTTGGTCAAGGAAGACATAAAAAAAAGAAATTAAAGACTTTTTAGACTTATATGAAAATGAAGCCACAACATACACAAAACCTATGTGACACAATGAAAGCAGTGCTAAGAGGAAAACTCATAGCTCTGAGGGTCTCCAAAAAGAAACTGGGGAGATCATATACTAACAGCTTGACAACATACCTAAATGTTCTACAACAAAAAGAAGTAAATACATGCAGGAGGAATAGAAGGCAGGAAATAATCAAACTCAGGGCTGAAATCAACCAAATAAAAACAAAAAGGACTATAAAAGAATCAACAAAACCAGGACCTTTTTTGTTGAGAAAATCAACAAGATAGATAACCCTTAGCCAGACTAACAAGAAGTCACAGAGAGTATATCCAAATTAACAAAATCAGAAATGAAAAGGGAGACATAACACAGAATCTGAGGAAATTCAAAAAATCAACAGATCCTACTAGAAAAGCCTATATTCAGCAAAATAGGAAAATCTGGAGGAAATGGACAATTTTCTAGATAAATACAATGTACAAAAGTTAAGTCAGAATCAGATAAACTCTCTACATAACTTAAAGAATTAGAAGCAGTTATTTAAACTGTCCAAACCACAAAGAGCCCAGGAGCAGATGATTTTAGTGGAGAATTCTATCAGACTTTCATAGAATACCTCGTACCAATACTGTCAAAACTATTCCACAAAATAGAAACAGAATGAGACCTACCCAACTCCTTTTATAAAGCCACAATTATGTTTATACCTAAACCACACAAAGACACAACAAAGAAAGAGAACTTCAGACCAATTTTCCTTGTGAATACTGCTGCAAAAATACTCAATAAAATTCTGGCAAACCAAATCTAAGAATACACCATAATGATCATCCATCATGATTAAGTAGGCCTCATCCCAGGGATGCAGGGATGTTCAATATATGGAAATCCATCAACATAATGCACTATATAAACAATCTCAAATAAAACACACACATACACGATCATTGCATTAAATGCTGAAAAAGCATTTGACAAAATTCAACACCCCTTCAAGATAAAAGTCCTGAAAAGATCAGGAATTCAAGGCACATACCTAAACATAGTAAAATCAATATACAACAAACCAGTAGCTACTATTAAACTAAATTGAGAGAAATTTGAAGCAATCCCACTAACATCAGGGACTAGACAAGGATGCCCACTCTCTCCCTACTTACTCAATATAGTATTCAAAATCCTAGGCAGGGCAATCAGACAACAAAAGGTAGCCAAAGAGATGTAAATTGGAAAGGAAGAAGTCAAAATATCATGATTTGCAGATAATATGATAGTATACTTAAGTAACTACTAAGAGAACTACTAAGCCTGATAAAGAATGTTAGCAGAGTGGCTGGGTATAAAACTAACTCTAACAAATCAGTAGCCTTCCTCTACTCAAAAGATAAATAGGCTGAGAAAGAAGTTAAACACCCTTCACAATAGTCCCAAATAACATAAAATATCTCAGTGTGACACTAACCAAGCAAGTGAACAATCTGTATGGGAAGACCTACAAGTCTCTGAAGAAAGAAATAGAAAATCTCAGAAGATGGAATGTCCTCCCAGGCTCATGGATTGGCAGGATTAATATAGTAAAAATGGTCATTTGCCAAAAGCAATATACAAATTCAATGCAATCCCCATCAACATTCAAACTCAATTCTTCATAGAATAAGAAAGAGAAATTTGCAAAGTCATTTGGAATAATGAAAAACTCAGGATAGTGAAACTATCCTCAATAATAAAAGAACTTCTAAGGGAATAACCATCTCTGACCTCAAGCTGTATTACAGAGCTACAGTGATAACGACTGTATGGTGTTGGTAAAGAGACAGGCAGGTAGATCAGTGGAACAGAATTGAAGACCCAGAAATGAACCCATACATCTGTGTTCACTTGATCTTTGACAAAGGATCTAAAACCATCCAATGGAAAAAAATTGCATTTTCAACAAATGGTGTTGGTACAACCAGAGGTTAGCATTTAGAAGAATGTAAATCGATCCATTTTTATTGCCCTGTACAAAGCTTAAGTGACAGTGGATCAAGGACCTCCACATAAAACCAGATACACTAAAACTAATAGAAGAAAAAGTAGGGAAGAATCACATGGGCATCAGGGGAAATTTCCTGAACAAAACACCAATGGTTTATATTCTAAGATCAAGAATTGACAAATGGACCTCATAAAACTGCAAAGCTTCTTGTAAGGCAAAGAACACTCTAATCAGGCAAAACGGCAACCAACAGATTGGGAAAAAATCTTTACCAATCCTACATCACATAGAAAACTAATATCCAAAATACACATAGAACTCAAGAAGTTAGACTCTAGCGAGCCAAATAACCCTATGGGGCTACAGAGCTAAACATAAAAATCTAAGCTGAGGAAATCAAATGGCTGAGAAGTACCTAAAGAAAAGCTCAACATCCCTAGTCATCAGGGAAATGAAAATCAAAACAATCCTGAAATTCCACTTTACATCAGTCAGAATGGCTAAAATGAAAAACTCTAGCAATAGCAGATCCTAGTGAGGATATGGAGAAAGAACACTCCTTTGTTGTTGGTGGGATTGCAAACTTGTACAACCACTCTGGAAATCAGTCTTGATGTTCCTCAGAAAATTGGACATGGTACTACCTAAGGATCCAGGTATACCCTTCCTGGACATACACCAATAAGATTCTCCAACATACAATAAAAGCACATGCTGCACTCTGTTCATAGCAGCCTTATTTATAATAGCCAGAAGTTGGAAAGAACCCAGATGCCCTTCAACAGAGGAATGGACACAGAAAATATTGTACTTCTATAAAATGGAGTACTACTCAGCTATCAAAAGCAATGACTTCATGAAATTCATAGGCAAATGGTTTGAACTAGAAAATATCCTGAGTGAGGTAATCCAATCACAGAAAAACACACATGGTATGCACTCCTTGATAAGTGGATATTAGCCCAAAAGCATGAATTACCCAATACACAATCCACAGACCACCTGAAGTTCAAGAGGAACCACGAAAGGGCAGATGCATTACTCATTCTTAACAGGGGAAGAAAAATATTCATAAGTGGGTAAATGGAGGCAAAGTTTGGAGCAGACTCTAAAGGAACCACCATTTAGAGCCTGTCCCACATGTGTCTCCTGAGAGGCACAGTCAGAGCATGTCAAATACAGAGGCGAATACTATCAGTGAACCATTGAACTGAGATCGGGATCCCAGTTGGAAGAATTAGAGGAAGAGCTGAAAGCTCTGAAGGGGCTTGCATCCCCATAAGAGCAATAATGCCAACCATCCAGAGCTCCCAGGGACTAAACCACTACCCAAAACTATAAATGGACTGACCCATGGCTCCAGCTGCATATGTAGCAGAGGATGGCCTTGTTGGGCACCAGTGGAAGGAGAAGCCTTTGCTTCTACCAAGACTGGACTCCACCTGTGTAGGGGAATGTCAGAGGGGGCGGGAAGTGAGGGTAGGTTCAGAGGGGAACATCTTTATAGAAGAAGAGGAGGGAGATGGGATAGGGGGCTTATGTCAGGAAACTGGGAAATGTAAATAAAAATCCAATGAATGAAAAAGAAAGAAAGAAGAAATCTCTTCAAGTCCAAACTGTTCTACCATTTGTGCCATTTGATCCAACAGACTTGATGGTTCTTGATGTTTCAGTAGCAGAAAGAGTGCAGCTCTTGGAAGGACTCTGTAGAGAAATCATAGAGAAGTCCCTTTGGATTTCTACTACCATCAGCAGACAACTTTTCTTCCTCTGGACACAGTTCTTTGTTTATTATTAGTTGAAACTTAATGTTTGACAATGGCCGCCACATTACCATGTGTCCTAAGCTGATCACCATAAGAACCAACACATTTAATAAAATGTTAAAGAAAAACACATTTCTAAACTATTTTTATAAAATAGATTACAACAAACATGAGAAGAAAGTGAGATAAATTCAACAGATAATTATAGCCCAATCTTCTGGATGAACATAGAGGCCAAAACTTCTCAATAAAATATTTGAAAACAATTCAAAATCATATCTAAATGATCATTCACTATGACAAAGTTGGCTTTATTCCAGACACAGACATGCAGATATATATATATATATATATATATATATATATATATATATATATATATATATATATGATTTCACCAAGGAATTGAATATGGAAATAATATGATCATTCCAATAGTTACAGAATATGCCTTTTACAAGATCCAACATTACTTTGTCATAATAAAAAATTCTGATTTTGACAAAGATGCCAAAAAGACACATTGGAGAAAGATAGTATCTTTATTAAGGATGCTGGGAAAGCTGGAATATACCTAATATAGGAGAATAAAATATGATTCTTTTTTCATCTTGGACACAAATCATTTGAAAATTGATCAAGAATGTTAATTTTCAAATCTGAAACTTCTCAAAGAGTCTAGGATCATGTAAAGATATTTTTAGTCTTGTCTCCCAGTCATCCCAGGGAATAGGACCATCAAACAAATGAACTTCAGTAAATTCAAGGTTTTTATATTTTAAAGCAAAACTTCTAGTAAACTGAAGGTGTGGCCTAGAGAACAAAAAATCTTTCTGTGCACTATATATTTGTCAAAGTATTAGTGTCTACAATATAGAAGAACTAAACAGACAACCAAACCAAATGTTAGATAAATAAAGAACCAAAAATGCAAATTAGAAAGTGGATTATGATACACACACACACACACGCACACACACACACACACACACACACACATATATGTGGATTATGAATTTGGACATGAGTCTCATAAGAAAAACGGGAATGGCTGTTTTGGTATCATTGGGATATCTTCCACAATTCTTTAATATTGAATACTTAGTCCCAAGTTGATGGCACTGTTTGGAAGGCTTTTTGGAGATGTGGCCTTGAAAAAGGTGGTGACACTGGGGGCATGCTTTGAGGTTTCAAATGCCATATGCCTTTTGTCAGTAGTCATTCTATCCTCATGGTTTGATACATGAGTCATATCTTTCAGCTCCAGTTGCACTGTCTGCCATCACCCTGTATTCTACCTCTGACAATATGAACTCTAATTGGATGGAATAGGAAGCTCCAAATAACCCTGTTCTTCTTTAGGCTGCCTTGGCTGTGCTGTTTTGTTACATCAAAGGAAAAGTAACCAAGACAATGGGTAAGAAATATTAAGAAGTGTAAGTGTTCTTGAGCTATCACAGAAATACAAATTAAAACTCCTTTGAGATTTTGCCTTACCTCAGTGAGAATGGCTGAATCTAAGAAAATAATAAACATTACATATTAGCAAAGATGTGAAGCAAGAACTCTCACATGCTGTTGGTGGCAGTACGAACTGAAGGAGCCACTATGAAAATCATTATAGAATGCTTTCAAATCTTAGAAATATACCTACGATATTAACTACTATACCACTCCTGATCATATATCCAAAAGATGCTATGTCCTTATACAGAGTCACATGCTCATCTTTGTTGACATTTGCAATATTTAAAATGGAATACAGAAATAATCTAGATGTCCATGAATGGATAAAGGAATAAAAATTCAGTGCGTGTACACAGTGGGATTTTGTTCAGGTACAAAGAAAAATGAAATTATAGAACATGCAGATAAATGCACCGAACTTGGAAACATGCTGATTGAGATAATCCAAGCCAAGAAAGACAAATGCTGCATGCTCTTGTTTAAATGTGAGTGAAATGCTTATAATTATGAGTTAGTATATAAATAAGATATTCATTAAATCCAATTGAAAATGAACGTTCTGTGGGTATGTGAATTTCAACAGAAAACTCAGCTTCAAAGATGAACAATTCTTTTGCATACTTTGATCTACACCAAAGAACATCTAAAACGCATGACCCTGTTTTTCACTTACTAGTACCTGTTTTAAATTACAAGAGCAGTGTGCTTCAGTAGAATTATTCTTCACTTCTTTTGAGTCCTTTCAGGCTTCTGACATTATTTTTTCCAGGTCTACGCTCTTATCTGCTTTCACATGTCTTCAAACTGATTGTGATGAAGGAATTGTGCTAATTAATTCCCTTCAGAATTTTCAAGAAAGAACATAATATCTGTCTGTATGGAGAGGTGGAAAGATAGTTATATTTCACCCTGCTTAGATCTCATACCTTATTAGGACTATTCTACAATTGATAGTGTAAAACCCTAATGTATCAACATCTAATAAGTTATATGTTGCCACTGAAAAAAGTAGATTTCAAAAATGCTCTTCAGTACTAGGATGTCAATCAAAGGCAATTGTACCTTTTGCACTCCTTAATGGATGTGTGTATACATTCTTCCTTCTTTGGAAACATATTACTAGAAAAAGCTTTATTATTCTTCACACCTGTATTTTTAACCTATCTTTTATGTGTTTTGATCACTCCCTAAACACTCTAAAATGCATTAGCAATTTATCAGTGTTTTTCTGATTTGAAAAGCAAGCTTAGATTGTGATGTGATGTCTTAATGAGAGCACTCAGTAATGCTTCAGATTTTACCAAAGACTATTTTCAATTGTGCTTGCTCTGACATTTCTTCCTTTTCTATGGAAGATAAAAAATTATGCAATGTTTCTTTTTTTGTTTTACTCAGAAAAGGTGTTCAAACTTACTTAAAAAGTAAAATTCACCTATTGATGATGGTATAATCCAATTATATGAATTAAGTCATAACCAAAAATATCATCTTATTTATTTTTGGTGTCATTAGATAACACTGTTTTCAAGTCTCATTTTGTTGAGTAAATTTTTTAAAAATTTTTATCTATTCAAAAGTTCATTGTTATTAAAATGTTATGATATGATATAATGTAGTAGCAGTGTTTCCATGTGTTTGAAAATTTTTCTTATTTAATTATTATATAAATTAGATATAAATTATGCTAATAAGGAAAGAAATTTGCAACTTATGATTATTAAATTTTAAAGACAAAATTAACACATAGAAAGATTAATAGTCTAGTAAAAAATAAAAAACACATGAAACTCTGTCTTTATCACTGTTTTAGATCATAGCAAAACCAATGATTCTTAACTGAAAAAACAGATAAATGAAAGTTACTTTAATAACATTAAATCATGATGGAAACTAGATAATCTTTCCAAATGAAGAATTTACTTTAAATGATTCTTGGCAATGAAAAATGTTTTCTCACAAAGTGATAGAATAAATATAATTAAGTCTTCAAATGCTTTCCGTTCTTGTGTGGAAGATCTTACTCTCTTCTCAGATTGAACATGTTCTGTGAATATTATTGTTAATGAAACTATAAAATGAAAGAATTGCTTTGGTTAGTGAATGGGACTTTGTAGGCATACCATGTAAAGTCAGAGGTATTTTTCTGAGGTTCAGCAACTAATCTATGACAATAGTCTAAAGAAAGCCTGAATAAATATCACAAAATCTTTACACTCAATAATAGTAACAGTATTAGTAATAATGATAAGAATAGAATATGAATAAATAAAAACAATAAACAGCAACAATAATAATAGTCACAAGGTTCTGAAACTAATAAAGATAAAGCCCTGCTATTACACAGTTTTCTTCAGTTTCTATAATGGGAATTTCTTCTACATCAACCACTTTTAGTTGTCAATGTCCTGCATATGAAAATGCAGAAACATTCCTACACATCATGGGCATACATAGCTGTTAAATGTTACTTACTACATAATTTTTCTATGGAAAGTTTTAGGTTTTTTCCCTCAAGTACATGGTGAAATCACCCCTTATATGTTATATATGCTGATCCAGATACTCAGAACTAACTTAAAGTAATTTATTCATTTCTTGCAACAGGTTTTTATAGTTTTTACATAAATTCTTGATAACATGTACTCCACTCTGAAGCTGCATGTGGAAGTGGAAGTTTTGGTCAACAGGTACTACAAAAGCACTTCACAAATTTAATTCCAACTTCATCTTAGAGTCAAAATAAATAAGTAGTCTTAATCCCCCTAAACACTTAAGTTTACCATTTGTCGAGCTAATGAAGTATCTGATTTCACATAAAGCATATAGCACATAGAAAGCAACTTGAGTGACAAGAAACATTTGAGGTGTGAACAGCAACTGCAAGTTCAGAGTCTTTTTGGACCTAGTGACAGGTGAGAACGAAACATATCTTACAACAGCAAGGAAGGACATAGATGCTCAAATTTGTGGCTGCCACTGTCACAGACTTGAGGGAAATTAGACCAAAAAAAAATAGCATGAAGGAGAGATAACCAAGAGATCACTATAATCGTACTTTGTCATTCAAGGCCAAATATTACACTTCAAAACACATGGAGATTTTTATAAACTCAGGCAAGCAAATAAAGGGGGAAATAATAATAACTTCAGCAAAGTATGGAATAGTTATACCTCAAGACTCAACTGTTTAACTCTTGGTCATATACCCAAAATATGCTGCACCATCCCACAAAGACACTTGATCAACCACATTCATAGCAGCTTTATTAGTGAGATTCAGGAACTGGAAAACAACCTAGATATCCTGCTACTGAAGAATGGATAAAGAAAACACAGTACATCTACACGATGGAATGCTATTCAGCTGTGGAAAAAAGTCATCATGAATTTTTGTAGATAAACTGGGTGAGGTAGCCCAGACACACAAGGACATGCAGGGTATGTACTCACGCGTAAGTAGATGTTAGCCATAAATCACAGGATGCCATGCTACACTCCAACCACCCAAGGAGGTTGGACAGTAAGAGGGCACAAGTAAGGATGTTTGAGTCTCCCTTGGAAAGGGGGATGAAATGGTCATGGAAGGCTGCTGGAAGGAGGGAAATGAGGGGTAGGTAAATGGGAGTAGATAGGTAAATGGGGGTGTTTCAGGGGTGTGACTCTGCAGGGAGGGTTGGGCAGATGGCCATGAGAATGAATGGGAATCTGCAACTTACAGGGCAGGGGGAGTAGGTGGCATCTCCAGGATAGGGAAGACACTGTAGAATCAACGATCAACGAGGTTATCCTTAACTGTGACTCACAGCATTGGGGATTGGAAATCTGGGGAAGCTGCCTCCTGTGGACAGGCAGGAACCCAGGTGTAGCAATAGAGACATCAACCCACCTACAAAGTTTTCAACCTAATATGTTTCTGGTCTGCAAGAAATAAAGGGATTTGAGATGGAGCAACGAATGGCCAACCAATAACCGGCCCAACTTGAGACACATTCCATAGGGAAGCACAAATCTCTGACACTATTAATGATACTCTGTTATGCCTTCAGACAGGATTCTGTCCACTGAGAAACTCCACCCACTCACTGGCTCAGGCAGATACAGACACCCACAACAAAATCATGGATGGAGCTTAGGAACTCTTGTAAAAGAATAGGTTAAAGGATTTTATCCTCTAAAGGGATAGGAACTCTACAGGAAGACCAACAATGTCAACTAACCTGCATCCTTGGGGCTTTCAGAATTTGACCCATCAACCAAAGAGTACACACTGGCTAGACCTAGACCTCCCTGCACATATGTATCAGTTGTGCAACTTGGTCTTCATGTGGGTCCCAAACAACTAGAGCAAGGTTATCCCAAAAGATGTTGCCTGTATGTGGGATATGGTTTTCTAGTTGGGATGACTTGTCTGTCTTTAATGAAAGGGGAAGTGCCTAGCCTAGAAGATAATTAATGTGCTAGGATAGGGGAATGCTCAGGAGGGGGGTTATCCACTCAGAAGAAGGGGAGGGGGCATTTGGGGAGGAATTGTGGGTGACATGGGAAGGGAGCAGAGACACAGCCAGCAGCAAATGAATGCCAGCAGCAAACCACTGAACTGAGAACAGGACCCCGTTGAAAAGAATCAGAAAAGAAAAAGCTTGAAGGGGGAGACACCATATGAACAACAATGCCAAGCAACCAGGAAAGGGACTAAAATACCTAAAAGACTATCATGGACTGACCCTGGACTCTGACCTCATTAGCAATGAATATCCTAGTAAGATCACCAAAAGCCCTGGGTCCCACTGGAATGAATCGTGATACAAGGGGAGGAAAGGAACACCCATAAAGAAGGGAGGAGGAAAGATGTTTGCCTGTAAACTTGAATAATTTCGAAATGTAAATAAGAAATCTCAGTTAATAATAAAAAAAAGTTGGTCACAGGGAAAGAAAAATACTTTGTCCTTAAAGTTTAAAGCTGAAAAATTCCAAATGATCAGAAACTAAAGACCACTTGTGCTTTTGACCTTCAGAGAAGAAGCGCTTTCCCAGTGCTCCAGGATAACCAGAAGAATAATCAAGAAAGGTATTATTACATATGATAACTGATACTGTTCTAGAAAAAAACCTATTGAAGATAGACCTAGACAAGATTAAAACAATGTAATGACAATATAAAATTAACTATAAGTGGAATAAAATACAGAATACCCAAGATATAGTCGATAGAACTCAAAAAGGTCAACAAACTAAAGGGCCCAAGTGAGGATGCCTCAGTCCCACTTGGGAGAGAGAAGAAAACAACCACAAGGTGGGAGGAAGGGAGTGACCTGGGAGGGAACAGAAATGGGAGTTGAGGGAGAGGTGAGCATAATGTGGTATTGGATGGGGAAAAGGACTGAAGCCCTGAGGTCCAGCAGAAAGAATAGAAACAGGAGAGCTCATGATGAAGGAGGTTGGAAGGAACCTCCAGAATGTAGCAGAGACATGGGAGGTGAGAGACTCTCAAGACTCAAAGGAGGGGACCCTAGATGAAATGACCTACAGTGGGGAGAGGCAACTTGTTGATTCTACCTCCAGCAGAAAGACAGGTCATCAAGTGCAGGATGGGGGTGCCACCCCATAGTTGAAACTCAGACCCATAATTATTCTTGTCTGAAAGAACTGCAGGGGTGGAAATGGGGAAGAACATGAGAAAAAGAATGTGCAGTGACAGGCCCAAAGCAGAATCCAGCTCAAGGGGAGGCCCTAAGGCCTGACACCATTACTGAGTCTATGGAGTGTTCACAAAAAGGGATCTATCATGACTGCCCCCTGAAAGACCCAACCAGCAGCTGAAAGAGTCAGATGCAGATATTTGCACCCAAACAAATGAACAGAAGCTGCTGACCCCTTTGGTTGAATTAGGAAAAGGATGGAGGAAGCTGAGGAGGAGGGTAGCCCTGTAGGAGGTCCAGCAGTCTGAGTTATCCTAGACGCCCCAAATCTCTCAGACACTGGGTCACCAACCAGGCATCATAAACCAGCTGAGATGAGGCCCCCAGCACATATATAGCAGAAGACTCCAGGGTCTGGGTTCAATCAGAGAAAATGCACCTAACTCTCAAGAGACTGAAGGATCCAGGGAGTTTAAAGATCGGGTGAAGTGGAGACATCCTCATGTAGACAGGGATGGGCAGGGAGGAGGTATGGGATGTGGAGCAGTTGGAGGGTGGACTGCAAAGGGAATAAAATCTGGATTATATAAATAAATAAATATATTATTAAAATAATTCTGAGCAAATGTGATACAATTTCAAATTCTAGACCATTAACAACTTATTATTTGTAAAGTCAAGAGTCCAGTTAAAAATAGTAACTATGAACAGAGGTCATAATCTACTGATCATAGCTAGAACCAAATGAATTCATAGAAACAGATTGAGACACCAAACATTATGACTCACATTTATAATTCCAACACTTGAAGGCTTAGTTTGAGCCCACCTTTGAATTTAACCCCAATCTAGAATTATAAAATGAGACTGTTGTCTCATCAATAAACAAACAGCTAGCCTTTATATGTTAACCACATTTGGGTCTCAGTAGATAGGAGTTATTTTTTTTTGATGAGGGTGGAAAGATGCACTAATATAATGAAAAATCTTTAGGAACTTGCTTAATACTATATTTATTTAGTGAAAAAATACTAATAGTCTCTCCCTTAAGACCTGTGATTTTTCATGGTGCAGGTTCTTGGCATTGATAATGGTATCAATAATTATTTCTGTCTTGTGCAAAGGGCCCCAAACCTACAGAGAACAAGATTCGTTTCTCCTAAAATATTCAGGACACTATAGTGTCAGTGGGCATATGTTTCCAAGGAGATCATTGTTGTCCATCCCAGGGTTATAGCTATGTCATACAGATGTTTGTTTTTCTCCTTTAGGAGCATGCAAAGCACCTTCCAACATCCTGATGTTCATTCTTGAGCAATGAAGCTTTCAGCCTAGTACCAGATTGATTTCTTCATGTTCAAAGATTTAAGTATATAGGTGGCAATTAACACATAGACTCACAACTGGACAATATGCATAAGATAAGAATTGTATAATACTAAGGCCTAAATGGGAAATCTATATCACCTACTTCTTCAAAGATAACTTACTCAGAGTTACCATTACTGCATTAAAACTATCATCAAAAAACAAGTTGGTAAAGAAAGGGTTTATTCAACTTACAGCTCCATATTGCTGCTCATCATCAAAGGAATTTGATGGAACAGAAAGATGGCAGGAACCTAGAGGCTGGAATTAATACAGGGGCCAGGAAAGGATGCTGCTTCCTAGACTGCTTCTATTGGCTTGTTCCAACTGCATTTTTAAAAACAGAACCCAGGACTTTCTGCCCAAGTTGGGCATCAGGCACAGTGACAAACTAAGATGGTTTAGAAAGATTTTCAGAGGAGCTAGAAGCATTTAATGGGTAAAATAATACATGTTTTCTGAATACTACATAGTGGTTACATGTATAGTCTTACATGGTAAAAAGAAGTTGAAACACAATTAAACCAAGAGAGTGAAACATAAAAGATAATAGAAAGAGAAAATGTGCAGAAATAAAAGTTTCTTTTACTTTCATTTAATAGTAGTTATTTTTTTTATTGAAAATAGATTTTCTCATACAACACATCTCAATGATGGGTAATTTCCCCTCCTGAATTTTTCCTAGCTACCTTCTACCTCTTCTTTCCTCCACATCCTTTATCCCACCAATTTCTATTTAGAAAAGAGCAAGTCTCCAAGAGATGACAATCAAAGAGGAGAAAACAAGATACAATAAGACGAGGAAAAAGCCATTATGTTGAGGCTGGACAAGGCAATCCAATAGGAGAATGGGCACATGAGCAGGCAAAGTAGCCAGAGATATACCTGCTCCCACTGATAGGAATATCATAAAAAACACCAAGCTGACTATGATAATATATATGCTGAGGACCTAGTGCACATCCATGCAGGTCATATGCTTGCATTTTCTGTCACTGTGAGCGGATATGAACCCTGCTTAATTGATTTTGTGTTCAGTGTTCTCCTGGTATCCTCAATCTCCTCTGTCCCCTACAATCCTTCTTCCCCAACTTCTGTGTGGTTTCCCAAACTTCAAGGCATGGACTTAAAGGAAACATTGAATTTAGACTCTCTTTCTACACAATGTTTAGCTGTGAGTCTCTATTCATTCTCCCATTTGCTACTGGAAAAGCCTCTCTGATGACACCTGGACAAGGCACCAATATATGAGTGCAGCAGAATAATATTAGTAATAATTTTGTTGATTGTTTCTAATTATGTTTGGTTTTACTCTAGGTCTCTGGTCTATCCAGGCTCTATTTCTTGGGTCTCTGGATTGTGGCATGGTTATCATTTATTTAACAGCTAATATATAGATACATATGGATGCATGGTGTATTTGTATTTAAGAGTCTAAGTTATCTTACTAAGGATGACTTTTTTTAGTTATATCTGTTTGTCTGCAAATTTTGTTATGCCATTTTTTAAACAGATGAATGAATAGAATTCCTTGGTACAAATGTACCACATTTTCTTCATCCCTTCTTCTGTTGAGAGACATCTACATTGCTTCCAATTTCTTACTATTTTGAACAGAGCAGCAAAGAACAGGATTAACCAAGTGTCTCTGTGGTAAGTGGGATAAAGCATCCTTTGAGTTCATGCTCAAGATTGGTATAGGTAGATTTTGAGATAGATCAATTTCCATCTTTCTAAAAATTGGCCACACCAATTTTCATAGTGAATACACGATTTTACATTCTCTTCAGCAATGGATGGATGTTCACACATGCTTGCCAGCAGATACTATCAATTATACTATTCATCTTAGCCAATCTTACAGAATCCTTTAAGAAGGAATCTCAAAGTAGTTTTGATTTGCATTTCACTGATGGCTAAGGATGTTGAACATTTTTAAGTGTCTCTCAGCCACTTTAGTTTCCTTTATTAAAAATTCTCTGTTTAGTTCTATACCTCATTTTTTAAAGTTAGGTTATGTTATTTTTTGAAATCAAGTTTCTTCAGTTCTTCCTATATTTTGGATACTAGTCATCTGTTGTTTCTGAAGTCTGTCAGACTCTTTTCTTATTCTGTATACTGGCACTTTGTCTGATTGATGATGCCCTTTGCCTTACAGAAGCATCATAAAGTTCATTTACCATAATCAAGTAGTTTCATTCACCTAGAGTTGTAGATATGGTTCAATATATGAAAATCAACAAATGTAATACATTATATAAACAAACTGAATTAAAAAACCCATATGATAATCTCATTAGATGCATTCATATATATGATAAAATATTTAGGGCAGTCTACAGAAAGTTCATAGCTGATACTAACTTAAATGTAGAGAAATTCAAAGCAATTCCATTAAATTCAGGAACAAGACAAGGCTGTCCACTCTTCTAATAGATGTTGGATATAGCTCTTAAATTTTTAAGTAGAGCGATAGGCAACGGATAGGTATCAACAGGATTCAAAATGGAAAAAGAGATGCCAAAACATCTTTTTTTGTATATGATATAATATTATGCACAGGTGACCACAAAATTCAACTATGGAACTTCTAAAATTGCAGAGAGTTTCAGCCAAGTAGCTGTATACAAAATTAAATCACAAAAATCAGTAGCCTTCCCAATACAAGCAATAGACAGGCTGAGAAAGAAATCAGGGAAAGTATACTTTTTACAATCGCCTCAAATATTATAAACTACCTTGGATTAATTCTAACTAAGCAATTGAAAGACTTGTACAATGAAAACTTTAAGGCATTTAAGAAAGATATCAAAGAGGATATCAGAAGATAGAAGGTTTCCTATGCTCATGGATCAGGAGATTAACATAGTAAAAATTGTTATAATAACAAAACCCCATACTATAGATTCAAAGCAATTTTCATCAAAACTTTTAGCAAAATTTTCAAAGATCATGGATATATAATTCTCAATTTCATATAGAAACACAAAAATCCAGAATTGCCGAACCAGTCTGAAAAATAAATAACTGTGTTAGTAGGTCTCATCATTTTTGTATCCCAAGCTATACTACAAAACCATAGTAATAATACAGCATGTTCTTACAATGGAATCATATATATATGTCCAATTTTCTGGGCGAAATACAGACTGATTTCCAAATTGGTTGTACCAGCTTGTAATCCCACCGACAAAGGAGGAGTGTTCCTATTTTTCCACATAATCGCTAGCATCTATTGCCACCTGAGTTTTTTTTTTTTTTTAATCTTAGTCATTCTGACTGGTGTGAGGTTGATCTCAGAGTCGTTTTTATTTCATATCCATGATGATTAAGAATGTTGAACATTTGTTTAAGTGCTTCCCAGCCATTCAATATTTTTAGTTGTGAATTGTTTGTTTATCTCTCTATCCCATTTTTCTTAATAAGGTTATTTGATTCTCTGTAGTCTTTCTTCTTGAATTCATTGTATATCTTTAATATGAACCTTTTATAGTATGTAAGATTGGTTAAGATCTATTTCTAATCTGTTGGTTGCCATTTTGTCCTAATGACAGTGTCCTTTGTGTTACAGAAGCTTTGCAGTTTTATGAAGACCCATTTCTTGATTCTTGATGTTAGGACATAAGCCATTGGTGTTATGTTCAGTAAATTTACCCTAGTGCCATGTGTGCAAAACTGTATGTTATTCATACAGAGACAGGCAGGTATGTCAATGGAATAGAATTGAAGACCCGGAAATGAACCCACACAGCTACGGTCATTTGATTTTTGGCAAAGGATCTAATACAGTCAGTGGGAAAAAGGTAGTATTTTCAACAAATGTTGCTGGTTCAACTGGTGGTCAGCATGTAAAAAATGCAAATCAATCCATTTTTATCACCCTGTACAAAGCTCAAATCTAAGTAGATCAAAGACCTCCACATCAAACCAGATACACTCAAACTAATAGAAGAAAAAGTGTGGAAGAGTCTTGAAAACATGGGCACTGGGGAAATTTTTCTGAACAGAACACCAATGACTTAAGCTCTAATACATCCATTTATAAAAGCTCTTTGTTCACTGATGAAGAATCATCCTTCATGTCCACAACTTGAGTGGATATTAAAAATATTGTACCTTTACACAGTAGAACATTATTCCACAGTAAAGAAGAATGAATTGATGAAATTTCCAGGAAACTGGTGAATCAATAAAATATACTAATTGAGGTCCAGAACAACAAATACTGCAAGGTTTCAGTCATGTGTACATGCTATCTAACATTGTTTATATTAATGTAATTAAAGTTATATTCAGGGGATAGCAAGGAAGTCCTAAAAGGAAAATTAGAGGGAGAGTTCTGGGCTAGTCTAACATTTGAAAATTAAAGTAGAGAGGATATATTGTGGTGGAAAGGTACAATCAAGGACAGAACTAGATAATTGGGTACAGGAGGTGGGGGAGGAAGGATGTCAACCAAAACTAATGATATATGAAAACCATGTGGAAACCTACTATTTTTAAGATGTATTAAAAATACAAGCAAAAGTTAGGAATGGTTAAGAGAGCCATTTGTGTTTTCAGGAGATTAGAATTTAATTTTCAACACTCACATGATGTTTTAAAACAGTCGTAACTCAAATACTACAGAATCTGATGCCCTTTCCTGTTATCATTCCATGTTTGTTGTGTACACACACATACATGCAGAAGAAACAACTACATATACATATTTTTTTAATAATTAAATGTAATTTTAAAAATAGTCTGGAATAAAGGTACCTTCAATGACTATATAATTCTCTTTCTTGAAGCAATAGATTTTAAAAATAAAAGCCTCGGAACTGGTGTGATATTGGTCATTAATAGAGAGTCCCTAGAAAACAATACAGGCTATTGCCATTCTGATCACAGGATTTAGAGAAATCGAGCTATAATTGATATGGAGTATCCCTCCCTACTGACTAGCCTTCATAGGACCAGAAGATGCTATGCAAACTTTTGAAATTGTTTTACTCATCTTTAAATATGGTGAGTGACAACAATGGCCCAGCAGAGGAGAAATGCCTCTTTAGTGAAATAGTTAGACAGCTATTTTCTGACTGAATATGGAGGAAGGAACTAGAGCCTACTTCCGTTCATTTGGTCAGGTACCAGTGTTTGGGCCAGTTATAGGCTCCATGGAGAAACCTACTACTATTACTTTGCTAAATGGTCATGTGGTCAACCTGTCTTTAAATAAAGATGTTTATATATATAGATTAATCCTATACCCAATCTACCCAGCAGAAATTATTATTGCAGCAGGTGATAGTTGTAGGAAAGACAAAAACAAAAGAAAAACAAAACAAACAAACAAAAAGCAACTTTGCAAGTGCTAAGAATAAATGATGGCTCCTCTCTAATTGAGACAACTTTGTCATTCTTTCTAAAGGTTGGGTAATATTGTAAAAGAAATAGAGGAAAGAATAAAAACTAGAAGACAGAGACATGTGCAGCAAAAGGGCATCTCTGTATACAAGATGGCAGTTTTATCCATGAAATAAATGCATCTTTTAATGAACACATGAATGAATCTCATTCATAGGAAAATAACAAAGAAGCTAATCTGTACTAAGAAAAACACACCATGCAGTTTATTAAATGCACAAGACCTTAATTACATAGTCTGTCTACATTTCATCAAAGATGGAGGAGCCCATTCCTCCACGAAATAGTATGGTTTACTGAAAATTGTTGGAGGGGGTAATATTTTCTCCAGTAGTATAGTCAACATTAAGTTGCCTTTACAATTTATCAGTTATTATAAGATAAATAGCTTCTATCCATGATTGAGCAAGAGATTCTTGGTAAATCCAATGGGCCATATGATACAAAAAGGCAGTATAACAGAAAGATGGGGTCTTGAGAAGGATGATGCCTAGCAGAGCAGCTTCCTTTTATAGTAGATGAGAACAAGTACTAGTCTTCCAACCAGATAGTATGTAGAGTGAGAGACTTTGAATCATTCAGTCATAAATGGATGTCTTCACCAAACGTCCCCTTCCCTCAGGGCTCAGGCACTCTTACAGAAGAAGAGGCAGAAAATATTTAAGGTCTGGAGAAATTGGAGGACACCAGGAAAATAAGGCCCTCTAAATACACAGGAATGATGCCCATATGAACTTACAGAAATTGAGGCAACATGCACAAGACCTGGATAGGTCTACACCACATAGGGACCTAGAGCTGAAAGAAGTAGACATATGTTACCATACCTAAACCAGAAGCTGTGTTCAATGTATAAGCACTTGCAAATGAAAATTTATTTTTCTTCTGGGGAGTCTCAATGGGGAAACAAACTACTCTTAGGCTGAAGACCAGCAGTAGATGCCAACACGAAATGAACTCAACTGTATCTTTGGAGCTTCCTTGTCTCACAATGTCAGAGCTCCTTTTTAAAAAAATCATTTTAATTTTTATTTTACTTTATTTATATATTTTCATTGTCTTATTTACCCTATACCTCCATACACACACACACACACACACACACACACACACACACACACACACACATATATATATATATATATATATATATATATATATATATATATATAATCATGGCATTAGGGCCTTTATGGTGTTCCCCAGTGAGTGAACTAGTAGGTATCATTTTCTTGCAACTTCTCTTATTCTCTTTCCTTATGATTTTCCCTCTCATTTGCTTTGCTTTGTATGATTCCAATATGTTAGTTTGCTTTATCTTATCTTATTTTATTTTATTCCATAGAAAACTGCTTGTTTTCTAGCATGAGAAAGAAAACCATGAAGTTTTTATGGTAGAAGAACTGAGGAGGAGTTAAAGGAAGGGAAACAATATTGAGAATACATTACTTCAGAAAAAATATTTTCAATAAAAGGGGAAAAGGGCGAAAGTCAGGAGGTTAAGAAGAGACAAGGGAATGAAATTGGCTAAAATTCATCATACAAATATGTGAAACTGTCAAACAGTAAGATAAATATTACGTACAGCTGGCTCTTTCAATCTGTCATTTCCATGTCTATGTATCGAATAACTATGAACAAAATATTTAAGAAAATATTAGAACTTACAATAAATGACTTTAAGGCCCAAATTTCATACATACATATTTGATTGATGTATATAGATGTATTATTAATTTAGATAAATTGGATGTCATAAGAACACATATTTCAACAAATGTGTTTTTTGGACAAAAAGTAAGAAATATAGAAGAATAACATGAAACATCCAGAACCATCTCAACAGGAAACTGTCAGCAGGTATTTACTTTAGAATTTAGATGCATTGTAAGTGGATTTGAGAAAGTTCAATAAATTGTTAGTTGCATTCGACTGTGGAGTTGCCAGCAAAATGAAGTGATTTTATGCTTATACTGTATTAATGAATTTTATTCATGGGAAAATGCAGGGTGAGATTAATGCAATAGTCACCAAAATACAGCTTTTACCTTTTAGTCAGGAAAAAGTAGTTCTGCCATGTAACTTTTTACATACCCTTCCCCCAATATTCTGGTGAGACTTGTTTAATGAGACGCCTTTGAAACATTTTTTTTAATTGAAAGAGAATTATAATACTTTCTTTACGTCATTTCAATCCCTCCTATATACCCTCCATCAATTCTTCCCATGTCTTGTCTTATACATTCATACACACACACACACACACACACACACACACACACACACACACACAAACACACACACACACACACACACTCATGAGAAGGAGGAGGGAGGGAGGAGAGAGGAGGGAGAGAGAGAGAGAGAGAGAGAGAGAGAGAGAGAGAGAGATATGCCTAATTTATTGATTTTGCCAACATTTTGGTCTTGTCTTTGTAACTATTTCTAATAAAGACTGTTTCATAGAAGACTTCTTGGTATTCGGGCTTTTCTATTCTTTCTGTCCCCTCTTCTGCAATTTTCCCTGAGTCACAGATACAGAGCTGTGGTATTGATGCACCAGTGAGTGTGGCAGTCCTCATGATCTGTCTGTCTGTCTATCTGTCTGTCTGTCCATCCCTTATGTCCACTTAGGTTCATAAGCCTCTATTCGATGTCAAGAAAACCTTCTAAAATGAGAAGTAGTAGCTACACTTACATATGATTATAAAAATGAAATTTGGAATTTAACAAAGAATTATTGTGGTCTAGCAAAATTGCAGTAGCAAAGTCTTCTCTAAGGTCTATGACCTAGCTAGCCTAAGAAAGCTCTCTAGGTGTGCAGGAGTAGGCACATGTTCTCTCCTGTTGAGTAGGGCCATTAAATCCTATTAGACTGCTGTTGATTGTCACTGACATACAACATTTACTACACTTCTATGTATACCTTGCTATGCTGATAATTTTCGTGGTTTATAGGTGTTGCAGAAGGGCTGGAAAATTTTAATTTCCTCTGTCCCTTGGTATTTTCTGGAGTCAGAAAAGCTAGACTTTTGGTGATATCTAGCTTCAGCGATCTGAATTCTGTGACTAAGTGTTCACTGACAACTTTTTTTTCTTCTTTTATTATTGGACATTTTCTTTGTTTACATTTCAAATCGTATCTCCTTTTCCCCTTCTTCCATTCTCCCTACATTGCTTCTATGAAGATGCTCCCATTTCCACCCACCTAACCACTTGCACCTCCCCACCCTTGCATTCCCCTACACTGGGGCACTGAGCCTTCACTGAACCGAGGGCCTCTCCTCCAATTGATGCATGACAAGTTCATCCTCTGCTACATATGGTCCCTTTATTGTACTTCAGCATACTCCCTAGTGCTATGTCTGATACTGATGTTCTGTGAAATGTTTCATTGCTATTGTTCCAAAAATTAACTTCAGAGATTATCTTTTATGGCCAGAGAAAGTCCACAGAATATCAATGCTATATCTCCCTGGCCAGCTAATTGCTAATTGTCAGGAACTTCAAGGCAAACACAAAATATAAGGAAGGTATAGCAATGCTACAATTATAGAGTAAATTAGACATGAGAATACAATATATTTTCAAGTATGCAACAATTCAAATAATATAAAATCAATTCATGAGGAAGATAAAATAATTCCGAAAGTATGTGAAGCAACAAATTAAAATCATATTCACAAAACTTGATAGTGATAATGGAAAACCAGACTACTAGTTACAAGCTAGATAACTAATATTCTTTATTTTATAACTGACAATAAGTTAAAGGCTTTAAGGCATATCTTGCATATCTTCCAGTAGACATTATTGACAATTTTAGGACATGGTAAGTGACTAAGCACACTTTCTTTTTAGTTTGATAAGACAAACCAACCACATATTTGTTACATCATAAAAAGACAATATATTTAAGAGCTGAAATTATTAAACATCTATTCGCCAGCCACAAAGACCTAAGTAGTAATTGATTTTAAAGTGAATACTAGACATCCCTAATTATTTGGAGATAAAGCAATATACTTCAAAGAAATTTCAATAGATCATCTTGAACGTATTTCCAGGTAATGTTACAGTATCACCTTTAGATACAACAATAACTTTAAAGGTGACAATAACTTTAATATTTAGAAGAAAATATTTTAAATTGATGAATTAAGTAGTTAGCTTAAAATATAAACCTTCGAATAAATAAATCAAGTTTAAAGTTGTATAATAATGGATATAATAAAAACCATAAATAAATAAAATACAAAATATAAGGAAACAAGGATAATAAAACTAAAGGATACTGTGACAGTGCAGATCCACTTAACACAAACTTATACCTTCCTGGGAAGCAGAAATCACCACTAAGGATAGCTTCTATCAGACTAGCCTGTGATTATATCTGTAGGGTATTTTGTTAAATTGCTGATTGATAAGGTAGAGTGCAGCCGACTGTGGCCAGTCCCATCCCAATGCACCTGTTCACTGGGTAAGCTAGGAGAAGCAAGAGAGGAAAGACGATTTCTTCATGACGTTTTGATTCACTTTCTGCCTCCAGGTTCTGCCCTGACTTCTGTAAGTGATAACTTACTAACTGGTAGTGTAAGACAAAATAAACTCTTCCTTCCCGAGTTGCTTTTGGTTATGATTTTACCCCAACAAATGAAAGCAAACTAGAATAGATACCTTGAAAAGTGTTACAAAGGTAAACTGCCTTGTGGGGCCTCAGTGGGCGAGTATTTGCCGAGTCCCACTGTGATATAATGTTCCATGGTGGGGTTGTACTCAAGGGAGTCTTCCCCTTCCCTGAGAAATGGGTATTGAGGAAAGGAGTATGCAAAAGTAGGGATGGGGATGGTAAGAGGGGGCTACAATCATGATGTAAAGTGAATTAATGAATTAATGAAAGAAATAAGGGGAACAAAAATGTTCAATGGTTGCTTTATTTAAATAAAAAGACTCCTATCCTCAAAAAGTGGGGGATGGGGAGAAAATTGTTACAAGTTGAATTTATTAGCAAGCATTTCCAGTCAGTGAAAAGGGGACAAAGGAGAAAATACAAATTGCTAAGAATTTTAAGTGTACATGTTAGCAAAACCAACATCAAGAAGCATTTACAATGGAACTAATGGGGAAGTCTTAGAACTGAAGTATGAACAGGTAGAAACAACTTACTAAACAACAACAAAGAACAACAACAAACCCTATTCATGGTTGATAGCTATGGGAAGAGGCAGAATTTAAAATCATCAGGAAGTGTTTGCTGAATGACAGATTGGGCCAGTAGAATAGCAAAAGCTTGGAACTGTTCTGGTCCAGGTAAGCAGTAACTTTGAATATGTTTAAATTATATGACAGCATCAGAGAGGATTTATGAATGTCCTTAAGGTCTCCTAAATCAGTTTCTTGACAGGAAGATATTCTTGAATGTTACTACTTAACTGATACCTGCAAAAGAGTATCAGGACTTAACGAAACATTTGAAGAAATAGAGATTATGTTTTTTGCCAGTGTTCAAGAAGCAAGCAAGCTCTCATGAAAACAGTGGTACATCAGGAAATGAATTCTACCAACAACTCAGGGTGTAGATATATGGCTGCTTGCCAAATCAGACTTCTACTTTAGAATACATTATCACCAACATTTGGATTCCAGCTTATACAGGCTTGAGCTGATAATCCAGTCACCCACAGAAACAATGCAACAACAAATTGGTGTTGTTTTAAGATATTAAACTGTATAATTAGTTACACATCAATAGGGGAAAAAGCAACAGGTTCATGCAGCATTTACTTAGTCTAAATAACTTGCAAATATATCTAGAAACATCAGTAAAATTCAAAATTCATTTCTAAATTTTTATATGATTTGCACATGTACTGTGCATTTTAATAGACATTTGTGCTTATCTTAACTATTTTTGTTACGTAGTTTTGTTTATATAATAGGCAATATTAGAAATTATTAATGATTTTGGGAGAGGAGAACAAATATGTCATTTAATAATCACTTATTAAACATTTCTGTTACACATATTAACAAGATATACTTTTTAGATAGATAATTTTTAAAATTCATTCATATTTCAAATGTTATCTCCCTTTCCAGCTTCCCCTGCACAAACACCCATCCCCTCACCCCTGTCTCTATGAAGATGCTCCCTCACCTGCCCACCGACTTTGCCTCAGTGCCCTAGCATTCCCCTAACCCTGGCTCATCGAATCTGCACAAAACCAAGAGGCTTCGCTCCTAGTGATGCCCGCTAAGGCAAACCTCTGCTACATATCCAGCTGGAATCATGGGTCCCCCAATGTGTACTCTGGTTGGTGGTTTAGTTCCTGGTAGCTTTGGAGCATCATGTTGGTTGATATTGTTGTTCTTCCTATGGGTTTGCAAACCCCTTCTTCTACATTCCTTGCCCTGAGTTCTCCATTGGTGTCCCCGCCCTCAGTCCAATGTTTTGCTGCATCTTAATGGATCAGGTTGAGGCAGACCCTCCCAGGGAACAGCTATACCAGGCTCCTATCAGTAAACACTTCTTGGCATCAGTTGATGTCTACAGATGTGATGGATCCCCAGGTGGGGTACTCTCTTGATGGTCTTTCCTTAAGTCTCTGCTCTAGTCTTTGTCCCAGGATTTCCTTTTGACAAGAGAAATGAGTGTTTATGACACAAGATATAGTCAGGCAAGGAAAGTGTCTCAAAGTTAAGATACAAGCTTTTCCATTGAACCGCACATTTGTATGTATTGATGAATATGTAATAAAATTTATAATTAATTACCGCTTAAAATGTTCCCATCCACATAATAAGCTCACACCAAGTTTGAAAATTAGTGTTCTGAGACTGTGCTTATTTTTATTATAAACTTTTATTTAGTTGTTATGTATGAGAGAGAGAGAGAGAGAGAGAGAGAGAGAGAGAGAGGAGAGAGAGAGAGAGAGAGAAGAGTGCTGCCACATTTAGCTCACTGTGGTCTAGAACTCCTGCTTACCTCAGAATGTCGCCCATGTTTTTTTGAAATTTTCTGCAATCCTCTTGCTTCAGTACTCTGAATCCCGGACTTACAAATAAGAACTACAAAGCTTGGTGTAGTAATATAATCTCAACTAGAAGTTTTATTAATAAATATTCACTTGTTTCTGGTACATAAATACTGGCCGTACCTTGATATTTCAATCTGTTTCATACTTGTTCATATATTCAAGGAGTTAATTTTCAACTTTTTTCACATATATCTACTTAGCATACCTCTTAGCATATTAAATAAATGTTGGGAAAAGATTTCAAGCTGGACTCAGGTTTTCTTGGTGATTACAGAGGAAATCGTAGGGCAGCAAAAGCTGTATTTCCTTAACACAATTGCCTAATTTATTGGTTCGCCTACAGTATTAATTACCTCTGCTTTCATTTATGCCAGAACTGTATTGATCTAATCTTCACTTCTCTTTCAGGATTCCTGAACTCATTCTGGATTCTGTCAAGCCATCCTCGATCTGTGTAATTGGTCCCAGTGTGGTTGTAGGTGAGTAAACCCACTGCAGGATATTCCGTGTATTTTTGTTCTTCTTTAGGGATCTGTACTCATGTAAGTCTTTCTTGTGTTTTGTCACTTTCATGCTGTGGGAAATAAATACTATTTTTCCAGTCAATTTTGGAAAGAAATGCATGTTTTATAGTGATAAAATAAAACAGCTGTTTTGTCTGTTGTTATCAATTTATAGAGATAGGGTGGAGGAATACCAAGATAATGAATGTGCTACTAATATTGGAAACAGGCAAAACCCAAATTACAAACAAATATAAATATATACATGTAAAATATAATCCATGTGAATATATTTATATAGTTAGTGGACAATATTTATCTGATGAAATACATTAGAATCTGACCCCAAAACAACTTATACTTTAGGCAGATTAATTTTCTCATGGATAAAAATCTGAACTCATAAGCTGGCTTACTGTTTTTACAGCAGTTGATAAAGCTGAGTTCCAGAAATAAATAACATTCTTTTATTAAATCACTGGAGCGGGCTCTTCCACAGGGTCCTACATTTGATGCTCCTCGGGTTCAGATATGCTAGAAAGACACCATCTGAATTAGACATCAGAACTTTTGTTTCCTTCAGTGATAACTTGCTGTACTTACAGGCCCTATATCGATGATCTTAGTGCTATCTTCTTGATTGTGTATTTCTAGACAATTATTAATAAATCGAAATAAACCAGACTTGGAGCAGATTAATATAAAACAAATGCTTTTCATTCCATTTAGAAGTGTCCTATTGTCTTTTTCTAGCTGAAATTTATATTCAGAACCTTCCCACATATTTAATTCCCCCAAATTTTAAAGCTCATAGCAAGGAGCTTGTTTATACTTTTGTCATAACTTGAATTCTCTCCATTTGGGGCCTTCAGGGTGTGGTTAGATGTGAACTTGGTGCAGAAATGCTGCTCTGTGTTTGGGAATGTGTGTGCATTTCTGTGTGGAAGAGGTAGTAATTGAATAATTACAATTTGCTTCCACCTGCTGGAGACCATTGATCCCATGGTAAACCATTCACATATTTTCATTTTAATTTTTATTATTTCTTCAAATATTTTTCCAAAGTATTGTTCTTTAATCCCCCTACCTTGGCTCTGTTCTAACATCATGTCAGCCACATTTTTGTTATAGAAATTTTCTCTCATGAGTCCAATTAATTGTGCCTGTATTATGATGTTTCAGCTTGGATTAATCATCTATATCCTTGTTTGAACATGACACAATGAAATATAATAAAGCAAAACAAAAACCAAAAAAAACAACCCATCATATTGATACTGGACAGGCCAAACCAAGAGAAAATTAAAAGAGCCCCAAAAGAAGGCACAAGCAACAGAGATCAAGTTCCTCACACATTCCAGAGTCCGACAAAATTATTAAACTGCAGGCTATAATGCATTATGTAGAGAACATCTTACCTACCAGTGCTAGCCCTAGGACTGCTGTTTTAGTGTCTTTGACGTTATATGAGATTTACAAAGCTGTTTTGAAGGGGTTTATTTTTTGGGTATTCTCTATTTTTTCCCCTCTCTCCAACATTTTTTTGCTTTCTCTTGCGCAGGGTTTCCTGATCTCTGAAAGCAAGGTACATTTCATTTAGAGCTGCTATGTGTTCTTTCCAAATTCTCCCCCTCCTCCCCGTTTGTGTGTGTGTGTGTGTGTGTGTGTGTGTGTGTGTGTGTGTGTGTGTGTGTTGTATGGCTGTGAGTCTTTGTATTTGTTCCCATATGCTGCAGAAAGAAGCTTCTCTGATGATGGTTACATCGACACTGATTTATATAATTAAGAGTCATTTTAATTGTTATTTTATGTAGATAAGTACGCTTTAATTTTACCATATATTTCTGGGATATCTAGGCTCTGACTTAGTTACTCAAGCATTGGGTATGGGTTCAACTAGTTGCTTAGTCCCCTGAGCTTTGTTCTACCACTGCTCTAGTTTATAAGGCAGAGTGTAGATCAAAGGTTTTGTGGATGGATTGGTGTTTACATTTATCTTTAAGTACCTGCAGAAGACCTGTCTATGCCAGACACTAGAACATGGGTGTTATCATTCAATGTAGGCACCGGTTCAACTTATCCATGTTGACTAGGTTGTATGGGTGTTATTTTCAACAGAAGAGACTTGCTGTCAGTTTGTGGAGAGCAACCTATTGTCTTGGCAACAGCCTGAGTTGTTTGGGTATTTCCATGGGACCCTTTTGGCTGTGAACTTAATTTGTTGAAACACATTTCAAACACTGGGAATATCATTTATTTACAAGAGATTGCCAGTTGGGGTTTCATCTCATTCATTATTTGGAGACTTCATTAGGATTGCCTTCATATATTGTAGGAAGTTTCCACAGCACCAGGTTTCCATACCATCCTTCAAATGCCCTTCAATTCTAGCTCTTTGTCTACCTATTCTTTCTCACAATCCTATTTTTCTGCCTGCCACTTTCTACCTGACCATCTTCTTCTTCTGACATTTCCACCTCCATATCAAGTCCTTCCATAAGTTCCCTTCCAAGGAGAATCCATGTGTCTTCCCTAGTTTCTTCTTCTATACCTAACCTCTCTGGGTCTAAAGATTGTAGATTGGTTATCACTTATCCAGTGGCTAATATCCAGATATAAGCAGACTTGTGCCATATTTGTTTTTTTGTTTTGCAGATATACCTCACCCAGGATTATTTTCCCTAGTTTGTACATTTGCCTGGAAATTTTATAATATCATTTTTAAAAACCTGCTGAAAAACTATGTTGTATAAATATACCATAGTTTCAATAGAGTTGAGCACATGTTTCTGTGGTAAGGTGAGACTTCTTTGAGTTTGTGCCCAAAAGTGTTATTGCTAGTAGCAATTCCTTTTATTTCAAAATCATCGTTATTCATCATTAACACTATAACAGAAAACAAACAGAATTATATGACTTATATATCTCACGTCATCTGAAACAGAGGAAGAAATAGTGGGAGTATGCTGCTTACTGGTTTATTCCTCCATGGTTCACTCTGAATTTTTGTGAATATTTTCTGATTTTTTTTTTTTTACATTCTTTTTTTCGGAGCTGGGGACCCATCAAAACAGGTCGCTTTCTCTGAGCTAAATTGATGAGTTTTTGATATAATTACATTCTTCTTCCTATTCTCCATCAAACAGTATTTATGTCTTTAAAATTGATGGTATTATATATATGTATATGTATATATATATATATAATATGTGAACTATATAATATATACATCTCAGGAACACATGCCTGGGGATGATATTGTTAATAGAGGGCAGGGACTTCCCTTATCAATAATTAATCCAGAAAATTCTTGACAGACATGTGTATACGCCAGTCTATGGGGAGCAATTTTTTCAATTGTGGTTACCTCTTCCCTGATAATTTTAAGTTGTGCCAAGTTGACAAAAACAAAACAATAAAATAACTAGAACATTTATGAAAAAGCTTAGTTTAAATCTTCTCAAACAAATAAAATGTATTATGTAATAAGCAAGGTGTCAGGATTTTAAGACAAAGCAAAAATGAAGATCATTGAGTTAAAAGAACATGGTAAAAATTTTTTAAATGAAGGTAATATATAAGATATAAGAAAATGTTAAACCTAAAAAATCCTGGCATAAAACATCCAGGAAATCTGGGATATCAAGAAAAGTTTTAACTTGGAATAATAGGAATAAAGGAAAGTGAAGAGTTCCAGCTCCAAGGGCCACAAAATAATCTCAGCAAAATCATACAAGAAAAACTTTTTCAATCTAAAGAATGAGATACTTATAAGCATAAAAGAAGCTAGTAGCATACGAATTAGTCTACATAAGAAATGAAAATCCTCCCACCACATAATAATCAAAACAAAGAATCTATAGAACAAGAAACGGATATTGAAAGCTGCAAGGGATAGGCCAGGTAACATACAAAGACAGACTTATCAGATTAAACCCGAGTTTTCAAAGAGATTCTAAAATGCAGAAAGGCCTGAACAGATATCTTCCACCCTCTAAAATATGCAATTGCTAACCAAGAATACTATACCCAGCAAAACTCTCAATTATCATACATGGAAAAATTTGAATACAGCTTCTTCATTTTGTTTTCTAGAGTTTGGTGTTGCATTACTTGTGTTTGCTGTTGACATCGGTGATTTACCTATAATAATTAGGTATAAGGAATTCATAGCCTGTGCTCCCTGACTCAGTGAAAAGTTTGGGAAAGTAATTATCTGATCACTACTTGCAAAGAGGAAATTGAATAATGGATGCTTTCATTGATTGCAGGTTATTTAGTACAAATTTATGACTTTGTTAAATAAAGGTATATATTGAAACTATCAAAATAGGAAACAAAACTTTTAAATATGTAGAAACAAGATATCTCAAGGAAAGTCCAAATACACACAAAATCTAACCACAAACCAGCAATATAGAAAATGCTATGAGGAAACCTCCAATATGCAAGAAAACAGAAGAAATAAGTAATTCCATACCAACATAAACAAGGAAACTGCATGCACAAATTGCACACACACACACACACACACACACACACACACACACACACACACACACACACTATCAGTATTGAAATAGCAGGAAATCACAATCACTTGTCGTTAATGTCTCTCAGCATCAATAATCTCAATTTCCCAAATTAAAAGACAAAGACTAACAGAATGGATGCTAAAACAGGAAGCATCTGTTTGCCACATACAAGAAACACACCTAAACAATAAAGATAGATATTATCTCAGTATAAAGGGCTGCAACATATTTTCACTTCAATGGACTCAAGAAGCAAGTTGGAGTAGACATTCTAATATCCAATAAAATAGATGTTCAAACAAAATTAATCCAAAGAGACAGGAAGGACCACTTCATCTCCATCAGGGAAACATCTACTAAGATGATATCATAATTCTGAATATCTATGCCTCAAACACAAGGGCACACACATTTGTAAATAAAACATTGCTACACCTAAACCACATAAACCTCACACATTAATAGTGGCAGACTTCAAAACCCCACTCTCACCAATTAACAGAACGTTCAGCAAAAACCAAACAGAGAAATAATAAAATAACAGACATTATGAATCAATGGACCTAATAAATATCTATATAATATATACACAAATGCAAAAGAATAAACCTTCTTCTCAGCAACTCATTGCTTTTCCTCCCATTGGCCATATAGTTGGTCACAAAGCAAAACTCAACATATATAAGACAATTTATATAAGGCCTTGTATCTTATCAGATCACCATGGATTAAAGCTGGATTCAACAACAATACAAACACTGGAGAGTCTACATAGTGAAGGAATTGAGAAACTCTACTGAATGATCTCTGGGTCAGAAAAGAAATAAAGAAATTAAAGGTTTTCTAGAATTCAATGAAATAAAGGCAAAATAGACTCAAATTTAAGGGACACCATGAAATCAGTGCTAAGAGGAATGTTCATAGCACTATGGACTTCTATAAAGAAATTAGGAAGATTTCAAACTGGCAATTAAAAAGCACACCTGAAAGCTCTAGAATAAGAATAAGGAAGAGGAGGAGGAGGAGACATCAAGAAGAATAAGAATAAGGATGAGAAGAAGGAAAAGGATGAGAAGGAAGAAGAAAAAAGGAAGAGGAGGATGATAATAATGATAATGATGATGATAATAATAATAATAATAATAATAATAATAATAATAAGAAGAAGAAGAAGAAGAAGAAGAAGAAGAAGAGAAGAAGAAGGAGAAGAAGAAGAGAAGGAGAAGGAGAAGGAGAAGGAGAAGGAGAAGAATAGGAGAAGGAGAAGAAGAAAAGGCAAGCAAACAAGTACACAGATAAAATCAGAGTAAAAGTGAGGAAATAATCAAAATCAGTATTAAAATCAATCTAGAAGAAAGAAACAATCAACAAAACTGGTTCTTTGAGAAAATCAACAAGATAAGCAAAATTCTTAGCAAAATTAACCAAGAGACAGAGAAACAGTATACAAATGAAGATCATCAGTAGAGGTTTTTTTTTTTTTTTTTCAGAGCTGCGGACCGAACCCAGGGCCTTGCGCTTGCTAGGCAAGTGCTCTACCACTGAGCTAAATCCGCAACCCTCATCAGTAGAGAAAAGTGTGAGATAACAACTAATACTAAGGAAATTTCAGGGATCATGAGGTCTTACTTCAAAATTCTGTACTCTGGGAAATTGGAAAATCTTAATGAATATATGATTTTCTTGACAGATACCACTTACCAAAGTGAAATCAAGATTGGGTAAGCTATTTAAACAACACAATAACCCGTAAATAAATAGAAACAGCCATTAAAAGTCTTTCAACCAAAGAAAGCCTAGGGCCATATGGTTTCATTGAAGAATTCTATCAGATCTTTCAAAGAAGAGTTAATACTAATACTCTTCAAACTATTCCACAAAATAGAAACAGAATTTGTTTCTATGAAGCCACAAATATGCTCATACCTAAACCATACAGAGACCCAACAAAGAAAGAACACTTCAGAGCAATTTCTCTTATAAATATTGATGCAAAAACACTCAACGAAACACTTGCCAGCCACACTCACTTTTAGTGTGAGACAGCAACTATTATCCTGCTGGACTATAACATGTAAACCGATTTATTACATTACACTTTTATGTCTATTATCTCTCTATCTTTCTGTCTATCATCTCACTGTCTTTCTATTTATCATCTGCCTATCATCTATCTATCTATCTACCTATGTATGAATCTTTTTATTAAAATTCATTCTGTCATTTTTACTTACTTAGAGATCATTGAAAAATATATTTCAAACTAAAAATAATCTTAAGTGATAAATGATCATATAATTATATAGAGAGACAAATGCTCTGTGAGCATATTAGAATATTAAACATATTTAGACCAAAACTGTCTGTAACCATTCTCTTACATATATTATTAGGAAATAAGGCACAAAGCTCAATAAATAAAGTAGTTTATTTCAGTAATAAATTCACACAGGGACAAGCACTCATGTTAAAATATAAACAAAGATATCTTGGAGTTAATAGTACCATAGAATTAATGGATTTTACAGACACCCACAGAATATTGAAACTTGGAAACATAAAATATTGTTTTTGTCAATAACTCATTGCTACAATGTTAGCAAAATAGCACATGTGGAAAATGGCAATAATTACAAGACAAGTGAAAATAAATCTGAGCATTATCTCTGGCCTCAATGGAATGAAGCTAGAAAGCAACAGTATGAGAAATCCCAAAAATACACTAACTCATGGAGAGTTTATAGTCATTGAGGAAATTAGTCTATCATGTATATTTTCATTTTACTGCTATCTCATTTGGTAACAGTATAGTGCTTGCTTCATGGAATCTGAAATTGTTCTTTTGTTTTGTGTCTTATGCCAAATTGTGAAAAACATTGGTTTTGACTCCATTAGGGCCTGAGTCCATAATACTTAAAGGAAAATGGGGCATTGGAAAAAATACCAGAAATATAAACATTTACAAAATTGAAAAATATTAGAAGTTTCAAAACACATAGAATATGAGACTTGTAGCCTAAGAGAGAGTTCTAAATGCCTGTTTTTACAAATCACAGATATCTCAAATTAGTATTTTAATAATACATTGTTAAGGCATTTGGAAAAACAAGATCAAACTGAAGGATTAGATGGAAATAAGTAATGGTGGGAAAGAAATCAACAAAATAGAAAAAATAACAAACAAGATTGACACAGGAAACAGAAAAAATTAACAAAATAGTCAGTTCTTAGAAAAGGTAGACTGGACTGACAAATCCTTTCACAAATTAACCAAAAGGAATAGTAAAAAGCCAAATCAATAAGATTGGATATGAAAATGAAGATATTATAAAAAGTATAATTTAAATTCCAGAAATATTATGGTACTATCTTAAAAACCAATCTTCCACAAAATTGGAATATTGAAAAGAAATATCTTTTCTTGATATATATGTTCTATCAAACTTGAAAAAGAAATAAGACAGATTAAGTAGACATCAAGTAATTTTAAAGTGAAAATAAAATAAACTCCTATTAACTAAAGTCATGACCCAGGTGAATTTACAAAATTTCAAGAGCTCTTAATTGAGATAAAACCAATGCTTTTCAAACTTTTTCATAAAATACCAAACAAAAAACAATTTCAAACTCTATGAAGCAAACATTATACTGAACGAAATCAAATAGCAAAACAAAATGAAAAATAAAATAATAGATTAAATTTCTCAGTAGTGATACAAAAATTCTCAATAAAACACGTACTTAGTGAATTAAAAACACATTTAAAAGGTATTGTTTTTGTCAGAAGCACCTTAACTTCATTCTAGTGATTTAGTGATGATTCAAAATATGGTAAGTGAATATCAGGCAAAAAATTCGCAATACCCGCGGTACAACTCACAGACCATATGACGCTCAAGAAGAAGGAAGACCAAAGCGTCGATGCTTCAGTCCTACCTGGTAGGGGAAACAAAATAATCATGGGAGGTAGAGGAACCTGGGAGGGAGAGAGAACGGGAAAAGGCAGGATCAGGTATGGGAGTAGACTGGGAGAAGTAAAGAGGGTCAGGAAATTGAACGCAGGTGTGCAGCAGTAGGAGATGGGGACTGGGAACTGGGTGTAGCTACTAGAAAGACCCAGATGCAAGGGAAGCAAGAGGTTCTCAGGACCCAACAAGGATGACATTAGCCAAGATACCCAACAAAAGGGAGATAGAACCCGTAGAGACTATATCCAGTGGTTAGGCGTGGCCCCCGGTTGAGGGATGGGGCCACTCACACATCTCAAAAATATTAATCCAGAATTGCTCCTGAATAAAGGAAACGCAGGGACAAAGAGCAGAGCAGAAACTCAAGAAAATGCCATCCAGAGACTTCCCCACATAGGGATCCATCCTATTTGCAGACACCAAACCCGACACTATTGCTGTTGCCAAGAAGCGCTTGGTGACTGGAGCCTATATAGCTGTCTCCTGAGAGAATCTGCCCAAGCCTGACTAATACAGATGTGGATGCTCAGAGCCAACCATCAGACTAAACACTGGGTTCCCAATGGAGGAGTTAGGGGAAGGACTGAAGGTGGTGAAGGGGTTTGCACAAGAATATCAACCAACCAGACACTCCAGAACTCCCAGGGACTAAACCACCAAACAAAGAATACACATGGAGGAACCCATGGCTACAGCTGAATATGTAGCAGTAGACTGCCTTATCGGGCATCGTTGGGAGGGGAGCCCGTTGATCCTGTATAGGCTCCATGCTCCAATGTAGGGTACTTCTATGGTGGTGAGGTGGGAGATGGTGGGTGGGTGGGTAGGGGAGCACTGTCATTAGAAGCAGGGGAGGGGGAGGGGTTGAGAATTTGTGGAGGGGAAACCAGGGTGGAGGATAACATTTGAAATGTAAATAATAAATAAACTATAAATGAACTTTGTAAATTGCTACAGGCACATAAAAAACACAATCATACCAATAGATGTATAAAAGACCTCTTCATAGAACACACATAAAAATCACAAAATCAGATGTTGGTGATTGAGGATGGTAGGAACTTACGTTAACAAAATAAAGGCTATCTGTGACGAACCTATAGCTAACATCATGTTTAATGGAGAAAATTTAAAGATGTCCTTCTCATCGGGAGCAAGAAGAAGATAAGGCTGTATTTCCTTCCATATGTTTTTCAACCCAGTCTTAGCCAGAGATGTAAGAGAAGGAATAAAAGGGATACAAACAGGAAAGGAAAAAGTCAAGGGATCTGATTTGCAGATGATAAAATTCTATACATAAGAGGCCCTAAAGGTATCCATGAGCTTCTTACAGCTAATAAACACTATCTACCATGTGATTAGATACAAAAGTAACATACAGAAATCAGTAGCCTTCCTATGTAACAATGACGATCATAAAGAGAAAGTAAAATGGGAAACAATGGCATTCACAAAAGCTTCAAAACAAACAAATGAGCAAATAAACAAACAAGCAAATAAATAAAATCCTTGGAAGAAATTTTCATAAGAAATAGATGACTTCTGAAATGAGCAATTTAAAGCAAACAATCTGAGCTGATAGATCACTAAAACTGATATTGCACAGGTGGGCATCTTATCAAGAAAACTACCTTTTCAATAAAAATCCAAGTCATAATACCAATACACATTTTCACAGTACAAAAGCTAAAATTCATATGAAAAGAAAACAAACAAACAAACAAAAAATAGCCAAAGCATCCCAAGGGCCTGACGAGGATGCTAGAAATAATTCTGGCACAAAAAGACACATGAATCAATAGAATATAACCAAGGGACCAGATACAAGGCCACATAACACCGTTCTTAATTTTCTGAAAATGGTGCCAGAAGTACACATCAGAACATACAGCATGAAAAAACTTGGATATCTACATGTAGAAAATGAAAATAAATAATTATCTCTCATGTGCACAAAACTCTACCCCAAGTGTATCAAAGATCTTATATAAAACACAGAGTGCTGAAACTGCTTGAGCGAAAACTGTGACATAAGCTACAGGGAAGAATTTTTCAAAAAGAACTCTGATAACTAATGGAAAAGACACAACTTGCAAAGAAAATTTATGAGAGTTTTTATAGAGCAAAGAGATCTGTGAAGAGTGAACTCTGCAGAATGAGAGAAAAGTCTTCGCTAGCTGTATATCCAATGGACTATTAATATCTGAAATACAAAAGAAATGCGAAATCTGAACATCAAGAAAGTAAACACCCAATTAAACTGTACCCTTGAGTCTGAACATAGAATTCTCACAAGAAGAAATACAAATATCCTATGAACACTTTTAAAAAGTGTTCAACATCATTAGGCATCAGGGAAATGCTCATTAAAATGAATTTGAGATTTTATTTAATTCCAAAGTGGTTATTCTAATGAAATCAAATTATATATTTTAGGGGAAATATAGAAAAGAGGGGTCTTTGCTTGCATTGGTGGGATGTAAACTTATGAGGCCATCATGGAAAACAGTTTAGAGCTTCCAAAAGTAGCCGAAAATTGAATGATCTTAAGTCCCAGCTATACCACTTCTCAGTATATACCCAAACAACAAAATGTTCTATGATTAGAATTACTTGAATATCCATTACTACTGCCAAAATCACAATAGCCAGGAAAGAGATTCAGTTTAACAATTAACAAATGAATGGAAAATATGATATATATAAATTATATTCAGAGATAAAGAATAATGAAATTTGTAGGCAAAGGGATGTAACTAGGAAATTATACTGTTTATTCTAATCCAGGTCAAGAAAGTCAAATGCTATATTTCCTCTCATATGTAGAGGCTGGTTTGCATCTTTAAATATTTGTTTAACTTGGTGCCTCTTTAAGATCCTGGAAACCAGAAAGAGTTGAGTGGAAAGAAAGATGCCTTTAGCATGGTAATGGGAGATAGCAGAGTAGAGTTGATAAGAAAATAGAGAAAAGTAATACTGACAGTGGAAAGATCTGAGCAACATAGGGATAGAAGACAAAGGAACAAGGGAGAGAGGGCTAACCAAAATAAAGGACTTCTGAAAAGCCACATGGAAAAACTCTGCATTGTAAGGCAGTTAGAAAACTAGAAGAGAGATATCCTGCATGGTAGAAAATGGTGTTCCTAAAAGCCATAGGTAACTAAATAAAAATGCCAGTAGTAGGTGTGAGACACATCTTGCAGAGGTTAAGTTTAGTGGGACATAAAATGAAATAAAAAGAATTGAGTGTGGGGAAAGAACTTGTAATCAAGGGGGAAGAGTGGTGTTGAACTTACGGCATCTCAGTTTGTCTGAGAACGTCTCTTAACAGTTTTTACAGATTTTATACTCCTGGGACAGGGGGAAGCCTAGTCCATCTGGTCAATTTTGAAGATTTTTCTAATCCTTTGACTTATTTTTCCCTGAGGTTAAGGAGTTTTCTAGTATGATGGGATATTTCACTTCGCCTTAGAATAGCCTATGTCTCATCAAGCTTTCCTGCAAGATCAAGGTTTCATCTTAGTGAAAATCCCAACATAATACAAATTTACTGCTTAATATATAATTTACTTCCTTCATGCTGTGCATACTTAAAGATGGTATTAAAATTATTATTACTTATTTTGTATTTATTTATTTTTATTCAGTTTACATCCCGATTGCTGATCTCCCTCCCATTAACCCCCTCCTATAATCATTTATCCCATCGTCCCCTCCCTTTCTCCTCAGAGTGTGGAGGCCCTCCCTGGATGTCTCCCTACCCTAGGCCCATTCTCTCACACTGAGGCCAGACAAGGCAACCCAACTAGAAAAATATATCGAATGGACAGACAAGAGATTTGGAATAACTCCCACTTCAGTTGTTCTGGGCCTACATGAAGACCAAGCTGCAACTCTGCTACTTCTGTGTGTATGGGTGGGGGTGGGGAGGGGGTTAGGTCAAGCCCATGTGTGCTCATTGGTTTGTGATTCAGACTCTAAGAACCTTAAGGGTCCACGTTGGTTGACTCTATTTGTCTTCCTGTGGAGTTCCTATCCCCTTCAGGACCCTTAATCCTTCCTCCAACTTTTTGGTAAGAGTCTCCAAGCTCTATCCACTGCTTGGCTATGGGTGTCGGCATCCATCTGAATCAGCTGCCGGCTATCTTATCCTCTCAGAGGACAGCCATGTTAGACTCCTTTATGCCAGCATATCAGAGTATCATTAATAGCGTCAGAAACTCGTGCTTGTCCATGGGATGGGTCAGTTATTGCTTGACCATTTGCTCAGTTTCTGCTTCATCCTTGTCCCTGCATTTCTTACTTTTTTTCACTTTTTAAAATAATTGATTATGTTACTTATTTACATTTCAAATGTTGTCTTCCTTCCTGGTCACTCCTCTGCAACACCTCCCCTGCCGCATCTCACCCATCTCCCCTCCATTTGCCTCTATGACGATGCTCCCCCACCCACTCATAGACATGATAAATTTTGGGTTCAGTATTTTTGGGTGTATTGCTGTCTTTAATGCTCCAAATAGGTTCCTGCCTTGCTACAGGAGGTGGCCTCTTCGGGTTTCATATCTGCAAATGCAGTGAGCCACAACTAAGATCATTCCATTGATTCTTGGGTGTCTACCTTATCTCAGGTCTCTGGAATATTCTTGAGATGGCCCCTACCTCCCCACCCTGCTAGCTGCAGATTTCCATTCTTTCTCGTGGCTATCTAGGCATCTCTCCTGTACCTCCATACACCTGATCCTGAACCCCCTTATTCCACTTCCCATCCCTGCTGCTACCCAATTCCCCCATCCATCTGCCTCCAATGACTATTTTATTTGGCCTTCTAAGTAAGATTCATGTATCTATACTTGGGTCATCCTTCTTGTTTAGGTTCTTGGGATCGCTGGAGTGTAACATGGGTATTCTCTATTTTAATATGTAAATTATAGAGAACAAAGTCATCTAGGCATAGCAGGTCAATTCAAGATATTTTTTGGATCCTATCTGTTTACATTCATTTAGAAATCTAAAGTGTACAGTGTTCATCATGCTTTCCCATACATCGTGAGTATCCACCAACTCAAAACACTAAGCTAAAGGAGTATTTCCATAACTAAGACGTTTTCTTTGCTTTGAACTTTTATTTCAGGATGTAAACTCTTGGCTACTACTCCTATAGCATACCTGGTTGTCTGCTTCTGTGTTCTCCACCATGATGGCCATACATTTCATATGCCGTACTATCTCAATTTGTCAGACAAAATTATAATCATGTTCTTCTTGATAGATGACGAAATCCGTTGCCAAAGCCTTTAAAAATGATTTTGTAACCTTAAAGTTAAAGTAGGCTTATAGAAAATATTAAATGATAATTCCCATTTAACATTTGCCCCATGCGTGGTTGTCTCTCCTCATTAAAAGCATCACTTACTAAATGAGGTTATAGTTTATATTTAATGAACCCTCAGTGACATTTTGTCAGCACCTAAAGCCCTTGATTTTTATTAGGACTCACTCTTGGCATTGTATATTTAGATGTAATTTTCTCCCATTCTAGACTACCTCACTGACCTTAAAAAGGTTCTTTTTAACCTGTTCTGTTCTGCCTGTTCATTTCCTAAGCCTAGCTACCACTGTGGTAATCCTCTGTAGTTACTTCATTCTCTCTCTCTCTCTCTCTTTTTCTCTCTTCTCTCTTTTGTTTGTTTCTTTGCTTTTGTTTTATTGTTTGCCCAGATGATACATTATTGGCTTCTTGCAGTATAGATTCTCTTCAGATTTTGAATGAAAATGATCCCTATAGGAATACTTGGTCCCCAATTGGCGTGATTGTTTAGCAAGGATTAGGAGGTATGATCTTTCTGGGAGGGGGTTGTTACTAGGGTTTGGTATTGAGGCTTTAAACTCCTGTGCCTTTCGCAATAAGATCTTCCTCTGCTGTGTGTTGCTTGTGGATCACATGTAAACTCTCAGCTACTGTGACTGTGCCACACCTGCCTGTCTACACTCATGAACTTTAACTCACCATATGACTGCAGGTAAGTCTCAAAATATTCTTCCTTTTATCAGTTGCTTTGATCATGGTGTCTGTACAGCAATGGAGAGTTACTTAGGTGGATGTGTTCTCATTGCTTACAGTGCATTTCTTATTCATGCTAAATTGTATTCCATTGTCCACATATGCCACACGTGTTTTATTCAGATATCTATTAAAGGATGCTTTGGTGAATCTGAGTGGGGCATTTAAGAGGAAAGATTCTGCAATCATCTGTGTGCAAAATTTTCATGAGTGTATTTTTTTTTTACCTTTTTGAGATACTTGCTCTAGTGCGTTTCTTGAAAGTTCCGCAGCTCAAAGTTATAAGCTAGGAGTATGTGTGGCCTCAGAAAAATAGATGCTACAATGCAAATGTTTTTTTTTTCACACTTTCCAGCAATGAGGCACATCACTGTTAACCTTAGTCCCTGGAAGAGTACACTGTCACCACTTATTTTGACTTTGGCCCTTCTAACAGGTACATCATGATCACCCATTGCTGTTTTAATAAGAAATTCCCTAATGAAAACCTTGAGTATCTTTTTCATATGCTTAATGCGTATCTTGTGAGGTGTCTCAGTTTTTTTGCACAATTTGAAAGTAAATTTAATTTTCATCTAGTAGAGTGTATTTCATTTTGTAATATTTTCCCGAATCCATTTCAACTTCCCTTTAATGTGGTAAATGAACTCAATACATTTCCTTTTTATCCCCATTTTGTCTTAATGGGTTTTCTGTTAAGAGATGCAATAGCTCTAAATTCAGATCTCTATACCCATAGATTAGAACAGCTCTCAGAGCTCATTAAAGACATTTCTGTGTGCAGTTGTGGCAGAAACTCGTAACTGCTCGCTGCCTAGGAAAAGTAACTGTGAACTGCTCAGCCAGAAATGAGACATTTATATAACACCCCATCCTTAACGCTCAGATACCGTCAACAGAAAAGGAGGCACAAAGATTTAAAGAGCCATAGTTCAATGGGGAGAGAAGTTAAACATCATTTTCTATGTATGCCACAATTCCTACACCCATGTACTGACAGCAGCTGCGGTTGTCTCCACAAGATCTGAAAAGATCAAGCCAGTCAGCATTCTAGTTAGGAGTTAGAAAAAGATTACTATCTATCATCCTTAACCAAGGAGCTATGGATGGTGGATAGCTTCTTCAAAGGGAGGAAGAATCAGTTTTCTTTAAGCTCGTGACTCCTGGTACACTTGGCATGATCCAGTGTATGATCCCATACCTGTGAGAATATGGTCAGCAAAAAATTTACTTGGGATTTTTAAATTTTAATTCATTTATTTCAAATCCTAACTGCAGTTTCCTTCCCTATTCTCCTCCAAGTTCCTCCCACAATGTGTCCCCTTACCTATTCCTCGTCTTCTGTCTTGAGAAAAAGGCCAGCTTTAATATCAACCAACCATGACATAGCAAGCTGTAGTAAGACATGTATTCTTCAATTGAGGATAGACAAGACATCCCGGTTGGTGAAAAGTGCCCCAGTGGCAGGTAATGGGTTCAGAGTAAGCTCCTGTGTCTAGTGTTAGAAGTTTCACAAGATCAAACTATGTAACTATAACATTAGTGCACAGGGCCTAGGTCCATCTCAGGCAAGTCCCTGCTTGTTGGTTCAGTCTTTGTGAACCCCTATAGGCTCAGGTTGGTTGATTCAGTTGATTTTCTTGTGGTGTCCTTTACCCCTTTGGGTCCTACAATCCTTCATCTATTACTTCCTCGGGATTCCTCAAACTCTGCCTAATATTTCACTGTAGGTCTCTGTATCTGTTTCCATCAATTTGTGGTTAAAATCTCTATAATGAAAATTGGGCTAGATACCAGTCTTACAGTGTATCATTAGAAATCATTACATTGACCTTTTCTTTTCTTTTTTTCTTCCTTTCTTCTCTCCCCCCTTCCTCCTTCTCTCCCTGCCTCCCCTTTCCCTCCTTTCTTCTTTGTTTCCTTTCTTTTTCTTCTTTTTCCCAGTAGTGTTGTGTTCTATCCTAGGACTCCATGCTATCTAGTCTTTGGTTCCTGGCTCTCTAGAAAATGACAGAAGTGCTCACGGCATGAATCTCAGGCTATATCACTCATTGATTGGCTCTGTATCCCTCATGTCTAAGAGTGTTGGCTAGGGTCACTCATAGATTCCTAGGAGATTCTCTTTCCTTAGGTTTCTAGGTTAACCCAGAGATGCCCTCCTCCATTGCAGTGTTCTCTTTGAGTAATCTCTCTCTCTATCCTTCCCACACATGATCCTTTTCCCATCCATACCCCCACAAAATCCTGTACCCTCTCTCCAGCTACCACCCATGTCTATTCTATTTGCTCTTCTAAATGAGGTTCCCATGCCTACTGCTTTGAACCCCATTTTTTACTTAGCTTCTTTCGGTCTGTGGATTGTAGTATGGTAATCTTTTAATTTATGGCTAATATCAGCTTATAAATGAGTACATATACTGTAATTGTGTGTTTTCTGTATATTTCTGTTCCCTCCCAGGCCTCTCTCCCCCAAATAATAACTCTGAGACTCAAATGTATTTACAAATATCTAGGATATAAACTTCGACTGTTCCCACCTAGCTCATAAGTCAATCATCCTGCTATTCTATTCTACATTATGCCATGTGGGTGGTTAATTGATCCTTAGAGTTATTTTGATTTTCATTTTCCTCATGTCTAAAGATATTGAACATTTCTTCAAGTGCTTCTTGGTCATTTGAGATTCCCGTGTTGCTAACTCTCTGTTTAGATCTGTAACCCATTTTTAATTGGATTATTTTGTTTGTTGATGTCTAGTTTCTTGAGTTCTGTATATAAACTGGTTATCAGCCTTCTGTCTGGTGTGGGATTCGTGAAGATCTTTTCCAATTCTGTAGACCAGTATTTATACTTTTGGCAGTGTCCATTACCTTATAGGATTTCTGTTTTATGAGGTACCATTTATAAATTGTAGATCTTAGTGTCTTCATAATAAACATTCTGTTCAAGAAGTTGTTTCCTGTGCCAGTGCGTTCAAGACCATTCCCCATTTTTTCTTCTCTCATGTTCAGTGTATCTGTTTTTGTGTTGAGATCATTGATGTACTTGGACTTGAGTTTTATACAGGTGGACAGATATAGATCTGTTTGCATTCTTCAACATGACCACACCGAGTTAGACCAGCACCATTTGTTAAGGATGCTTTCTCTCTCTCTCTCTCTCTCTCTCTCTTTTTTTTCCATTGCATATTTCTGACTTCTTTATAAAAAAAAAATCAGTTGTCCATAGATGTGTGGATTTACTTCTGAGACTTTGAATTGAATTGATTAACCTGTCTGTTTTTATGGTAATACCATTCAGTTTTTATTATTATTGTTCTGTAGTACAGTTTACAAGCATGGATGGTGATACCACTGTAAGTTTTCTATTGTAGAGTGTTAATTTAGCTATCCTGGGCTTTTTGTTAGCTCATATGAAGTTGAATAATAGCCTGTTGGAATTTTAAGGGAATTGCATTGAATCTATTGATTTTGGTGAGATGGCAATTTTCACTATGTAAATGTTACTGATCCATGAATATAGGGGATTTTTCTGATATCTTCTTCAGTTTCTTTCTTCAAAAACCTGAAAATCTTGTTATACAGATCTTTTCCTTACTTGGTTAGATTTACCCCAAGTTATGCCATATTATTTGTAGCTATTGTGAAGGATGTTGTTTCTCTGATTTCTTTCTCAGATCATTTATTGTTTTTATATAGGAGGGCTCTCCTTTTGTCTTGTTTTATTTTTAGTTACTTTTATATCCACCCATTCTGCTAAAGGTATTTATCAGCTTTAGGAGTTCCTTGGCAGAATTTCTGGTGTCCCATATGATGTATACTACTGTATCATATGCAAATAATGTTACTTTTATTTCTTTCTTTTCAATTTATACCTTCTTGAACTCCTATAGCTGTCTTATTGCTAAAACTTCAAGTGCTATATTGACTAGATAGGAAGAGAGTGGACAGCCTCTCTTGTCCCTGATTTACTGGAATTCCTTTCAGTTTCCCTCCATCTAACTTGATGTTGGTTATTGGCTTGATATATATGTGGCTTTTATTATGCTTAGGTATGTGTTTTCTACTCCTGATGTCTCCAAGCCTTTTATCATGTAGGGATGTTCGATTTTGTCAATGTTATTTTTGGCATCTTATGAGAGAATTATGTTTTTTTCCTCTAAATTTATTTGCATAGTGGACTACATTGATAAATTTTTATATGTTTAACCATACCTGCACCTCTGGGATGAAGCCTACTTGTCATGGTGTATGATCTATTTGATGTGTTGCTGGATTTTATTTGTTATTATTTTATTTATAATATTTGCATCAATGTTTGGGAGGGAAATTGGTAATAAATGCTCTTACTTTTTTTAGTCTTTCTTGGTTTAGGTATCAGAGTCACTGTGGCAATATAGTGGCAATACAGCGTATTTGGCAGTAATTCTTCTGATTATATTTTGAGCCTTACTTTGAGGATTATTGGTATTATCTCTGTCTTGAAAGTCACTACTAAAACCACTTGACCCTGGGATCTTTGTTGTTGATGATGTCGGGACACGTTTAATAAGTGCTTCTATTTCCTTAGGAGTTTTAGGTCTATTTAAATTATATGTCTGATATTGAATTAGCTTTGGAAAGTGATATCTATCAAGACAACTGTCCATTTCATTTGAATTTCTAATTTAAAGTACGGGTTATTGAAATAAGACCTAAGTGTCTGGTGTTATTTCCCCCTCTTGATTTCTGATTTTATTAATTGGATTCATTCATTCTCTCTCTCTCTCTCTCTCTCTCTCTCTCTCTCTCTCTCTCTCTCTCCATTTTAGTTAGTAGTTTGGCTAAGGGTTGGTCTTTTCTGTTGATTTTCTCAAAGAACTAGCTCTTAGTTTCGTTGATTCTTTATATTGTTATCTTTGTTTATTGATTACAGCCTCGAGTTTGATTACTTCCTGCTATCTACTTCTCTTGGATGTGTTTGCTTCTTTTTGTTCTAGAAGCTTCAGAATTGTTGATAGGTTGCAAGTATGAGATCTCACTAATTTTTTAAGAAGTCACTTACTGCTAGAACTTTTTTCTTATACCTGCTTTGATTGTGTCCCATAAATATGGGCATGTTAACATTGAGTTTTAGGAAGTCTTTTTTTTTCTCCTTGATCCAGTGTTTATGAAGTAGATAGTTATTTAGTTTACATGAGGAAGTAAGGTTTTTGTTGTTTCTATTATTAAAGTCAACATTTAATTCATTGTATTAAGATATAGGGAGGTATTTTAATTTCCTTGTATATGCTATTAGTGGTACATGGTTGATTTTGGAAAAGTTTCCATGAATGCTGAGAAGATGGTATATTCTTTTGCGTTTTCGTGTCGTGTTCTGTAGATATCTGTGAAGTCCCTTTGAGTCATAATGTTGGTTAGTTGCATTATTTATCTGTTTATTTTCTGTCTGAATGACCTGTCCACTAGTGAGAGAGGGGTGTTGAAATCACTGACCATTAATATGTGTGGTACTATGTGTGATTTATTCTTTACTACTGGCTCCTTTAGGAATCTTGTTGCTGTTTTATTTGGAGAATAATTTCAGAAATGATATATGATCTTGATGGTTCTTTTGATGAATATGAAGTATCCTTCCTTATCTCTTTTGATTAATTTTGGTTGAAAAGTCATTTTCCTAGATATTATAAAGTCTACAGCAAGTTGCTTCTTGGGTCAGTTATTTGAAAATCATTTTTAAGCTCCTGACTCTGAGGTAATGTTTACCTATGATGTTTAGGTATGTTTCTTTCTTCTTTTATGTTTTGTGACCTTTTTTTAAATGGGATATTTTATATATTTAAATTTCAAAGGTTATCCCCTCTCCTAGTTTCTCTCCCATCCCCCCTCCCCCTGCTTCTGTGAGAATGCTCTCTCACTCACCCATGCACTCCCACCTCACTATCCTGGCATACCCCTCACTGGAGAATCAAGCCTTTACAGAACCAAGGGGCTCTCCTATTGATGCCAGATAAGGCTATCCTCTGCTACATATGCATCTGGAACAATGGGCCCCTCCATGTGTACTCTTTGGTTGATGGTTCCATGTCTGGGAGATGTGAGGGGTCTGGTTGGTTGATATGGTTGTTCTTCCTATGGAGCTGCAAATCACTTCATCTTTTCCAGTCCTATCCCTCTGTGCTCAGTCTGATGGTTAGCTGCAAGCATCCTCATTTGTATCAGTAACGTTCTGGCAGAGCATCTCAGGAGACAGCCATTTCAGGCTCCTGTCAACAAACACTCCTTGCCATCAGCAAGAGTGACTGGGTTTGGTGGCTGAATATGGGATGAATCCTTAGGTGGGGCAGTCTCTGGATGGCCTTTGTTTCAGTCTCTGCTCTAATCTTTGTCCCTATATATTCCTTAAATGGGAGCAATTCTGGCTTAAATTTTTGAGAAGAGTGTGTGGCCCTATTCCCTAATCAGGACTCTTGCCTAACCTCAGGATATAGTCTCTACAGGTTCTCCCTCCCCTTCGTTGGACATTAGAGCTAATCATATCCATGTTGAATCATAGGATTCTCTTGTTTTCCTGGATTCTGGAACTTGATGGTGGCTACCACCAGTTCCCCATCCCCAGCTGCTACACACCTCTTTTTCACCTGCCATTGATGTTGATTTCCTGTATGTTAAGGACCAGTGATTTTTTCTGCTTATATTCATATTTCCCACCTATTCTTGTCCCCTGAGATTTTCCCTCACATTCTGTTGGTCTCTTCCTCACAAGTCCTCCCATTTTATTATCCTTGATTGTAGTGCTCCCTTCAGGATTTTCCCCCCTACCTTCCTTGAGTTTTTTTCTTGAAGTCCTCCAGGATCTTTTCTAAGAAGGAAAAAAGTTACTTATCCACATTTTGGTCTTCTTTCTTCTTGAGCTTCATGTGGTCTGTGAATTGTACCTTGAGTATTCCTAGCTTTGGGGATAATATCCACTTATCAGTGAGCACATACCATGTCTCTTCTTTTGTGACTAGGTTACTTCACTCAGGGTGATACTTTCTAGTTTCATCCATTTGTCTAAGAATTTCACGAAGTCATTGTTTGTAATAGCTGAGTCATACTCCATTTTGCAAATGTACCACATTTTTTTGTATCTGTTCCTCTATTGAAGGACATGTGGATTCTTTCGAGCTTCTGGCTATTATAAATAAGGCTGTGGTGAACATAGTAGAACATCTGTCCTCGTTATATGTTGGAGTATCTTTTGGCTATATCCCTAGGAGGGGTAGAGTTGGGTCTGTAGGTAACACTATGTCCAATTTTCTGATGAACCACCAGACTGATTTTCAGAGTGGTTGTACCAGCTTGCAGTCCCACCAATAATGAAGTTGTTCTTTTTTTTTTCTCCATATCCTTGACAGCATCTGCTGTCACCTGAGTTTTTGATCTTAGCCATTCTGACTGCTGTGAGCTGGAATCTCAGAGTTGTTTTGATTTGCATTTCCCTGATGACTAAGGATATTGATCATTTCCTTTTTTAAAAAAAAATTTTAAAAATTTTTTTATTTACATTTCAAAAGTTATTCCCTTTCCCAGTTTCCCCTATAAGGGTGTTCCCCTCCATATCCACCCCCCCATTCCCACCCCAACCCCTAACATTCCCCTATGCTGGGGGTCTAACCTTGGCAGGACCAAGGTTTTCTTCTTCCATTGGTGCCCAACAAGGCCTTCCTCTGCTACATATGCAGTTGGAGCCTCGGGTCAGTCCATATATAGTCTTTGGGTAGTAGTTTAGATGCTAGGAGCTTTGGTTTGTTGGCATTGTTGTTCTTCAAGCCCCTTCAGCTCTTTCAATCCTTTCTCTAATTCCTAAAACAGGGGTTCCATTCTCAGTTTATTAGTTTGCTGCTAGCATTCGCCTCTGTATTTGGCATGTTTTGGCTGCATCTTTCAGAAGACATCTAGATCCAGTTCCTGTCAGCATGCACTTCTTAGCTTCATCGATCTTATCTAGTCTTGGTGGATATGTCTATATCTATATCCATATCTATATCTATATCTATATCTATATCTATATCTATATCTATATCATCTATACCTAAATCTATATCTATAGAGATAGATAGATAGGTAGGTAGGTAGATAGATAGATAGATAGATAGATAGATAGATAGATAGATAGATAGATAGATAGATGGATAGAGATCACATGTGGGGCAGGCTCTGAATGGCTGCTCCTTCAGTGTCTGCTCCAAACTGTGCCTACATATTCCCTCTTATAAATATTTTTGTTCCCCCATTTAAGAAGGAGTGAAGCATTTCTATAGGTGCTTCTCAGCCATTTGATATTTGTCAGTTGAGAATTCTTTGTTTAGCTCTGTACCCCATTTTTTAATAAGGTCATTTGATTCTCTGGAGTCTAACTTCTTGAGTTCTTTGTATATATTAGGTACGTTTCTTGTATTCAGTAGAATGAATATATCTGTTCAGTTAGTTTGTGTTTCGTATTAGAAATTGAATCCAAAGTTGTGAAGAGATATTAAGGATCAATGATTGTTAATTTCTGTTACTTGGCTGTTGTTGGTTTTAGTGTGCGTGTGCATGTGTGTGCGTGCGTGCGTGTGTGTGTGTGTATGTATGTGTGCATGTGTGTGTTTGTATTTTTGTGTGTATGTGTGCTTTTCTTCTTCTGTCCTTTCCTGTGTCAAGTTATTTATTTCCTATGTTTTCTTGGGTGTACTCAGCCCCTTTGATTTGGAGTTTTCCTTCTAGTATTTTCTGTAGGGATGTATTTCTGGATAGATATTGTGTAAATTGTTTTTGTCATGTAATCTCCTGTTCCTTCTCTCTATCATAAATTAAAGTTTTGCTCTTAACTATAGGCTGGGATGACATCTGTAACCTTTTAGAGACTGTAAGACATCTACCCAGGTCTTTCTGGCTTTTAGAATAAGTATTGAGAAGCCAAATGCCTATCTAGTAGATCTGCCTTTACGTTACTTGCCTATTTTCCCTTGCAGCTTTTAGTATTTTTTCTTTGTTCTGTGCACTTAATGTTTTGTTTATTATGTGTCAGGAAGACTTTCTTTTCTTGTCAAATCTATTTTTTGGTTTCTAATCTCTGCACATTTATAGGCATTTCTTTCTTATGTTAAGGACACTTTCTTCTATGATTTTTTGACGGTATTTTCTCTGCCTTGCACTGCATGTTATCTCCTTCTTCTACTCCTATTATTCTTAGGTATGATCTTTTATAGTGTTCCAGATTTCGTAGATGTTTTAGATATGGAATTTTTCATATTTAACCTTTACTTTGATGAATCTATTTCCTTCCTGCATCTTCAACCCCATGAATCTTTCCTTCATTTTTTGTATGCTATTGATGATGCTTATATCAGTAGTTCCTGTTCTCTTAGATCGATTTTCCATTTCCATTACCTGTTATACAGATATGTTTATGGTTGAGTCAAGGTGACAAATACTAACTGACACATATAGAGAAGGAAGAAAAAGACTACTTAAGACCCCAGTGTGCATATAAGCAAGCCAGAAGTGTCTTCCCCAGAAATGTTTCATCAAAATACAAATTTCATGATAAACCAGGAAGGTAATAGAAGCATTTAATGAAAGAATGTTTCTCTAATTGGTAAATCCTAGAATAACCACTATGATATAGAAACTGAAATATTTTCCTGAAAAACTCATGATGTCCTCATTCTGGAAAGAACTGTAGGGACAAAAATAGAGAAGAGCCTAGGAAAAAGAGGTCCAGTGACAAACTCAAAATGAGATCCAGCTCAAGGGGAGAACCCAAGGCCTGACACTGTTAATGATGCTATAGCGTGCTCACAAAAAATGAGCCTATCATGACTGCCTGCCGAAAGATCCAACAAGCAGCTGAAAGAGTCAGATATATACACCGAACCAATGGACAGAAGCCAGTAACCCCTGTGGTAGAATTAGGGAAAAGCTGGAAGAAACTCAAGAGGAAGACTCTATAGGAAGACCAGCAGTCTCAACCAGGACCCCTGAGATCTCTCATACATTAGACAATGAACCAGGCTGTATACCCCAGCTGATATGAGTCCTCCAAAATATATACAGCAGAGGACTGTCAGTTTTGGACTTAGTCAGAGAAGGTGCACTTAACCCTCAAGAGACTTGAGGTTCCAGGGAGTAGGAGATTTGCTGGGGTGGGGGTGGGCAGAGGGGTTAGGGAGTGTAGAATAGTGAGTGGGGGTGGGGGTGTTTTCTTGGAGTCAGGGTGTTGGAGGAGGAAGTATGGGTGTGGAACAGTCAGAGGGTCGACCAGGAGGAGCATAAAGTCTAGGCTGTAAAAAAGATTAACAAATAAATTTAAAAAAGAAAAAAAACCCTGAACTATTGAGATAAAACAAGCTAATAAAGGTGAAGACATCTTAAGATGTTTGTCACCTGCCTTTGTTATGCAGCCATGGCATGTGAAGAAAAGAATATAGAGTAGGCTTGAAGGTAGCAAATTCGTCTTACTTAAACTCCACAAACAAAGAAATTTTAATTATGTAACTTTCAGAGACTGTTATTAGATAAGAGTTTAATTTCAGTATATGCATGTATTTTAGTATAATTGTATAGTTTAAAAGTATAAAAGTTTAGTCAATGTACTTTAAAAACTTTAATAATAAGAACTATTTCTTCTCTGAAATACTATGGGGATTAAAATGTACTAATTCCCTAATGTTCATGCTATAGTGTCTGGCATTAGTAAACCAGCAAGTCAGAGTGATACATCACAAGCATCATAGTACTCACACAGGCCATTTGCATGAAAATCCAATATTTTCATGCAAATATTTTAGTACAGTGGTTCACTTCTTTATACATGCTTTAATATGTTCCATGTTCGTTCAGAATGCTAACCAAAGGAACACTACTATGCACATCTGAATCATTTCTTACTTTCGTCAGCTGAGAATGACATTTATTTGACATCTCTGCATGTATTTGACACTCCGACATCCTTTTACATTTACCTTCCCTTTATTTCTCTTTGGAAGGAGATAAATTGATCTTGTTCTTTTGCACAAATTGAACCAGGGACACTTTTCATTTAGTTCAGAGATTGCATTATATTTTGGAATTGAAGAAGTCCCAGAGGTTTTCCTGCTTGTTATATTTGGCATTCATTATATTATGCTCATCAGATATCTCAGAGCACACGTGCACATTGATTAAAACAACAAAATGATTAAAGCAATATATCAAGTGGCAACACAAAATTTTCATTGAACTTCCTTTTGAGAACAGGCAAGAACAGGCATTTAATTCTCATGGCTCAGTTTTGGCAAGGGAATGTCTAAAGAGTAGGAAGAAGTCACAAATGGCCAAGGATAGTTTATAATTAGCAATTTGAAATGATTCGCCTTATTGTCTCCTTTTTCAAAAGAGTGGTGTTGACATAATCAGTTTCAGCCTCTGCCACTTTCTAAAATTCTTATTTCCAAAATAATTCCATTATCATATGTGCTGATGAATGGCTACATTAATTCACATCTTATTTTAGTGGAAAAAAAGTAACAGGTTTTGTCAAAATATTTGGTCATTATGACAGCACAGGTGTACCTCCATCATTGTTCAATGCTGTTATAATTATCTTTTCAGATAACGTGCACTCGATGAAGACTGCACTTTAACATTCTTAGAATATAATCAAACACATGCAAATGAATTTACATATGAAAAGATTTCGAGAGCAAGGCAAAGGATAAGAGCTCAGTTTTCCTTTATGTTCATTTTCATATATGTATATATATATACATACATATACTATATATGCACACATTAAAATTAAAACAATAACATAATAGTTTACAACATGCAACATGTGTGTGTATTTATACTTATATAACACACACACACACATACACACACACATGTGCACACTTGCATAAACTCAGACATGTCACATTAAGGGAAGAACAATGAATGGAAAGTCATTGTAGCAGGTAACTTAGAAGTTAGATGCTTCATTAGCAGTTGGTAATCTAGGCAAAGCTTTGGTACTAGTCAGTAGCACTAAAGGTGCAGCCTTAGGGTGGTTGAGGATGTCAGATAGCAGGGTTGACAATAGGGGCTATTGAAAGGAAGATTTGGAAGTCCCATCCTTTGCACCCTGGCTGGTATAAAGAGAGTAGCTTCCTCCTGCTACTATGCATTGTGCCACACAAGCCCAAAGCAACATGCCCACATGATCAGTCACTCTAACCTTTAATAAATTTTATTTGGTTAATTTGCTAGCTAGCTGTGTATTTTGATACAATGGTGTTAAATTTACTAGCAAACTACTGATGTTTACAAAATCAAACTGAAATTGAGTTTTTAGGAGAAAGGAAGATTACTTTTTAAAATGGCACAAAATGAGCAATTTTCAGGAAGTTTCATTTATGATAATTTCTCAAGGGCATGAAAACATTCCTTGAGATAATCATAATCTAGTGCTGAATAAATTTTTCTTTAAATGTAATAATTTATGAGCTCTTGGACTGTCATATAATTTTAGTGAGTTACTACAATCTGACATGTAATACTAGACAGGAAAGGCATAGCCAAAAGAGACTAAGTTGCTGTTTATTGGGCATCTGTAGATAAGCAAGTGAGTATTTTGTGACAAGGGAGGAATAAGGGTAGCTCCTCAGCAAATATGAATAAAAATGATGTGGTGATTTGTATTTTTCACTTAATACAAAAGCAGACAAAAACTAGAAGAATCTATATAATTTGGCAAAGTAAATAAGTGATGTTCTGATTCTGATTATAGACCTTGTGTATCTGTCCGTCTTCAGAGCCAGTCCCCTTGGCATTGCTGCCTCACTATCCGAGGCCCTCTCCAGTGCATTTGCTATCGTCCTCAGGTCTTGGCTTGGTTGGCTGTGTTTTACCAATCTCACATTCTAGGTTTCCTTGTTTGTTTACTAATGTTTTAATTTCCCTTCTTCATGTAAGATCACTGTAAAGACAATCTAAGCACATCTCTCTTACAAGTTCTCAAAATAGTATTCTGCGCTACTCAGGTGTTTAACTTATCTACTACTTCGTGTGTGTATGTGAGTGAGTGTGTGTGTGTGTGTGTGTGTGTGTGTGTGTGTGTGTGTGTGTAAAATTTTGTGAATGGCCTGGATTCCTTGTGTCCTTGTGGGGGTAATACTGATTGGAAAGATGACAGAATATTTGAATTACATAGATTATAGCATTTATGTTTGTACCTAGAATAATAAAGGTATATTTTCTTACATGCCCTCAGTCTATAATAAAAGTAAAACTTCCCACAATGATGCTTTATTATTTTCTGAAAACCTCATATACTTTTATGTCTTCATGGTTTGCTTTATCATGTTCTGTGACTTCAGAATGTTTTACATTCTGTCTTCCACTTGTCCCCATGTTCTCTCTCATTTAGATCTCAACACTAATGGTAACTACATGAAATCTTATGGGGCAGTTCACCAAGAATTAATGTCATGTTTACATTAACCCAACTGCAGCATAGAAATAATCTTTTTGCATTGTAAATATCAAAGAATCCCTTCTATCTTATATAAAAACCACACAAATAGTTTAGCTGTGTATCTTCTTTACAAAATGGAAAACTAGTTAAAAGTAGAAATGACAATATTTCTTTTGTGTTTTTAATAGCAGCTAGTAAAGTAGCTGATGTATTATCCTCTGAATTAATAAATAAAGATTTTAAACTAAAATTAATTTCAGCTCTTCTTGAAATATACTAAAACAACCAGAAATGTATGATTTTTAATTTCCATATAGTATATTCTATATAATAAATAAATAATATAGTATTTACAATGTATGCTATGCTGATCTAAACTTGAAAATTTAGTAAAAGTACATGAGAGAATTAAAACGAATATCCTGTTAAAAGGCAGAAATTAAGAGACATTTTGCAGTATAAATAGGAATAAAATTTTTACAAACCATGTTAACCATATATAAAGGGCAATATGAAAAGAGATAAAAATTATTTTAAATTGATATGATCATTGACTGGGCACCTCTGATATTTAAAATGCTGACATATATTTTAGCTATAAGAAGCTTATAATTAAAGCATAAATAGTGAAAACACATTTGCAGAACAATTTCTCAAAGTAAAAGCTTGGGTACAGAGAGTACATGTAACCTGCTTTATATTACAAGATAAAAGAGAAAAATGTTATATACAAACATAGAAATATATTTTAAAATTATTATAGTTTATAAAACTATATTGTAGATTATAGTTGATTTTAGATGCTTTATCTTTGCTTGTTTGCCTCATTAATTTTTTGTTAAGGTGTTACATTATTACTCAATAAGAAAACAATTTCATTTTTTTAGTAAATATCTTCATATTAGTTTCCTCAATGCTGCATGGCATGTTATGAAAAAGTCTACACATGAAAATTTATGGAGGACAATTTTTTGTGATTAGTTTTCTGAAAAGTGCTATGACTTTGTAGCAGCATCTAGAAGTGACTTTCCCCTTTCCAGTGGTTGTTAATTCTTAGGATCTTTTCTATAATCCTTCAATCTGCTTGGCTTTGCTGAAAACAGATAGCTGAGTATGGGGACACTGTGGAGTTTATTCATCACTAGCAGTAAGAAGTAGTACCTCTCATTCTTCTCTCATAATTTCAGTGTGTTTTGACAGAAGGAATGATGATTCTTTCTGGGTTAGACAGAAAACCACAACACACTCAGGAGGGTGGCTATATATTTTGACATTTGTACAACATTGTAGAGGATTACTTCCTTTTTGTTATTTATTTTTCTATATGTGTCTCAGAAAAATATGGCCATTGTATCTATGAGTATGTATACTTTCGATCTGAGCATCTCAGCAAGACCTTGTGGTATCCTTGTGGTGTTTCTCAGGAAATGCTCAGCTTTTCAAACTCTTTAACTTAACGTATAATACCTAATATTTAATGAACATATTTTCCACTAGCTTCTAACAAATTTGAAGGTTCTTATTGATTTCTTTGTCATATTCTTTCTCATTTTCTTTTATATATTAAAACATTTCATAAAGAAAGTTTTATTGGCATTAAAACTTTAGTCAACAATGTTAAAGCAAAATGGTACCAGAGAAAAATTAAATAGCCAAAGAAATCTCTTTTCAAATACGTATAAGGCAAAAAATGCTAGAGCTAGATTTAGTCTGAAGTCAAGTTGGCTGAATCACATATGGAGTGCTATTCAGAAAATTCCACTTATTTGCTAATTCCTTATAGATAAAGAAAGTTACATTTCTCATATTTTCATAGAAATTTGTAACTTTTCAAGGTATCTTCTGAACCTTCTGCCATAGACTGAAGTGCAGGCAGTTTATGTCTTGGTGATTATATTACATAAGGATGCTCCCAAGTCATCGAAAATGACAGTTCTGAACGTCAAAACTCATATGTCATTTTAAAAGATTTATATCTGAATGAAGTAAAGAAATAACATTCAATGACAATTATATGGAAAATGCTTAAAAATAGACACCAGAGGTCTAGACTAAAAAAACCCCTGCTTAAAGTTTGACGCCATTCTGGAAACGCAAGAAAGTCCTTGGTAGCTTTTAACAACATATACTTTCGTATATCATCCAAAAAGAGATGAAATGGGAAAGTTAAAAATATTTATTACTAGTTGTTTTAAAGTATATTTCAAATAAAATACACATTGAAGCCTTCATTTACGCACTGTGATATACTGATAATCTTTAGTTTTAACTTAGAATCAATTATTGTTAGGAAAGTGAAGAAACTCTACTGTATCTGTAACATCACAAAAGTGAAAATTACATTCAGATGTCCTAGCCTTGAGTGCTGTTTGACATTAATCATTTATACCCGTAAAAAGCATGGTTTAAAGAAATCACTCTTCCAGGCACCATTGATAAATAAGAACTAGAGTCTTTACGGCTTAGGAGAGGATTCTTAATTTTCTTTCCTTTACACAGGAGCTACTTAGGCTTCCTAGAATGACTCTGTGAGTGACAATTTCAAAAACATTTGTCTACACTGTTTTTGGAGAAAGAGTATGACTTTTCCTTATTTTATCGTATGACTTAATATCTTTCAAAGCTAAAGAAGATCTGTTGCTGTTTTAGTTAGGCTCTTCTGGCATGACTTTGAAAATGGAAGAGAAGAGAAATGACCAGAGTAAGGTGTTGATAGAACGCATTTCTTACAATTAATGCTACCTAATAGGACAGGAAGCTCAAAAGTCAAACTTGATCTTCAATGATGTTTCACATAACAGGGTAGAGAGAAATTCCTCGTACATTGGAGATGATGCAAGATTGAGTGGAATTTTTCTTTTGAACGTTAACATGATATTGATTAAGCAATATTTCTCTAGACAAGGGCCATTTCTCAAGAGTATAGCAGCTTACTGTTCAGAGTCACTCAGCAGCAGTTATTGGAATGTAATTTTTGTTCATAAATATAGAATAGGAGTGAGTGGATTGGTGATTACTACAGAAATACTTGTCGCATATATAGATATTATTAAACATTTGTTAAAAAAGTGCTACTAAAATATGAACAATCTGTTGTTTCAACTCTTGAATTTACTTTGAACTTCAGAATGCACCTGAATTTTTTTTCCACCTGGAGAGGTTTAATGAGACAAGAGTAGAAGAAGAGAGGAAAGGGGGCCAGCCATGGGCATTTGGGAAGGCAGAAGGGGGAAAAACAGAGAACAAAGAGTAAGATTGGATAAGAGTGCATCTGAAATTTTAAGAAAATTTATTTCAGGGGCTGAAAGGCGGTTTAGCGGGTAAGATAACTGGATGTTCCTTCAGCAATACAAAGTGAGATTATAAGCAGCCACAAAGTGGATTACAACCTTTTGTAGTTCCACTTCCAGGAGATCTGATGATCTGTTCTGAAATCTGTGAACACAAAACACATATATACATGCAGATAAAACACTCATACATATTAAAATGTTAAATATAGGAACTTAGGGAACTCAACTATATACCCATAAAGGAATTATTTCTTTCATACCAAAACCAAGTAAAGATACAACAAAAGTGAAAATTTTAGGTTAATATTGCTAATACAGATATTAAAATTAAAGTAAAATCCTCAATAAAATATAATCTCAAAAAGGTGTAACAAACAAAATACCAGATTTGTGAGGGATGTCTGCAAAAGATATCTGAATTTCCAGTTAAGTAGCAATTAGAATTATTAATTAATATTATTTTATGGCTTATTGGACAAAATGCTGTTAGAAAGTTACCGGGAGGAACTTTGTTGCAATTTTTATGTGAAGAATGGCAATATCAGAAAAGATTCACTTGAAGGAAGATGGATACCATAATGAAACACTGGACAGTTCCGTAAGGTGACATTATTAAAGGTTGTAAATGCAATTTTAAGTTGGTAAAGCTTTAATAGAGAATTTTTTAAAAAAGCCTTTGAAGATTTGTGACCAGGTGAAAGGAATGTATTTGAAATATTAATTCAGGAGTATAAAAGGAGAAATGTATTAACAGGAGATCTCAAGACAATAAATCAAGACACTTGGGTGGTATTTCTGAGAAGAGTAATTGAATGTGGAATAGTGAGTAGGATAATTAATTAGAGTAATGACAACAAATCCTCATTCTCTCCACCCCTCATTCTTCCCTTCCTTAATAATTACAACTTAGTGCTGCATGTATACTAAACAAGATGCAATGAAACTTACAACTATGATAATTTTGTTACAAGTAGCATTGGGGTAAAGGATATAGTTAAACAACTAGGTTATTATACTGTGAAGGTGTGCCTTATGTTACAAACACTTGAGTTGATTAATTTATTTAGTTGATTAAGATATGTAATGGAATGCAAATGCACATTAAAGGTTCAGAATTGAAACCGATGAATCAGGGATTAGTTGCTAACTTAATTATAAGTTACCGTAACTTATAATATTAGCTTATAAAATAGTAAGACATAGTTAAATAAATAAAAAAGGAAAATGCTCTATAATCCATTTAGAATGGAAACATTACTCGATAGGATTACGTCTTTTAATCTTCTACAGTAAAAATAATTTTAATAGTGAAATGTTTATAATTGCAAAGATTAAAAAAAATAGGGTAAGATGTATAAACTGACAAAGTCAAGAAGGTAATGAAGGTGACATAAAGTAGGATTTAAAGGTTGCTACTTCTCACTTTTCAGGACAATACAGTGTCCACCATGTGTTGAAAATGGTATCTATTTTCCACTGGATTGTTTTAGTTCCTTTTTCAAAGATCAAGTGAACATAGGTGTGTGGGTTCTTTTCTGGGTTTTCAATTCTATTCCATTGATCTTCCTGACTATCTCTACACCAATAACACATAGTTTTTATAATTATGACTCTGTAGTACAGCTTGAGGTCAGAGATGGTGATTCCCTCAAAAGTAATTTTATTGTTGAGGTTAGGTTTCACTATCCTAGGTTTTTCGTTGTTCCAAATGAATTTGCAAATGCTCTTTCTAACTCTATGAAGAATGAGTTGGAATTTTGAAAGCGATTGCATTGAATCTGTAGGTTGCTTTTGACAAAATGGCCATTTTTACTATATTAATCCTACCAACCCATGAGCACGAGAGGTCTTTAATTCTTTTAAGATAGTCTTCAATTTCCTCCTTCAGAGTCTTGAAGTTCTTGTCATACAGATATTTCACTTGCTTGCTTAGAGTCACACTGAAGTATTTTTTATTTGTGACTATTGTGAAGGATGATATTTCACTAATTTCTTTCTCAGCCTGTTTATTTAAGTAGAGGATGGCTACCGATTTGTTTGAGTTAATTTTATACCTATCCACTTTGCTGAAGTTGATTATCAGGCTTAGTAATTCTCTTTTGGAACTTTTGGGGTCACTTAAGTACATCTGCAAATAGTGATATTTTGACCTCTTCCTTCCCAATTTGTATCACTTTGACCTCCTTTTGTTGTCTGATTGTTCTGGCTAGGACTTTGAGTACTATATTGAATAGGTAGGGAGAGAATAGGTAGCATTGTCTACTCCTGATTTTAGTGGGATTGCTTCAATTTTATCTCCATTTAGTTTGATGTTGGCAACTGGTTTGCTTTTACTATGTTTAGGTATGGGCCTTGAATTACTGAGGTTTCCAAGACTTTTAACATGACGGGGTGTTGAATTTTATCAAATGTTTTCTCAGCATCTAATGAGATGAACATGTGGTTATTTTTCTTTGAGTTTTTTTTTTTATGTTGACGGATTTCTATATATTGAAATGTTTCTGCATCCCTGGGATAAAGCCTACTTGATCAAGATGTATGATCATTTTGATGTGTCCTTGGATTCAGTTTGTGAGAATTTATGAGTATTTTGGCATCGATATTCATAGAGGAAATTGGTCTGAAGTTATCTTTCTTTGTTGGGTCTTTGCATGGTTTAAGTATAAGTGTAATTGTGGCATCCTAGAAGGAATTCAGTACTGTTCCTGCTGTTTCTATCTTGTAGAATAGTTTGAAACTATTGGTATTAGGTCTTCTATGAACATCTGATAGAATTCTTCACTAAACCCATCTTTTCTTGGGCTCAGTTTGGTTGAGAGACTTTTAATAACTGCTTGTATTTCTTTAGGAGTTATGGGACTGTTTAGACAGTTTATCTGACCCTGATTTAACTTTGGTGTCTGAATTTGTCTAGAACAATTTCCATTTTATCCTTATTTCCAGTTTTGTTGATTATAGGCTTTTATAGTAGGATCTGATTTTTTTTTATTTCTCAGATTATGTTGTTATGTCTCCCTTTTCATTTCTTATTTTGTTAATTTGGATACTTCTCTGTGCTCTCTCGTTAGTCTGGCTAAGCATTTATCTATCTTTTTGATTTTGTCAAAGTACCAGCTCCATGTTTTGTTGATTTTTTGGTCTAGTTCTTTTTGTTTCTACTTGATGATTTCAGCACTGAGTTTGATTATTTCCTGTCATCTACTCCTCTTGGGTGTATTTGTTTCTTTTTGTTCTATAGCTTTTAGGAGTACTGTCTAGCTGCTAGACTATGCCATCCCAAGTTGCTGTTTGGAGGTAGTCAGAGTTATGAGTTTCCCTCTTAACACTGCTTTCATTGTTTCTCTTAAGTTTGGGTGTCTTGTACCTTCATTTTCATTAAATTTTAAACAGGTTTTAAATTTTTTTCTTTATTTCTTCCTTGACCAAGTTATCATTGAGTAGAGCATTGTTCAACTTCCATGTGTGTGTTGGCTTTTTCTCATTTTTATTGCTATTAAAGGCCATCCTTAGTTTGTGGTGATCTGATAGGATGTGTGGGATTATTTCAATCTCCTTGTATCTGTTTTGGCCTGTTTTGTAATCGACTATATGGACAATTTTGGAGAAGGTAACATGAGGTTGTGAGAAGAAGGTATATTCTTCTGTTTTAGGACAGAATGTTCTATAAATGTTCTATAAATGCTCCATAGATATTTGTTACATCCATTTGTTTCAAAACTTCTGGTAGTTTTTCTAGGTCTCTGTTTAGTTTCTGTTTCCATGATCTGTCCATTGAGGAGAGTGGAGTGTTGAAGTCTCTCACTATTTTTGTTTGAATTGAAATATGTGCTTTGAGGTTTAGTAAGGTTTCTTTTATGAATGTAGGTGCCCTTGCACTTGGAGCATATATATTCAGGATTGAGAGATCATATTGTTGGATTTTTTCATTCGATAAATATGAAGTGTCCTTCCTAATCGTTTTTGATGACTTTGTTGAAAGTCAACTTTTTGGGAGGTGTTATTAAATGGCTACTCCACCTTGTTTCTTGGGACCGTTTGCTTGGAAAACTGTTTTCCAGTGTTTGACTCAGAGCTAGTGTCTGTGTTTATCACTGAGGTGTGTTTTTTGTAGGCAGCAAAATTCTGGGTCCTCTTTATGTGTCTAGTCTGTTAGTCTATGTTTTTTAATTGGGGAATTGAGGCCATTGTTATTAAGAAATATTATGGAACAGTGCTTGTTGTTGCCTGTTATTTTTGGTTTTAGAGATAGAAATATATTTGTGTGGCTCTCTACTTTTAGGTTTATTTGTAAGAACATTACTTTATTTCTTTTTCTAGAGTGTCCTTTCCCCCCTTGTGTTAGAGTTTTCCATCCATTATCCTTCATAGGGCTGGAGTTGTGGAAAGATATTGAGTAAATTTGTTTTTGTCATGGAATATATTGGTTTTTCCATGTATGTTAATTGAGAGTTTTGCTGGATATAGTATCCTGGGCTGGCATTTGTTTTCTCTTAGGGTTTATATTACGTATGCCCAGGATCTTCTGGCTTTCTTTTGAGAAGTCTGGTGTAGTTCTGAGAGGTCAGACTTTATATGTTATTTGACATTTTTTCCCTTAATGCTTTTAATATGTTTTGTTTGTGTGTTTGTTGTTTTGACTCTTATTTGATGGGATGTATTTCTTTTCTGGTCCAATCTATTTTGAGTTCTGTATGCTTCTTGTGTATTTACAGGCATCTTTCTTTAGGTTAAGGATGTTTTCTTCTAGAGTTTTGGTGAAGATATTTACTGGCTTTTTAAGTTGGAAATCTTAGTCCTCTTCTATATCTGTTATCCTTAATTTTGATCTTCTAATTGTGTCCTGGATTTCCTGGACGTTTTGGGTTAATAGAATTTTGCATTTTACTGTGGAGAGTTGGGCAGTGAAAGGGACCCTGATTCCTGGTCAAGATAGTCGAATCCCTGGGAGACGCTAAGAGGGACTGCAGGCATATTCCCATTCTCCCACGATATCAGAGTCTCAGTTAGCTGTAGAGAAGTTAGAAACTGACAAGTCAAGTAGAACAACGTCCCACACCCCTCCTCCACAGGTGAGGAAGTGACCACAGGTTTCATAGGCTCAAGACAGATCAATTGTACAAACAGAACCGAGTATGTAGATGAGGTCTTCCCAAGCTCTCAGGCCAAACCAATAGAAAGTACCTTCTGTCAGACAGTGATCCATTCAAAATACTATATTTAAGGGTCGCGTTCAGAATTGAAGGTGTGCAGGAATTATTCCATCATCTGAGAGCTTCTGTCATAAGGGCTGTAACACTGCCACTTGTGGAAGGGAACTGCTGTCCAGAAAGCAGGCCCCCATAAGCTCCCTTGCACCCCTAGCCAGCTAGTTAGTCTCTTGCTGGCTCAGCCAGGCCAGAACAACCAAAGTGTCAAGCAGCTGTGGTAAGGAGCAGGACCAGCAGTGAGGAGTGGCAAAAACTGTTCCCCCTCCCTGCCTGAGCTCTCTTCCTTTGCCCTAACCCTTGCTTCTAGCTGGGCAAAAGAGATAACTGTGAAGAGACCTCAGGCACCACAGGCCTACATTTTACATTTTCTTTTTCTGTTTTTTAATTTCTTTTTTATTAGATATATTTCTTTACTTGTAATTCAAATGTTATTCCGTTTCCCAGTTTCCTGTCCATAAGCCCCCATTTCTTTGATGGTTGTATCTATGTTTTCTATGGTATCTTCTGCCCCTGGGCTTTTCTCTTTTATCTCATATTCTGTTGGTAAGGCTTGTGTCCATGACTCCTGATCTCTTTCCAGGTTTTCTATCTCCAGGGTTGTCTTCATTTGTGATTTCTTTATTATTTCTATTTCCATTTGTAGATACTGAATGGTTTTGTTCAATTCCTTCACCAGTTTGTGTTTTCCTCTAATTCTTTAAAGGCTTTTTGTGCTTCTTCTTTAAGGGCTTCTGTTTATTTACCTGTGTTGTCCTGTATTTCTTTAAGGGAGTTATTTATGTCCTTCTTAAAGTCCTCTATCATCATCATGAGAGGTGATTTTAAATTTAAATCTTGCTTTTCTGGTGTGTTGGGATATCCAGTATTGACTTTGGTGGAAGAACTGGTGTCTAATAATGCCAAGTAGTCTTGGTTTCTGTTGCTTGGTTCTTGTGCTTGACTCTCACCATCTGGTTATCTCTCCTGTTAGCTGGTATTGCTGTCTCTGACAGTGGTTTGACCTTCCTGTAAGTCTGTGGGTCAGCACTTCTGGAGACTGACTTTTTCCCAGAGGGATATGGGTATAGAGAGCTTTGTCACTGTGTCAGCTCTGGGTGCAGGCAGAAACCAGAAGGATCCTGTCCCAGACTACTCCTTGGTTCCTGTGTCTGGAGGGCTCCAGTTAGATTCCTCTTGGGCCAGAAATGTGAGCAGATGTGGTGTTCTCCCCTGTGCTCTCAGGAATGTCTGTACTTCTGAGATTCCAGCTCTCCCCATAGAATCTGGGTACAGAGGGCTGTGGGACCAGGTCAGCTTAGGGTACAGACAGAAACCAGTAGGATCCTGTCCTGGTCTGCTCCTTTGTTACTGTTTCCTTAGGGTTCCAGGCAGGTTTCTTGGAGCATAAGTAGTGGTCTTACCTCTGCTCTCAGGTGTGTCTGTTCTTTAACTTATTAAGGCTTATAACCAACCCCTATTTCCCATTTGAACTCTACATTTTTTTAAAATATAAACAAAAGACTTTATTTACACATAATTTGGAACTTCCCTTTCTTAAAACCTTATCTAAATTATGCAAGGAATCACATTTATTCCAATTTTAGAACACCAATTTCACATTCAATTTAGAAAAAAATAACAAAAAAATAACTCTGCCTTCTCAAACTAAGGAAGTATCCAAAATAGTGTTTTATATTATGTTCTATATTTAGTAAGTTATTCTCTAACATTTTAGATCTCTTAAGTGAGAAGAAATAATTATTTTGGAAGGTATTTGAAAGTGCTCTTTCCCACACAGGTCTCTACTGTTTTGTTCTTTTTTTTTTTAAATATAGATATACTTCTTTACTTACATTTCAAATCTTATTCGCTTTCCCAGTTTCCTGTCCATAAGCCCTCATCCCCTCCCCTCCCCCATCTGGGTATTCCCCCTATCCATCCTCCTTACTGTCCCACCCATATTCCCTGCACTGGGGGTCCAACGTTGGCAGGACCAAGGGCTTCCCCTTCCATTGGTGCCCCAACAAGGCTATTCTCTGCTATATATATAGTTGGAGCCCCGAGTCAGTCCATGTATATATAGTCTTTCGGTAGTCCTTTAGTCCCTGGGAGCTCTAGTTGGTTGATACGGTTGTTCTTATGGGATTGCAAGCTCCTTCAACTCTCAATATTTCCTCTTATTCATCCTAAGAAGGTCCTGTTCTCAGGTTAGTAGTTTGCTGCTAGCATTGACCTCTGTATTGGACATGCTCTGGATGTATTTTTCAGGAGAGATCTATATCCAGTCCCTTTCAACATGCATTTTTTAGCTTCATCAACCTTATCTAGTTTTGGTGGAGATATATCTATATCATCTATATCTATATCTATATCTATATCTATATCTATCTACCTATACATATACATATACATACACACACACACACACACACACACACACACACACATATATATATATATATATATATATATATATATATATATATATATATATGCCACATGTGGGTCAGGCTCTGAATGGCTGTTCCTTCAGTCTCTGCTCTAAACTTTGCTTTCCATATCCCCTCCTATGGATATTTTTTCCCCTTTTAAGAAGTAGTGGGAGCATCCACATTTTGGTCATACTTCTTCTTGAGCTTCCTGTGATCTGTGGATTGCATATTGGGTAATTCCAGCTTTTAGGCTAATATTCACTCATCAATGAATGCATACAAAGTGTGTTTTTCTATGATCAGGTTACGTCACTCAGGACGATATTTTCTAGTTCTTTCCACATGCCTATGAATTTCATGAAGTCATTGTTTTGATAGCTGAATAGTACTTCATTGTGTAGATATACCACATTATTTTAATCTTTGTTGAAGGGCATCTGGGTTCTTTCCAGCTTTTGGCTCTTATAAATGAGGCTGCTATGAACAGGGTGTAGCATGTGTCTTTGTTGTATGTTGGAGCATCTTTTGGGTTTATGCACTGGCTCCTCAGGTAATGGAATTTCCAATTTTCTGAGGAAACTCCAGACTGATTTCCAGAGTATTTGTACCAGTTTGCAATCCCACCAATAATTGAGGTGAGAGTGTTCCTCTTTTTCCACATGCTCGTCAGCATCTGCTGTCACCCGAGTTTTTTATCTTAGCCATTCTGACTGGTGTGAGGTAGAATCTCAGGGTTGTTTTGATTTGCATTTCCCTAATGACTAAGGATGTTGAACATTTCTTTAGGTGCTTTTTGGCCATTCAATAATCCTCAACTGAGAATATTTTGTTAACTCTGCATCCCATTTTTAATAGGGTTATTTGTCTCCCTGCAGTCTAACTTCTCCAGTTCTTTGTATAATTTGGATATTAGCCCTCTATCAGATGTAGGATTGTCGTAATGACAGTGTCTTTTGCCTTACAGAAGCTTTGCAGTTTTATGAGGTCCCTTTGTCTATTCTTGATCTTAGAGCATAAGCCATTGGTGTTTTGTTCAGGAAATTTTCCCCAGTGCCATGTGTTCAAGACTTTTCCCCACTTTTTCTTCTATTAGTTTGAATGTATCTGGATTGATGTGGAGGTCCTTGATCCACTTGGACTTAAGCTTTGTACAGGGTTATAGGAATGGATCAATTTGCATTCTTCTACATGCTGACCTCCAGTTGAACCAGCACCATTTGTTGAAAATTCTATCTTTCTTCCATTGGATGGTTTTAGCTCCTTTGTCAAAGATCAAGTTACCATAAGTGTGTGGGTTCATTTCTGGGTCTTCTATTCTGTTCCACTGATCTATCTGCCTGTCTCTGTACCAATACCATATAGTTTTTTTTTGACTATTGCTCTGTAGTCTGCTTGAAGTCAGGATGGTGATTCCCCCAGATGTTCTTTTATCATTGAGTATAGTTTTCACTATCCTGGGTTTTTTGATATTTAAAATGAATTTGCAAATTGCTCTTTCTATCTATATAAAGAATTGAATAGGAAATTTGATGGGGATTTCATTGAACCTGTAGATTGCTTTTGGCAAAAGGGCTACCTTTATTGTATTAATCCTGCTAATCCATGAGTATGGGAGATCTTTCCATCTTCTGAGAACTTCCTCAGTTTCTTTCTTCAGAGACTTGATTCTTGTCATTCAGATCATTCACTTGCTTGGTTAAAAGTCACAGCAAGATATTTTATATTATTTGGTACTATTGTGAAGGGTTATTGTGAAATTATTCCCTAATTTCTTTTTGCAGTCTGTTTATCCTTTGAGTAGTGGAAGGCTACTGATTTGTTTGAGTTAATTTTATACCACAACACTTTGCTGAATTTGTTTAATCAGGTTAAGTAGTTTTCTGGTGGAACTTTTGGGATCACTTAAGTATACTATCATATCATCTGCAAATAGTGATATTTTGATTTATTCCTTTCCAATTAGTATCCCTTTGACCTCCTTTCATTGTCTGGTTGCCCTGGCTAGGACTTCGAGTACTATATGAATAAGTAGGGAGAGAGTGGTCAGCCTTGTCTAGTCCCTGATTTTAGTGGGATTGCTTCAAGTTTCTCTCCATTTAGTTTGATGTTCACTACTGGTTGGCTGTATATTGCTTTTGCTATCTTTAGATATGAGCCTTGAATTCCTGATCTTTGCAGGACCCCTGATCATGAAGGGGTGTTGAATTTTGTCAAGTGCTTTCTCAGCATCTAATGAAATGATCATGTGGTTCTTATCTTTGAATTTGTTTATATAGTGGATTACATTGATGGATTTCCATATATTAAACATCCCTGCATTCCTGGGATGAAGCCTCCTTGATCATGATGGATGATTGTTTTGATGTGTTCTTGGATTGGGCTTGCAAGTATTTTATTGAGTATTTTGTGTCAATATTCATAAGGGAAATTGATCTGAAGTTCTTTTTTGGGGGGGTCTTTTTTTTGGTTATACAGAATTTAATGACTGGTTTGTGAATAGGTCCATTTTCAATATTCAACTCCATAATCAGGGGTACTCTTTTACCCTCTCATGTCTACCAAACACACCCAATTCCTAGTCCCAAATATCCATTATGTTTGCTGGATGTAGCAAGTACAAATACAGTGTAGTAAGTCAGATTTGAAATCCAGCTTACAAAAACGTTTCTTTTTGCTTCAGTATATACAATGCAACATTTGGGACATATTTATGTTAAAAATTGTCTAACCATTATGTAAAATTTGATGAGTTGGACATCATGTACTTCCTGAAAGTGGGAGTCCTGTCTGTTCATACTCCTTACAAAAATCCAGCAGTTGAAGTATACTTAAGTTGAAACTGCCTAACCAGACCAGTTGACATTATTAAGGGAAAATATGATAATTTAGAAGCCTAAAGATTTCCAGCCTTTGAAGTTCTTTTGAAACAAGTTATTGCATATGCACACTCCCACTGTGTATCTGTTTTTTTTGTTTTGTTTTTATATTTTTTTATTAACTTGAGTATTTCTTATATACATTTCGAAAAGTGTTATTCCTTTTCCGGTTTCGGCAAACATCCTCCCCCCTCCCCCTTTTTTTATGGGTGTTCCTCCCCATCCTCTTGGGGGGTCTTTTTGTGGTTTTGGTATAAGAGTAATTTGTGACTTCATAGAAGGAATTTGTTAGTGTTCCATCTGTTTCTATTTTGTGGAATAGTTTGGAGAGTATTGGTATGAAGTCTTCTATGAAGGTCTGATAGAAATCTGCACTAAACCCATCTGGACCTGGGCTCTTTTTCAGCTGGGAGACCTATAATGACTGCTTCTATTTCTTTAGGAGCTTTAGGGTTATTTACATGGTTTATTTGTTCCTGATTTAACTTTGGTACCTGGTAACTGTCTATAAAATTGTCCATTCCCTACAGATTTTCCAGTTTTGTTGAATATAGGCTTTGGTAGCATGAGCTGAATTTTTTTTAATTTCTTCAGATTCTGTTTTTATGTCTCCCTTTTCATTTCTGATTTTGTTAAATGGTTACATTCTATGTGACCTCAGGTTAGTCTGGCTGAGGGTTTATCTGTCTTGTTGATTTTCTCAAAGAACCAGCTCCTGGTTTTGTTGATTCTTTGTATAGTACTTTTTGTTTCTACTTGGTTGATTTCAGCCCTGAGTTTGATTATTTCCTGCCTTCTACTCCTCTTGGATTTATTTATTTTTGTTCTAGAGCTTTTAAGTGTGCTGTCAAGCTGCTGACATATGCTCTCTCCTGTTTCTTTTTGCAGGCACTCAGAGCTATGAATTTTCCTCTTAGTACCACTTTCATTGAACTCTACCTTTTTAAATAAGGAAAGTGGAGAAGGAGAACAGAGAGGTGAGATATTATTGAATACCAAGAATTATTCCATGTGGCACATGTTAACATTAGAAAGCAGATGGTAAGTTTGAAAGCAGTTGCTTGCATCTATGAACCTGATTAGCAAGCCATGACCAACTGTAGAGCATTACCAGAGAGTCCCTCATAATCTACATGCTTCTAATGTACTGGTTGCTCACAGGGATTATATTTTCCTCCAGATTCTGAGAAGTGCTTTGGTATTGTTTTGGAAATTTTCTATGTCCCCTTCACATTTTGTACATTTAATATTTGCCATAATAAACTGGATTATACTGTTCTTGTCTCCCACAGTCTCCAATGCTTTGTAAAGGACTTCCTTTTCAGTTTAATTTTGGGTGTTTTCTGATCCTATTTCCTCAATACACTTAGGTTTAGTAATTAAGCCCTGAACTGTCAATTTCAACTCTGAACATTCAATGTTGGTTTGTATTATATTTCACATCTTTAATTAATTCTCTCAAGTGGTTGTAATATAAGTCATAGCTATGAGATTCAGGAAACTGATTGTTTTACTATATCCCTTCTATAGTGTTGACACTTGTGTCAATTCCAAGTTAGTTTTGTTTACAAACTTTCCTAGGTACAGGTTATTTTTATTATTTCCTTAATATTTGTGAATTTTCAAAATTTTATGCTTGACATTTTAGGTAGTCATTTTTTCAATAATTGATTTCTTAGCCTATCTTACTTGGAAATAATGTCACCTTTCCTGATCTTTTGTTTCAGCTTGGTTAAGTGACAACAGTATACCATTTAGATAAGACCTACTTTTCTCACTATCCTAGGGATTGTAAGGTTCTATCTATCTCCCTAGAATTAGGCAACTGTAATATTAGTGTTTCTATACAGGTAAGAGGATTTATTACCAGGCCTGTATGGGCTTGAAGTTTACAGTTTGCTTCACTTTGCTATCCTTGTAAAGTACACACAATATTTTTGCTTTTTCATAAGATTGCTATTAATGTTTGATTAATACTCAATAGAAAACTTGGGTGTGTTAAGCGCAGCCCCTGAGTTTTGTAGGTATGACTATTTTCATTTCTGTTGTCATCTAAATTCTATTCTTATCCTTCCTTAAAACCCATATCATTAACTTAGGGAACTGTGCAATCATGACCCAAAACTAAAACTAAAACTGAAGCCCTATGCAGTAAATTGCAGCTATGGAAAGAAAAGCTATTTATCTGAACTTCTGGATGGCTGTTCAACCTCTCTAGACTACATTATTGTTAGTTGATTTGGTTGCTTTTCTCATATAATGCAGTAAATCTTGTTTTTATTGTACTTTGGCTAAAAACACAAGTGAAAAACTAGATATTTCAGAATAGAAAATCTCCAAAGTTTCTATTGTATCATGCATTATTTGATGAATAGGAAGAATATTCAAACGATTGGAAAAATCATTTAGCCTCTTGAAAACTTTGGAAAAGACCACATGAATTTAGTCAGTAAATGAGTAATGTCTGAGAAAAATGGAAACATTTTATCATATTTTAACAAAGACTAGTAAATAAACGTGTTGCTTTGAATGTCCCTGTTATGAAAATAACCCGTAATGAGAGAGAATAAGAAGGTGGGTGGGCACGGATGTGTAGATGAGTGGAATTGGGGAAGATAAACAATGTGATCAAAATATATTATTTGAAAAAATTACAGGAAAGAAAGCATAAATAGGCTCTAAAAATCACATCATCATAAATGTATATAAAACAAGAAACAAAATCAACAGGCCATTATGAATCTCATCAAAACTTGCTAGTGATATCGTAATTTCTTGTCATGTTGAATACTGACTAGTGTTTGTGAGTGAATAACCACAGGAGGCCACAGTGAGAATGAATCTTGAAAAATGGACCTTACCATTTCTGCAAGACCAGCCAGTATTGTCAGAACACTGACATTTTTTTCTCATTTTTTATTGGCTATTTTCTTTATTTACATTTCAAATGTTATCTCCTTTCCTAGTTTACCCTCCAGCAAACCCCTATCCCATTCCCCCTCCTCAGGCTTCTATGAGGATGCACCCCCAACCACTCATCCAATCCTGCCCTCCTCCCACCCTTGCATTCCCCTACACTGGAGAAACAAACCTTCACAAGACCAGGAGCCTCTCCTCCCATTGATGCCAGACAAGGTCATCCTCTGCTACATATGTGGATGGAGCCAAGGGTCACACTATGTGTATTCTTTGGTTGCTGATTTAGTTACTGGAAACTCTGTGATATCTGATGACTGATTCTGTTCTTTCTATGGGGTAGCAAACTCTTTCAGCCACTTCAGTTGTTTCTATAACTCCTCCACTGAGGACCCTATTCTCAGTCCAATGGTTGGCTGCAAGCATCTACTTCTGTATTTGTCAGTCTCTGCTAGAGCATCTCAGGTGACAGATATATCAGAATCATGTCAGCATGCACTTCTTGGCATCCTTAACATGGTCTGGGTTTGGTGACTGTAGATAGAATAAATTCTCATGTGGGACAGGTTCTGAATGGCCATTCCTTCAGTCTCTGCTCCAACTTTTGCCTCCTTATCTCCTCCTATGAATATTTTTGCTCCCCCTTTTAAGAAGGAGTGAATCATCTGCACTTAGATCATCCTTCTTCTTGAGCTTCATGTGGTCTGTGGATTTGTCTTGGGTAATTTGAGCTTTTGTGCCTATATCCACTTATCAGTGAGTGAATACCATGTGTTTTGTGATTGGGTTACCTTACTCAGTATGGCATTTTTATAGTTCCATCCATTTGTTTATCAATTTCATGAATTCATTGTTTTTGATAGGTGAATGTACTCCATTGTGTAGATGTACCACATTTTCTGTATCTGTTCCTCTGTTGAAGGGCATCTGGGTTCTTTTCAGCTTCTGGCTATTATAAATAAGGCTTCTGTGTCCTTGTTGCATTTTGGAGCATCTTTTGGTATTGCCCAGGAGTTGTATATCTGGGTCCTTAGGTAGTGCAATTTCCAATTTTCTGAGGAAACTCCAGATTGATTTCCAGAGTGGTAGTACCACTTTGCAATACCACCAACAATGGTGGAATGTTCCTCTTTCTCCACCTCTATACCTCATTTTTGATATGGTTCTTTGATTCTCTTGAAGTTACCTTCTTGAGTTCTTTGCATATATTGGATATTAGACCTCTATGGGATGTAGGTTTGGTAAAGATCTTTTCCTAAGCTGTTGGATGCCATTTTATCCTATTGACAGTGTTCTTTGCCTTTCAGAATCTTGGCAATTTTATGAGGTGCCATTTGTCAATTTTTGATTTTAGACCATAAGCCATTGGTATTCTGTTTAGGAAAATTTCCCCTGTGCCCATGTGTTCAAGGTTCTTCCCTACTTTTTCTATTAGTTTTACACTATCTGGTTTTATTTGGAGGTCCTTGACACACTTGGACTTTAGATTTGTACAAGGAGATTGGAATGGATTGGTTTACATTCCTCTCCATGCTGACCACCAGTTGAATCAGCCCCATTCGTTGAAAATGCTATCTTTTTCCACTTGATGGTTTTAGTTCCTTTGTCAAAGATCAAGTGACCATAGGTGTGTGGGTTCATTTCTGGATCTTCAATTCTATTCCATTTATCTATGTGCCTGTTTCTGGACCAATACCAATTTCCCTTATGAATATTGATGCAAAAATACTCAACAAAATTCTCACAAACTGAATCAAAGAACGCATCAGAATTTGTCATGATCAAGTAGGCTTGAACACAGGGATGTAGGGATGGTTCAATATATGGAAATCCATCAATGTAATCCATTATATAAACAAACTGAAAGAACAAAACCACATGATCATTTCATTAGATGCTGAGAAAGCATTTGACAAAATTCCACAACCCTTCATAGTAATAGTCTTAGAAAATCAGGGAGTCAAGGCCCATACTTAACCATAGTAAAAGCAATATACAGCAAACAACTAGCTAACATCAAACTCAATGAAGAGAAACTTGAAACAATCCCACTAAAATCAGGGACTAAACAAGGTTGCGCTCTCTCTCTCTCTCTCTCTCTCTCTCTCTCTCTCTCTCTCTCTCTCTGTCTGTCTGTCTGTCTGTCTCTACCTCTCTGCCTATTCAATATTATACACAAAGTCCTATCCAGAGCAACCAGACAACAAATGGAGGTCAAAGGGATGCAAACTAGAAAGAAAAAAGGTTAAAACATCACTATTTGCACATGATATGGTAATATACTTTAGTGACCTCAAAAATTCTACCAGAGAACTCCTACAGCTGATAAGCACTTCAACAAATTGACTGGTTATAAAATTAATTCAAACGAATAAAGAGCCTTCCTGTACTCAAAGGATAAATAGGCTGGGAAAGAAATTAGCAAAATAACATCCTTCATAATAGTCACAAAAATATAAAGTACCTCGGTCTGATTCTAACCAACCAAGGAATGATCTGTATTGGCAACAACTTCAAGTCCTTGAAGAAATTGAAATTCTTGGAAGATGGAAACATCTCTCATGTTTATGGATTGGCAGGATTAATGTAGTAAAAATGGCCATCTTGTCAAAAACAATCTACAGATTAAATACAATCCCTATCAAAATTCCAACTCAATTCTTCGTAAAGTTAGAAAGAGCAATTTGCAAATTCCCTTGGAGTAATGAAAAACCCAGAATAGTGAAAACTATTCTCAACAATAAAGAATTTCTGGTGGAATCACCATCCCTGACCGTAAGCTGTATTATAGAGCAATTTTGATAAAAACACTGACATTTTTAAACAAAAGGTGACTGTTTCAAATACATGTTTTTCAGTTCTGCTAAATATAATTCCATTGATTCTTGATTCTTTGAATTGTGTCTCTATAACTTTTACTAATCTCTATTACATATATCACTTTACATCTTAAATTAGTGGAGATCTGCGTGAATACATTAGTAACAAACTTCTGGTTTATTTTGATACTGTTCGTCCATTCACACCCTGAGAAAGTCTGTCCAGTGGTTTTCTTCTCTTTTGATTTCCTAGAGTTAATATCTGATTGGTGGAAGTATATCACATGTCTGTGAATTTTTCAATGCTAAATAATTAGTATGATTTTTAGACAAGTATTTCTATTCAGCTTGTTGCTCTATTAGTGTTAGGGGAGACTAAAAGTTTGGGATTTCCTGTTTTTATCCAAATTTTAATAATTAAGCTTATTATGGTGAAATAGTTTTAAGATGGAGTCATTATTTTGTTTACAACCAGAATTCTTATAATGTCTGTCTTAATTCCATATTTTTATGTTCCCCAACTTCCTATTCTCTATTTTAGTAGGAAAAATATTACAATTGAAATTAGATTAAAATCACAGATCAGTGTAACTCTTTGCAGTGCAGTCACTACACGGTTGTCAGCAGAGGACAACAGTTGTTCTCATCCAAACACAGAATTTATTTTGTTTCTTTACTCTATCATTGTAACTGTAGAATATTGACTGAATTTGAAAGAATATTTCTATCAGAAAGTTATACACTTGTGATGAAGTCTGACTAATTTCTGACTTTATATCATAGTAAACTTCTAAAATAGAAACCTGCTGCATGAAGTTTGATCAGGCTTTTGAGAAGAATCTAGAATTAAATTTGGTAACTTCACTGAGGTATTTTTCATTACTATTTTCTGGTCAGTTTTTTGTGTTTCCTGTCATGTTATAAACCCCTTTTTTATTACCCTTTGTCTGTGTTTTTTCAAATATATCTGTAAAAAGGACACAAAAATGCAAAATGAAGAACGTACTTCAATAGGAGTCTGAGGGTACATCATCATCTAAATGACAGTCCTACATTTCACAAAACTTTCAAAAATAACTTTTTAAATATGGTGTTTAAGTATGTTCCCAACTCTGTTGTTTATGATATTCATTTCTTAGGCAGAAAAAATAGCACATTGCTATAAAAAGTACATTAAATCTATGTAGAAGGAATAAAAATGACACTCTCTGGACTCGTCATTTGAGAAAGAGTAGTAGCAGAAAGTGCTAAAGTGCTTCAAGCCCTCTTGCATTTTGTTCAGAAATGGAAGCATAAGGTATGAAGGAAGTCTTTATGTATGAGAGGAAGGTTGTTCCAAACCTCTTCTTGCAAGAATAAATTTGGCAGCAAGTGAATATGGTGCTAAGTTATCTAATGAGAGTAAATTACAGATGGTTAAATATCATGTACTACCTTCAGAAAGACTGGGAGAAGGAATAGCAATGTCCACCATGTGTCTGTTTTTAGAATCAAGTTACTCAATATCTTTTAATGTACTTTTTTCCCTCATTGACTGAAACTTCAGGAAAGTATCAATTGCTCATTCATCCATGTGAAACAAACACATGATATTATATTCCATTAATTCAGGACATGTTTTTTAAGAGAAATATTGACATTCAGGAGGAAATCACACACACACTTTTTGCTAGCTCTGGAAGTCTCAGGAAGGGATTCAAACAAAACATAGCAAAACAAAAGACCTGTACTTACAGACATCTACCCCTTTGCTTTACAGGTCATGAAAGAAACACCATCGTGTATATGGAAAACGGGGCAATTTAGAGTTTGACTAGAAAAGTAAAGTGTCTCAAAGTTATGTAACTAAAAACTGTCAAAGCTTGACAAAGCCCAGGAACACAACCATACTCCAAGTGGAAAAAGTGTTTCATTTCTCAGAAGTGAATATTTGTTTTCGTTATAAACTTCCTTTGACATAATATAAAACTACAGGCAATCCTTCTTATATGTTGAATGTTCATTATTGACAGGAGCATAGTATAATTTTTTTCTATATAAAGTTATATTTCTTTTTATTTTTTCCCATCTTTATTAAATTCGGTGTTTCTTATTTACATATCAAATGTTATTCCCTTTCCCGGTTTTCAGGCCAATAACCCCCTAACCCCTCCCCTCCCCTTCTATATGGGTGTTCCCCTCCTCATCGTCCCCCCATTGCCACCCTTCCCCAACAATCCCGATCACTGGGGGTCAAGCCTTGACAGGACCCAGGGCTTCCCCTTCCACTGGTGCTCTTACTAGGCTATTCATTGCTACCTATGAATTTGGAGCCCAGAGTCAGTCCATGTATAGTCTTTGGGTAGTGGCTTAGTCCCTGGAAGCTCTGGTTGATTGGCATTGTTGTTCATATGGAGTCTGAAAAGGAATAAGTGAAAACTTAATCTAGAGAGTTGAAATGCATAGAGTTAAACATTAAGCTTATTATTTCATGTTTACATGGAAACAATTAAAAATGTCCCATTCCCTCTATCCTGCTGTCTACATCCAAATGATCTTATCCCCCTATACCTCTAGTTTGGAGGGGATGTCTGCAATGAGAAAGTAGTTCAATTAATTAAGAAACAGACAAGCTAAGGATGATGATGCATATCTATACTTTTCAAAGTCTCAGGAGACAAAAGCAGGCGGATTTTTGTGACTTTAAGAAAATCTGCTCTATCTACATGGCACTTTCCAAGACAGATAGTTTTACATAGTGAGAACCTCACATATAAATAAATAATCAAACAAACTCACATATATGATTTTGCTAAAAATAAATCCAAATAGTCAATGAGTATATGAGTAAATATTCAATATTACTTTATCACTATGGAAATGCAAATGATCCCCAAAGAGTATGAGGATAAATTTAATATCAAAAACATGAATATGTCGTGTTAGGTGTGGGGGCTTAAATAAGAATTGCCACACAGGTTCACAGGGCATGGCACTATTACACATCACTCTTTTTGGAGAAAGTGTTACTGGGAGTGGGCTTTGAGGTTTCAAAGATTATGCCAGGCCCAGGGTCACTGACAGTGACACTGCCACCTTGGATTTAGATGTTGAACTCTAGCTAAGTCTCCAGCACCTTGTCTCCCTGTGTGCTGACATGCTTCCCACCATGAAAATGGTAGACTAAACTTCTGAACTTTAAGACAGCATCAACTAAGTTTTATTCTTTTATAATGGTTGTCATATTATGGTGTTTCTTCACAGTAAGTAGAAACCATAATACAATAGGCACATGGAGAAAAGGGAACTCCAACAATTTGGTGATAGAAATTTAAATAAGTTTAGCAATTATAGAATACAGCTTGGAAACGCTTCAAAACTTAAATACTGAGGGACTAGAGAAATGTCTGAGCAATTGCATGTATTGATTCTGTAGCCATAAAAGTTCTGTTCTTTCATCTATTTCTAGCATCTCATATTTTCTATACCTTCAAGTTCAAGAACACCCAATCACTCTGGACTTATAGGCAACTAATTAGATTTATATATACCTAAAGATAGATAGATACAAGCCTACAAACATATAATGAAAATAAAATTAATCATACAAGGTGGAAATGTAGTAAAATCCAGCCATCCCAGTTATATATATATATATGTATATATATATATATATATTAGTAAATAAAATTGGTATTTTGAATACAAATCATCACATCTGTGGCTTCATTAACAATATTTACCATAGCCAAGATATAAAATAAAATCTAAATTGTTTCAACTAATAAATAATGAAAAGTTTAAATGTATAGCCAATGGAAAACTATCCAAACATAAAAATTAATCATTTGCAAAAACTTGATGGTGAGCTTTGAGCAATACTTCCTAATCAGTTTGAATTTCATATTCATCTTCTTACTAGACAGATATTTGACGACAGAATTAACCATTAACATCTAGATGACAATGAGTTAAGAAAATGAACTCAAAATATATGAGTGGATTTCAACAAAAATGGAAGAATCTCTATATCTCATGTTATATTCAAATGTATTTAATCTGCCTTTGTTCATAAATTGAAACTATAATGCTTAATAATTGTACTACAAAACATTGGTATTTAAACAAGTAGTCTACCATAAATCTGCTATATTTTACTCTTCTCTCCACTATTTAATACAGATTTTTTTTAGTTTTTGTATCTAATATTTTCTTCATATGAACTATATATTTAAACTTATTATGCTGCTTGTGGCCATGACTATGGACCTAGGCCCTTGGGGACAGGTGTGGGGGCAAGAAGACACAGAGTCAATGACACAGACTCTGGGGATTAGACAAGTGTATAAAGTAGACTTGTTTATTTCAGAAACTAGGTAAAACTTTATAAATTCTTCCCAATAACTTATTGGCTCTCAAATAGCCAGATGTGACTATATTTTTCTCTATGACTTGGTCCATTGCTTGATCTAAAATCAGTGGTCTCTAACTATGCTAGGCAGATTCTAGGTTGGCTCAGGTAGGAAGTATCAGCTGGCATGTAGCAACAGTGTAGCTGAACCTACTGGACTAAGTTCCTCCTATATTTTCACCATTTTGTTTTTATTTTTGATAGCCTAGTAGGGGTTGGAGTTCTTTGCTCAGGCTTAGTTTACCCCACTTCAGGTGGCTTTCAGTATTGTAGACCATGCCTATCTCAGGGTCACCTGCCAAGCAGGTTGGTACCCATTATTTCCTACTGATGATCAAAGATCAGTCACTCTGGATGTCATATCAGGCTAAAAGTAGGTAGTTTAAACAGAGGCATCTCAAATATCTGTGAGACAAGCTCTACTCACCTTTCTGGCTATCTGAAAAGGCTAACAGATTTCAATGATCTGACTAACCCCAATAACTCCCCTAATTGGACTGATCCAGGGTTTAGGTTGTGAGCAACGTTCTTCAAGCCTGGCTTCCTTAAAAACGAAACATAACAAAATCTTTTTTTGGTGGAATCCAAGAAGGCCTTAGGGAAAGGACTAGAGCTGGGTAGACTATAGAGCTTACTGTCAATAGCTAAGTGGGGAAGAATGCTTAACTGCATGTGGGTCGTTATCAAGAGCGTCCAAGAAGCCTGCTATCATTTCTTGAAAACTAAGGGAATCTGCCCATAAATATTGAGAGTGCTTAAGGAAAAGGGCATTATTTTATCAGGTTCCTTATTATAAGTTCTTCTTGCCAAGACCCTCATCTTAAGAGCAAGTTTAAAGATGATTTCATATTTGGAGGTTACCATATGTAGATATGAGTGAGCTTAGTGTAGCTACATAAGGGGCCCACTTTGCAACAAGACTATATGACTCCCAATCCATGGTTCACACAATTACTGCCAGAAAAGACCTCAGAGGATTATTTATTAAGACTTGTGTTAGACAAGCAGGTCATTATCTTCTTCAGGAGTCTCCTATTGTCCTGAGTAAGGATGATCTTAGTAGGGGGATTATCAGGGCCCTCCAGTAGGAGAACAAATTTCTCATTTCTTGTTCAGAACAAGAGACATGGCTTAAACAATTAAGAGTCCCACAGAGTTGTTGAAGCTCCATGAGGGAGTAGATCTTTTTCAGAGAAATAGAGAAGGCCAGGGGTCTAATCTTAATCTTCCTAGAAATAGAGAAACCCAGGAAAACATATAGGGTGACTGACTGAATTGGGGGGGGGTGGCAACAACTCACAGATTAAGCTTTTCTAAATCTTTTAGATGCTGTGTGGTAGCTCCTTGCAAAAAGATGTGAATCAGGATGTGTCAACATAATGTCATCCATATAGTAGTTCATCAAAATATCTTTAGTGACTGTAGTGCCTCAGTCACATAATGCTGGCAGATGGTTGAACTATTTTTCCTCCCATGTGGGAGGACTGTCCATTGGTATTTATATCTGTATCTCTCTCTCTCTCTCTCTCTCTCTCTCTATATATATATATATATATATATATATATATATATATATATATATATATATCCTCTACTATAGTGGCAAAGTGGCACGTGTCCTGTAGTGCCAGACATATTTGGAATAAATATCCTTAATATCCATCACTAGTATGTGATTGGAGAATAGGAGTGATATAATCTCACCTGAATAGTCCCATTTATTCCATTTGTTCATTGATCATCAACCCTCCCATCTTGGAAGAATCTATATTTTTCTGATTTCTTTTTTATGATGAAGATTGGGATCTACTGGTTGAGGGTTCTAAGTTAACAGTTTGAATTGCTTCTCAATCAGTTCTTTGAGTGTGGACAATTTTAGTTCAATGATTGACCACTGAGTCATCCAGATATTGGCATCTTACAGCCAGGCTAGCAGTATGTGGTAAGATACCACTGGAAGGAGACCCTGGGTAGGCAGCAGCTTTTTGTATTAATGGTAATCCTAGTTTAGATAGCCTACTAGGCCCAGTTGTTCATGTTCCATGATATCTTAAAAGAAAGCCCAATTGTTCTTTGTAAGAATGACACATATACTCTTTATTATGACCCTGCCCCAAAGTATTTGAAGGACATTGGTAACAATGGGTGTGAACCAGCCTTAGTTTCCATCTAAATCGTTCCCATGCAAGGAGCACAATGCCGTTCTATTAGTTCACTGGCCTCCAACATTTATAATAGTGGGGCCGAGTTTGAACTTCCAGTGAGGGAACCTCAAGGCCTCATTTTCAGTGATAATAGTAACATGCATACCTGTATCTACCAGCCCTTTTAGATGAATCCCATCTAGGAGTATATCTATGATGGGCAAATGGGAAACCCATGGGGAGTCCAGTATTCAATAGACTTGGTACAGTCCCCTCTTGATAACAGGGCTGAAGGGCCCCCCTTTTGGATTTCAAATCAGAATCCAGAGTTTATTAGAGTTCTGAGACCTGAATTCTCATGCCCAGTGAACTCCTTAATTAAAGTGAAGGTACTTTGTTTTTGGCCTAGCATTTCAGCACTCATTATGGAGATGTCCTCTTTCTCCAACCTCAGCGTGAACTATCAAGCAGGCCTCCCTGTGAGAGTTTGTTGTTGAATCTTTGCCTGTCAGGTAACATGGCATCAAGGGAAGCAGCCAGGGCCACTATAGGCCTGCTCTGGGGTTAAGGTCTCTGGTGGCCACTATCCATTTATAAATGTCATCACTATGGACTGCTGCCACCACACTACGGGTTGGAGGCTTAAGACCCTCCCAAGCCAATTATTTAACAAGCTTGTCTTGAGTAGGTCCCAAATCAACTGCTTGTCCTATATGATTATGGAAGGGATCTCTGGGAGTGCAGGCCTTAAAGGACTTGAAAGAGAGATTGGCCACCTGGTTGATGCAGCTATATTACTAATAGTAGCTTGGGTAAGTGAGTTAACATATGCCCGGTGGCCAGTCAGCACATCTATTGTGATGTTAAGGTTATATTCAAGATTTAAGCTCATCTCTCTGCCCAATCCTGATATGTTGACCACCATTTGAAAAGCATGGTAGGCTCCTGGACTTCTTTTAAGAAGATTGTACCTGTTATAATAGGTTTGTAAGGGCACAGGCTTCTGTCTTAAGACCTGCTCAAAATAGAAAGTCAGTTCCCAGTTAATTGGCAGCTTTTCTAATTAAAGTGAGGTCAGACAGGGGCATAGGGACCCAAGGGTACTGGGGTCTTTGGGCCCAATGGACTAAGGGAGACAGCTGCATGGCAAAGCATTGTAGGAGTCCAGCCCCAGCAGGTGTGGGGGAGAGGTGGCATCCACAGCACAAAGTTCATACCATAGGTACTGTGGGCTTCCAGGTTGCAGACTGGGCACCTTTGAAAGGTGAAGTGGTTTTGCTGCTGATCCCTGCTCCTCCACTGCATCCAAGGAGTTTGCCAAAGCCGAGAAGGCCACAGAAGGGAAAGTCATGCATGAGTTCACACTTCCTTGTTCCTATGTTTGTTGTGGAAGTCGATAATTTCCTCCAGGCAAGATTTTAGATTAGCAATAATGGCAAAAAGAATCAGAACAAAAGAGGTGGGAGGATATTGTCCTGGAATTCACCAGAAACAAAACCTTCATCCACACATAAATCAGGATCTACATATTCTTAGAAGAGATCCATGGGGCTAAAAGTGCCCCCTCAGTCCAGAAAGTTTGTAGATCTGAGGACTTTACTTCCATGCCCCTGGGGACAAGGTAGAGCTTAAGAGTTCTTATTTAGAGCTCTTTGCAGAGGGAGGGGAGACTACCCATGGCAAGATGAGATACAAGGTCAAAATAACAGGAAATGGAAAAATCGAGGAAGGAGGAATGTGTGTCAGACTCAGGTGTCTGTGCTTAGTGGAGTTCTTCCATGGTTTGTTAGTCCATGGCCATATGCTCATATGGTGTCACCAATTGAGGAAGGCTGTTCTGGGCAGCCAGTCCTTGAACCTGTCTCCAAAATTGTCAGTCCTTCACATGTACAAGTTCGTAGTGCTAGCTAAAAAGAACAGAATTCTAATCAAATACATTGTTCTTTTTTTTTTTTTAGTTTAAAATTCAGCACTACTAATCCATGTCCATTGATCCAGCAAGGAAAACATGGCTTCTGGAAGAGAAACGATGGGTCAAAAGGAAGAAACTGTGAACCAATGGGTATTGGTCCTGTGTTGTAATAGTTCTTTGTTTCATATCCTCATAGATAATCATAGAAATGTTCTTCAAACTTCACAACTAAGGAGTTTAAAACTCACATATGATATCTTACACATTTCTCCTCATTCTTCCCCTGGCTAGTGTCCTCCTGAGGGTCTCTGTAAATACCTGCTATAGTTATCTTTACTCTTTTTGTCTTCTCTTGCTTTCTTGATACTCCACATGTCTTGTTCATTTCTCAAATGATTAATAACTCTTTGGAGCCTAGGATTCACTGTCACAAGCTCACTGCAAACAGACTCCTGAAAATGTGTCAACACATTCACACACAATGAGGTACAGAGGCTACGTCAGACGTGTAGCAAAAACACTTAGAGGGTCATCAAGTCTGAGTCTTTCCAGGGTATTATAATCTTAAAGAAATCACAGAGAAGATATTGCATTGCATAGAGACTAAAGAGACTGATGTTAAAAGACACACCCCTCATAAGAAGATTTGTAAACTTTGAAAATTATATCACAAGTTGAAAAAGGCAAAAGGCATCAGGGAATTCTGATAGGAATAGATATTAAGGAGCTGGCGAGTACTCTGTCATAAAGGCCTTGCTTGCTGACATAGCAATTTGAGTTCCAGTGAATAGATACATGAGAACACTTCAGAGAATTTCATTACTATTCGAACACTGATAATGACATATCTTCCAAAAGATTGCTCTGTGATTAATATACACGGTAAATCTGAGGAGGGAAACTATCTGGGGAAAAGACTAATGAAAAGGTAAATTCAAGCTGTGAACAGTTGAACAGGCATGGAGGTGAGGCACATCCCACCTTTTATGTAAAGTACACCGTTATCTTTTGAAGGGAAGCCCATGCTGTGAGCTAGTCCATTTGCTGTGACCTTCTGAAATGACAGAGGCTGCTCCATGAGATCTCATGAGTGACAGCTTATTCTCTATATCTTTTGCTTCATGCTAGTACATCAGTTTCTCCTTCTGATCTGACCTCTTATCCCCCAGTCAAAAGAGCATGAGATAGTGACATGATTCTTTGACTCTTCAGTCAATAAGTAGGTGGTTTAGCAAAGATTAATAATGATGGCCACCAGCCTTTATAAGGCTGACATTTTCATCTAGACAGGTAAAAAGATGGATAATTAGATTGCAGAAGCATTTAAAGTAGTGACACTAGGCCCTTCATGTAAAAAATACAATATTAATAGAAATCCGTGATTGTGCTAAAAGACTTGTATTTCATGATTTATGAAGTACAACTTTTGAGCTGTAAATTCGATTGTACTTTGAAAGTTTCAGACAATTTACTTATTGACAAACCAGGAATAAAAGAAACAGTATTTCTGCTAGAGAGATGGCTTATTTGTTAAGAGCATTAACTACTCTTCCAATTGACCTAGGTTTGATTCCTAGCTTCAGTGTGACAGCTCACTCCAGTTCCAGTGAATACTACACCTTCTTCAAATGTGTGCAATCAATGGAATTGCACACATTTGATACACAGGTACTATGAAGGCAAAACACCCATATACATAAAAATGCTTAAAAATCAAAATAAAATTTTCATTCCATAAAAATTCTTCCTAGCTACAATGTAACGGAAAGTCAACTGATACTTTGTATTTTAGTCAGTAAGGTAGATTTACAGAAATTTTTCTTCAATAACTGAAATAAAAGCAAGATTTATAAAACTAATGTTTACATTAACAAATTGTGCCTTTAACATGTGGCTTCTCTAACTGTTATAATAATCCAGGAAAACATCAACAAGAACAGTCACACTGCTATGTCCCCTAGTTGTAAGAACAATGATGGTAAAAGAATGAATTCAGGAATGATTGAGAGAAAGATCACACTTTTGGAATCCTAATATTGATGGTTAAAACAGGTGTCCATCTGGCCAAGTTGGTTTATTTTCTGGGCTCAGAGCAAGAATTTTATGGGCTAGAGGAGATATTAGAGGGAATAATTAAAAGGCATAGAACCATACATTTTTTAAAAAGTTTTTTTATTTGGATAATATTTATTTACATTTCAAATGTTATCCACTTTCCCCCACCCAGCCACCCACCCCTGTCTGCCTTCAAGCCCTGACATTCCCCTCTACTGGGGGGGTCCAGTTTGACAAGACCTTTGGTGCTCAGCAAGGCCATCCTCTGCTACATATGCAGCTAAAACCATGGGATCTGGAGACATGCCATAGTAAAACAGTGTCTGATTAGCAAGAACAAGGCCCTGGGTTCAGTCTCTAATACTGAAAATAAAAACACTGTCAAGTAAAAGTCTGCTTTGAAAGCACCGAATTCAGCATCTAGACATTTGTTTCCTAAACAAAAACAAAACCTAAGCTCTGGGTTCAAAGACAAAGGTGGCCTGGGTCAGCTAGAAATGTGTTTTGTAGCAATGAATTCGTGTATTTATTGTTGTTTTGGAGACATGCTCCTACCTTGCAGTTCACGAAAGCTTCAAATTCAGTATCTTCCTGCCTCAGCTTCCCAAGTGTTGAGAATGCAAGAATGTCATCTCACCAAACATCACAATGATATTTATACAATTAAATATCTGAACATACCTTTAATCAAATTGCTTACCTTACTAAGGTTTTGATGGCTGTAAAGAGACATCATATCCAAGGCAACTTAAAGGCATTTATTTGGGGCTGACTTAAAGATTCAGAGATTTAGTCCACTATCCTCACAGCAGAGAGCATGGCAGCAGGCAGGCAGACATAGTGCTGGAGAAGGAGCTGGGAGCTATGCATCTTCATCTGAAGGCAACCAGAAGAGACTGTCTTCCAGAAAGAAGTGTCTCAAAGGCCAGTCCCTCAATGACACCCTTCTTCTAACAAGGTCACACCTACTCCAAAAAGGTCACATCTATTTCAACATTGCTACACTTCCTAATAATACCATTCCCTGGGCAAGCCTATTCTCACAGCCCCAGTATTTTTCAGAAAATTTGTAACATCTATATCCATACACACTTTAACATTGCTTTCCAAAATGACTAATTTGAAATGATTTTCTGTCATATTCATATTGGGATATTAAGTGCAATGATGAAGTCAAGAAGTACATGCTGATAGGAGCCTGATATAGCTGTCCTTTGAGAGTCTCAGCCAGAGCATGTCAAATACAGAGGTGAATGCTAGCACTAAATCATTGAATTGAGAATGAGGTCCCCATTGGAGGAGTTAGAGAAAGGATTGAAGGAGTCGAAGGGCCTTGCGACCCATAAGAACAGTAATACCAATCAACCAGAGATCCCAGGGACTAAACCACCACCAAAAGACTACACAGGGACAAACCCATTGCTCCATTTGTATATGTAGCAGAGGATGACCTTGTTGGGCATCAATGGGAGGAGAAGCCCTGTGTCCTGCCAAGGGTGGACTCCCCAGTATAAGGGAATGTCAGGGCAGGGAGGCAAGAAGGGGAACACCCTTATAGAAGAAGGGGAGGGGGGTGGGATAGGGGGCTTATGGACATGAAACCGGGAAAAGGAATAACATTTGAAAAGTAAATAAAAAATATCCAACTAAAAAAATTTAGAAAAAACAAACAAACAAACAAACAAACAAAAAAACACCCAAGAAAACAAAACAGTCCTAGCTGCTTAGAAATCAGTGTTCTGCTAGTAACCTTCAGATAAAGATGGAGAACTCTCAGCTGCTTCTGCACCGTGCCTGAATGGTTGGGATGAGAACATGCTTTGTTTTGCTACTTTTGCATTTTTTAAATATAGAATTACATGGTTCAGTGCTGCAAGTTTCATAGTGGAGAAGACACAAAAATTTTATCAGAGACAGTGTTACTGGACCGTGTGGCACGGTGAGGGTAGTTGTCGTTGTTGTTGTTGTTGTTGTTGTCATTGTCATTGTTGTTGTTGTTGTTGTTGTTGTTGTTGTCGTTGTTGTTGTTGTTGGTGGTGGTGGTGTTGTTTTGTTTTGTTTTACAATCATGGGGACATATATGTGCAAGGAAGAGTAGGCAGATTCTCCTTCCTTCCTCATTTCTTTTTGACTCATGATGTGAACAGCTTGTTCTCTCACATGTGATGTTGTGCTGTCCTTATCAGAGACCCATATCATGGGGTTATTAGATCTCAGATTAGAACCTCCAAGCCCTGCAACTTTTGTTTTTGAACATGATTTGAGGTATTTTATTACAGTATAAAAAATGACCAATCTAATGTAGTATTTTCTTTTTAATTTTTTTTTAAATTTTTATTTAATCTTTTCCTACAGTCTGGATTTTGTTCCCCTCCTGGTCTATCCTCTGACTGTCCCACATCCCATACCTCCTTCTCTGGTCTCTAAGAGGATGTCCCCATCTCCTATGCCTACCCCACCAGACCTCACCATTCTCTGTGACCGCCAGTATCTTCCGGTTTAGGTTCATCTTCTCTGAGTCCAACCCCAGCACTCCTTTGCTGTATATGTGTTAGGGGCCTCATATCAGCTAGTATATCCTGCATTATTGGTGGCCCAGTGTCTGAGAGATCTCAGGGCTTCAGTTGCTGATCCTCTTACAGGGTCACCCTCCTCCTCAGCTTATTCCAGCTTTTCCCTATTTCAACCCAGGAGTCACTGCTTCTGTCCGTTTGTTGGGTTTAAATATCTGCAACTGACTCTTTCAGCTAAGGAAAGAGATGTCAAAATATGTCCCCAAATAGATGTTTTTTTAATGATTATATTTTCAATTTACCAATATTAATGATATAGGCTAATGAAACAGAGTGATTATTTGAAGCTTAAAGAAGAAATTATGAGATGACATTAGACATAATGTCTCTTGGTAATTAACTAGTGTATATGGTTCTGAACTAATAATATTAACAGGGTGAACTGACTGCAGGCCAATTAAGCCAAAGCATAAATACTAACCTTCAGGTGAGTCCTTTGCCTGTTATTACTGAAACCACAGCCTCATTAGAACATAACTGGCTACTGTTGTTAGATGGTCATTTAAGCAGAGTTGCTAGAGTTAAATAAACTGTATCTGACTAACAGTGAAGGCTCAAAAACTTAAGGAAAGCAAGCATATTTTGAGCATATGTACAAATTCAGACAGTAGCAAAACATCTTAATATTTATTCTACCATATCACCTGAATAGTTCTGAAGATTTGGAAATGTAAATTTTGAGGACAGAAATCTTAAAAGAAATTTATAATTAATGATAATTTTATTAAATACATACTTTCTGTTTATTTATAGATTATTTAAATGTATACATTAAATGATCTGATTTTTAGATACATTTCTCTTTTTAATGAATTATTTTCTATATTTAAATTAAAGTAATTTTTAAAAATAGTTTCTCCTTTTATTTCCTCCCTCTAATCCCATGCTCTCTACCAAAATATGTTTTTATTAACATTGTATGTATGTATGTTTGTGTGTGTGTGTGTGTGTGTGTGTGTGTAACTGTGTGTGTGTTTAAGTATAGAAATACCATTTACTCTGTTTAATATTACTTGTATGTATTTAAATTCAGGGCTGACCTCTTAGTAATTGATAGTTAATTAAAGGCCACATATCCCTCTTTAGCATTTTTTAGAAGTCGGCATACTTCCCAATGAAGCATAAAATTTTCTTTGATTTTTCTCACTATTAACATTATATTTGATATATTTGTCAAGTTGATAAAATGATACTAATGATTTACCCAAAATTAGAAGTTCCATGAAGATGTTTAATTGCTCTAACATTATAATTATTGTGCTGATAAGAGCATCATCTACTGTGGATATAATATTTTCTAGGAACATATAGAAGTGAAAGAATTTAGTGAGATAGAAAGATACATAAACAGAGAAAAAGAAATAACAGATAAATGATAGATGTTATATAAGAATAAGAAATAAAAACGATGAGGCAAAGATAAACATAAATAAAACAAATGCAGAGATGACAGATGATAGTTGGATCAGGAGAGATAGAGAGTATAGGAAGCACTGATGGATAGTTAGAGAGAGAGAGAGAGAGAGAGAGAGAGAGAGAGAGAGAGAGAGATGGATGATGGCCATGTGAATACATGTATGTAGTTTACTCCCACAGAAATTCTACAAACTTGAAGCACATTTTGAAAATGAAAAAAAAAGTACAACTCTCTGCTATACTAAATGGGGACATTTCTGAGTATTATTTAGCTCTATACAATATTAAGATTTAAATAATATGTTTTCTAAAATAGCTCAATCACTTTCATTTATATAATTTTACCAAGACTGAATTAAAGTTAATAAAATGGTGATTTTGGTTTCAAGTTTCAAAAGATTAATGCCCATAAAAATACATCAAATATCAGTCTTTAATAGACATATTTTTCTGTAACTTTAATATATTCCATGATACACATATTAACAATAATATTTATAACTGTGGATATTCAGCAGTTCTGCAGAATAACTGGTATCACTATAACTGCTCATCGATGTGACAAGAAATGAGGACCCCTGAAGAGAAGTAAATGGCAGTGAAGTACAATGGGTACCAAGATTTTTGGTCTTTGGCTCTTAAATTAAAAACCCAGTCTCAGTGTTTGGCTTTGGTTAATGGGTTGCATACCTAAAGTGGACCACAGTATGAGCAATGGGTGACTTAGTTGCAGCTCTGGCACAGCCCATTTAAGCTTTTTCCTTGCTTTCACCTTAATATCTTTGGGCTTCCTAAGACTATAAGATGGTTTTTATAGGATCAATATTTGTATCAAGAAAGATAGCTTGTGAGATTGAAAATCAATGTAGATAGATATAGCTCAAGCTATGAATATGTAGCTGCTTTCCTTTGAATTCTTGGTCATGGTGAATTGAGTGTAACCTGTTGTGATGACATAGAAAGATATTAAGAGGAAGTGTAGTTGAAAGTCTTTCAAAATCTGAGTAATCAAGTATCACTAGGGTAAAACATTCTCTTAAGGAAGTGAAAAGTTTTAAAATATAAAATAGTGTTCAAACAGCTGTATCATTGATATGAATGGCAAGTATTTGGATTCTATGTAACTTCATAAGGAACGATTTAAAAAGTATTACAAAATATGAGGGACAAAGTGCACAAAGTTGAAATCCAAGTGGATTAAGGAACTCAACATAAAACCAGATACACTGAAACTAATAGAAGAGAAAGTGGAAAGAGCCTTGAACTCACTGGGACAGTCCAAACTTTCCTAAAAGGAACTCCAATGGCTCACACTCTAAGACCAAGAATTGATAAATGGGACATCACAAAACTGGAAAGCTTCTGCAAGGCAATTTCATAGTCAATAAGACAAATTGGCATTGTACAGATTAGGAAAAAAATCTTCACTAATTCCACGTCTGATAGAGGGCTAATATCCAAAATATATAAAGAACTCAGTAAGCTTACCACCAAAAACCAAGCAACCCAATTATTTATACAATTAAATAATTAAATATAATTATTTATATTTATTAATATAAATTATAAATTACATACTTATTACTTATATTTATATATTATTTATATGGTGTGCAGAATTAAAACTAGAATTGACAATAGAGGAACATCAAATCATGAGAAGCACCAAAAGAAATGTTCAAAGTCCTTAATGATCAGAGAAAGGCAAATCAAAACCACTCTGAGATTACACTATATACCAGTCAGAATGACTAAGATCAAAACCTCAGGTGACAACAGATGTTGGTTAGGATGTGGAAAAAGAGGAACACTCCTCCATTTCTGATGGGATTGCAAACTGGTATATCCATTTTGGAAATCAATTTGGAGGTTCCTCAGAAAATTGGAAATAGAACTACCTAAAGATGCAGAAATACCACTCTTGGGAATATTCCCCAAAGATACCCCACCATGCCACGGGGGCACATGTTCCACATATGTTCATAGCATCCTTATTTGTGATAGCCAGAAGTTGGAAACTATCCAAGTGTCTCACAACAGAAGAATGGATACAGAAAATGTGGTTCATTTACACAATGGACTACTACTCAGCTATTAAGAATGAGGACATCCTGAGTATTGCAGGCAAATGGATAGAACTAGAAAATGTCATCCTGAGTGAGATAACTCAGCCCAAAAAGACATTCGTATGTCCTCACCAATAAGTGGATATTAGCTTAAAAAAAAAAACATAATACCCAAGATATAGTCCAAGATACAGTCAAAAGGGTCAACAAGCTGAAGGGCCCAAGTGAGTAACACTTCAGTTCCACTTGGGAGGGGGAAGAAAGCAACCACAAGTGTGTAGGGAGGAACAGACGTGGGAAAGGGTATGGGGTTTGGGGGAGAGGGGAACATGATCTGGTATAGGATAGAGAAAAAGGACTGAAGCCCTGAGAGCCAGCAGAACAAATGGAAACAGGTGGCAACCTCAGGAGGAAGGAGGTTGAGAAGACCCTCTAGAATATACCAGAGACCTGGGAAGTGAGAGACTCTCAGGACTCAAAATGGGGTGGGGGGGGGTAGATGAAAGGCCCTACAGTGGGTCGAGTGCACTTATTGAATCCACCTGCAGCAGAAAGACAGGGCATCAAGTGAGGGATGGGGTCGCTATCCCACAGTCAAACTCTGATCCATAATTGTTCCTGTCTGAAAGAAATGTAGACATGGAAATGGAGAAGAACCTGAGAAAAAGAAGGTCCAATGATTGGCCCAAAGTGGATTTTCGCTCAAGGAGAGGCACTAAGACCTGCCACCATTACTGAAACTATGGAGTGTACACAAAAAGGGACCTCCCATGACTGCTCTCCAAAAAACCCAACAAGAAGCTGAAGGAGTAAGATACAGCAGATATGTGCACCCAACCAACGAACGGAAACTGCTGATGCCTCTGGTTGAATTAGGAAAAAGCTGGGGGAAGCTAATGAGGAGGGCAACCCTATAGGAGGACCAGCAGTGTCAACCTGGACCCCTGAGATCTCTCAGACACTGGATCACCAACCAGGCAGCATGTACCAGTTGAGATGAGGCCTCCAACACATATTCAGTAGAGGACTTTTGGGGCTGGGTTCAGTCAGAGAAAATTCACCTAACCCTCAAGAGACTGGAGGCCCCAGGAATTTTAGAAGTCTGGAGTGGTGGGTGGGGTGGGAACATCCTTGTGGAGGCAGAGGAGGAGAGGTGAGGTGCAGGGGCGGGGGAACAGGAGACAAGGAGGGGAATAATATCTGGGATATAAAAATAAAAAAAAAAATACATTAATAAATTAATAAATAATAAATAAATAATAAGATGAAGACTAACCACTTATATCCAGGAATTGACGTTTGCTCAAATAACTCCAGAAATAAACTTTATTATTTCAATATAAACATTCAAAACTTTCTATTTTAGCTTTAGTTTTGGACAAAGTGTACCATACACCTAATCACTATAAATAGAAGCATGAAAAAAATGTATCAAAACTTCATATGGAACCTCAACAACATATATCATATTCTTTAGATTTCAATAAAAATGTAAAATGATTTCTGTGGACACAGAAAGCACACTTCTTTTTAAAAACCAAATGCATTTGAATACATTTCAATCATAAAACTATTTCCTTTTGTTGCTTTAACTTATTTATTTCTTTCATTTCTATTTTCTCTATGCTGCTCTAGAATGTTAGATACTTGTTGTCATAATTCATAAGCTACTCAGCCATAATAACTTCAGAATTTCTTTAAATATTGATTATATTTTTATTATATATTTATGTTATCTATCTACTACCCATTTGTCCTTATATTACTTATCTACCTCTGTCTATCCTCTATCTGTCTGTCTACCATCTAACTCTTTTCTTTTTTCTGGAAATATATATATATATGTATATATATATATATATATATACATACATATATATATAACCATCGAAATAGCTGACACACTGTCTAGTGAAACAGAAACTTAGATACTCTATAGAAATTCTTTATAAATGCAGGTGCATGTTGGTGAATTAGAAAGTGATCTATTATTACACTATGTGTAAATAGTAATATGTTCTGACATTTAGATGGAAATATACATTTTCTGTAAAGTAATGTAAATGGAGCAACTGTGGAAATAACATTTATTAACTTTTTTTTCTGTATTGTAGGGCATTTGATTCTGCAAACTTTGCAGCTTAGAATGGATTTAATAAGTATACTATATCCTATATACTCTGTGGCTGAATAAAAAGAGAAGCTAGAGCAAATGGAGAATTACCACACAAGTCTGGACTGTCAGTTATAATTTAGATCCTTGATTCCAGCTATTCACGATTAAGTAGGAATACTGTAGGGCCATTGCACTAGAAAAGCAATTCCAGGAGTGGTAAGTTGCTTGGCATACCCTTTCCCAATATCTGTCTTTGCTGTTGCTGAGCAATGGTCCACTTTTTACATCCTAGTTTGTCTGTGTAAAACATCAATACAATTCAGCGTGATAGGCAATTTGTATTGGATCAGTTGCATGCTGGTTTAATAGAGCAGAAGTTTTGACATTATTATTAAGCATTTACATCATAAAAGTTATGAAAAATCCTATCTGTGGGCCTAAAATAATTTGACATTTCGCTCTACTGACTTGAAGAGGCCAAATTATAGATTTTCTTTTTAATGTTGAAGGGTTGATTCACTTCCCATTAATTAAGTGTCCAGAGTATTTGGAATTAAGCTGTCAGGTTTTATAAATGAAGCCAAAGGCATTCTAATTTCTCATTCTGAGTTTGTTCGAATTTAAACTGCACATCTTAGAGCAGGGTGTTGCAATTTTATTTTAGCTGTTTCTACATCACTGCAGAAATCAGCATTCTAGATGTCTGTTATTTCGAGATAGATAATCATGAAGTGAGGAGTGGCGTCAAAGTAGGGAAGCACAGTGAGTCCATGTACTGTGCCAGGAATGTCTTCACTAAGGATCTGGGCTAAGACTGGCTGCTGTTTTGTAAAATCACTAAGTTTCCCAGAACACAGTATGTATTCATAAATTATTTTAAAACCTGAGATGCCAGAAACTTCATGCATGTGTACTGGAACTGTATTTCTAAATTGATCTAAATCAATGACTGTTTAGCGAATGCCTAATATCACATAATGTGTCTAGAATAAATGAAGAATGGTATGTGCCACTGCTGGAGTAGATGTTGAAGATTAGTAGAAGTGCTAGGTATGATGTAAGATGAGAAATTTGAAGGCAGCATCAGAAATAAACAGAAAACTGAAGAACAATCATTAGCGAGGATGAGGGAATTTAAGTATGAATGCATTTCAAATACAAAGAAACTGTAGGAGCCCAAGTAAATCATTTGACAAAATGGGAAGCTGTGAGTGGGATTATTCAAGGTCAGCAGCCTATCTTCAATTCTTTAATCTCAGCATTCACTTGGAGAAATGGTAGACATGTATGTAAATCATTTATCCAGGAGTTATTCCCTGGAAGATGGCCAAGGAAGGCATACAGTTTTATGTAAAACAAATGAAGAAAAAACTAAACTCCTGTTCTACTGTTCCCAATTCTGTTTCCTTTTATCATAGATCTCTGAAAGTCAAATCAAATGTGAAACCTCCATAAACTTTAGATGACAAAGCAAGCAGGATCTCCCCCAATGTTTTCCTTAGTGACACCTGAGGCAAGGAAGGGCTCTCAGGTAGCCAATGTTGATGCCATTCGCCATCCTTCTTCCCCAGTCACCAAATGATGTCATTTCCTGATTCAGCTTGTCAGGGGTGAAGTCCTTTCGGTTAGAGGATTCCCACTTGTGGTCTTCTCCCTGCATCACAGGCCACTGTGCCTTAGAGCATTCCTTCTCATAATGTCTCTGACTTTGTTCTTCATTTACCCAATAAGCTTGAGGCATCCTTGGCACCCAGGCTGTTACTCACACCGCAGAGAAAGTTGCTTTATTCCTTACTCTTGTGTCTGCATATACCTGCCTGACCCTCTTGATCACATCATTCAGGTCTCTGCAGAGTTGTCAACTTCATAGGCTCCACACATGCCATATACCATGAGTTATCAAAATTAATGCCCACATGATGTATTTTGATTTTATTGTTCCTTATTAACTTTGTCACTAAGTTGATTACATTTACATAAATGTATCTCGCTATATTTTACAGTGAGATTTAATAGATCTAATAACATAAGAATAAATAGATAACCTTTATTTTTATATTTTTCATATTTTTATCCTAACAAAATGCTATGAAAGGAGGCTTACCTTTTCTCTGACCATTCTTACTGTATCTCTAGCATCTTTTTGGTATGCTCCTTTGAGAAATGGTTTTACTCTCTAGCCCAATCTGGCCTGGAACTGTGTAGCTCAGGCTGGCCTCAAGCTCACTCATGTCAGCTTATAAAGGACTAGAATTGTAGATATGAGCCATCACACTTAAATTTCCAAAATTTGACACACTTGACAGTATAAAATGGTTGAAGTTCAATTTCCAACTATCCAGACTGTATGTTTAATAATACCAACTGTTGGCACACGTGCGTGCATGCACATACACACACACATATACACACACACACACACACACGAATACACACACACACTCATGCACACACACACAAATACACACACACACACACACACACACACACACACACACACACACACCCCTCTTGTAAATGATAGGATTAGGGGCATTTCACCAAAGGGAACCTTGACTTATTCAATGAGAATTCTAACTTAAAATGTTCTAGGCATTAAGGAATTGGTATTTAAGCATTGAGTTGTAATGTTTCTGTTTTGCATTATGCCAAATGGGAACATACTTGTGTGTGTGTGTGTGTGTGTGTGTGTGTGTGTGTGTGTGTGTGTGTGTGTACATATAAATTGCCTATGGAGTAGGCAAGATGCCTATGGAGTCCATATAGGATGATTTCTGCTCTTGATTTTTGCCTTTTACTTTATTTAAAATAAGGTCTCTTCATTGTTTGTCTCTGTATACATCTGGCTAGCGGTACTGTGATCTTCCGGGCGTCAATTGCGTCTGTGGGATAGGTGTTGTAAGAAGCTCCTGCTACTGTGCGTTACTACGGCTTCTGGAGATAGGAGTGTGATTCCTCACCCTTCGGTAGACCTCACTTTACTTACTGAGTAATTTAAGTTCTGCAGACAGAGTTTAAAACCTTAAATTATAGTAGATGACTGTTTCATTGTGTGTATTGATTTGTAGTTGTTTCTATGTTTTTAGCCTTTCCTTACATTTTCCTTTTAGGATCTAATATTCTTATCCTCCTTTCTCAGCAAAATCCCAGTTATCAGTCTTATTCATACTTTCTATCTTTTCCTTATATTCTACTGTGTAAATCTCTGCTTTAAAGTATTATGTCCACTTTCTTAGTCTTTGTAATTTTTCTCCTGTAAGCAGTAAAATATAGACATAAGACATTTATTTTGAATACTTTATTTTTGAATAAAAATATCTAAAAGTATAAATACTTTAATAGTTGTATCCTGTTGGGGAGAGGGCAGCAATGGGGGGAGGGGTGGGAGGGGAACACCCATAAGGAAGGGGAGGGGGGAGGGGGATGTTTGCCCGGAAACCGGGAAAGGGAATAACACTCGAAATGTATATAAGAAATACTCAAGTTAATAATAATAATAAAAAAAAATAGTTGTATCCCTCAATATTTTTGAACATTCTAGTTTTTTTCACCCTCAGATTAGAAAGTAGGTGGCAATATTCATAATAATTATTTTCTTGTATACAGATAATATATATTATAGTTTATATTTAAAAGTTTTAAATTAAGTAATGACTTTTGCTGTATTTCTTCCTGTTGTTATTGCCAAAGCTAAGAATTACATATTATCTAATATTTAATGTTTATTGATAGCAACTAAATGAGGTAGCTCACGTGTTTCAATTTTGTATATGGGAAAATTTCAACTATAGAAGGTAAGAAAATTACCTAATAGCGCACAAATTAAACATCAACTCTGGCAACCTGTCCTATAAGTTTCTTATAAAGAATTGAGCTGTAACATTGATTTCTTCCTTCATCCATTCAGACAGCTCTGCTACTTAGAATTTAAGTTTTTTTATTTGTGAGCTTTGTTTAATAAATAATTTAAACATGAACATGTGTTTAGAGTTTTAGGGCAAAAATGATGAGTGTGATTACAGTGAAGGTGAATAAGGAGTGAAGAGGTATAAAAGGGTTTAACCTCTCTTCTCTGGCACAAATGACATAGCAGCTGATTTTACTGCCTTCATTTATTTTAGAGTTCTTTATCCTGATTGTTGTGTCTAGTAATATTCTTTCATTATTGTTGGCCTCATACAGCTTCTATAAGTGCCAAGTATATGTTAAGTTGCATTTAGACTGTAGCCTACACATATTCATGAATTGTTTCCACTTTGAGATGACAGTGAGAAGCCTTGTTTCCAATACCAGTACAGGTATCTCTGTGAAGACTTTCTAATCATTAATACTGGAGTTTCAGCTTTTTCTAGAGAGGCAGCATCCATAGCTACTGCTCAGAGAGTGGCTCATATGTATTGGTTATGTCAAGGCACAAAAATTAAATAGTGTGAGTTCATGATTCATTTTTCAAATGAAGTTATTAAGTCAGCTAAGCCACATGTGGATTGTTAATAGCTAATATGGAATCTGATATTTGGAGATACTTTGTTTCTAGTTTGAACTTCAGCCAGATCACAATTTTTAAGCCTGTTATTTTTACAGAAAAAAATGACTACAATAAAAGATGGATGTAGAATCATATTTAGTGAAGTATCGATCACAGTCTTTTGCTCTTTTCAGATGGAGTGATAGTGTTGTTGAAAGAGGCCTCTATCCCATGTAACCAGTCTTTATATTATAGGAAAGGAAATGGAAACAACACCTGATCAATGAACTAAGATATTAACATGAGGCATTTACTAACCAATATCTTCTTGATTTGAAAAAGAATTTCATGTGTTGTTTTATGGTATTTCTGGTATTAAATAGGCCCTAACTTCCAATTTAGTCCTCATGGTCACAAGGTAGGAGCAAATACTGATGAAGAGAGTGAATAGATACATTGTTCTAGCATTGAACCCAATAGATGTAATGTTCTTAAAATGTATCCATATGCATTGGAGGATGCCAGAAGAATAAAAACATGGCCAGGCTTCTGTGACTTAATTAATATCAACAGAGATCACAGTTTTTCAAAGTATTCATTTCTAAGAATTGTGCTTCATTGGAATATCTCTCACTTCAGAATCTTTATTGGTACTGAGATATATATATATATTTGAAATATATATATTTCAACTCACACATGTTCTTAGAAATCACAAACTAAAGTATGAGGGCAAACTGAAAAATGGCCAGGATCATCAGGAGATACATCAAAACCCTGTACTCTAATCTAACATTCTAGACTCCCTTCGTGTCAAAAGACTTGAATGAAGGCTTGGAAATCACTTTCTTTGCTGGCCTGCCAAGAGCATTTCAGTTAGAGTCAACTCACATGTGATGGAAAGTGTGATTTCAGCAGCCATTACTCTTTGGTGAGAGTTCATTGTGACACACGTCGCATTTGTGTCTGACAGACAGGCAGCTTCACACGCCTTTCCCTGTGAACCATGAGCATTTCAACTCTGAAAATTCTGTCAGCTTTCATGGCTCCCTTCAGATTCTTGTGTTGTCCAGTTGTCTAAATAAAGATACAATCCCCCTGTCCTTTGGCCTCCCAGGGCTCTTCTTTAGTGTTTGAGCTTCAAATTCTTACTGGAATTCCATTGAGTGTTTCATGTGTAAGTGAGAAATCAGAAATAAGACAGGGAAGAACCAAATTACTCTGACATATAAAGGTAAAATCTGTTTAAAATTTGAAGATACATGCTGATAAAATGAACATTCAAGCGGAGAAGATGCAAGGGGACTGTCAGAACAAGTTGCAGATGGGGTAGTTTCCCATGGTGCTCATTTGTTTCAGACAGGTACTGGCTAAGCAGTTGAGGCTACACCCAAAGTCATATCAGTGCTCTCTTGACCTTCCAGTGCAGGAACTTCAGAGTTCACCATTATCTGTCTCTCTATTAGTCATTTAAAAGTAGTACTTATAATAAGCATATTGAGGTGAATATATGTTAAGATTGCAAGTGTTCATCCAAGGACTTAAGCTTAGAACCAGTTTCAGTGGCATCAGTGCTCTCTCTCTCTCTCTCTCTCTCTCTCTCTCTCTCTTTCTCTCTCTCTCTCTCTCTCTCACACACACACACACACACAGATTATGCTTTGTTGGACATTACTTTTTTCCATATATATATTTATATGGAAATATATATATATCTGTGTGTGTGTGTGTGTGTGTGTGTGTGTGTGTGTGTGTGTGTGTGTATACGGATATACCCCATGCTGAAACCTTTTCTAAACGTGACATTTTAAGAATTATAGTTTTAGTCGTTGTTGATTTAGGGTACACCCTTTCTTTTGTAGTCAATATAGTTGGCTCTTAGGTATCAATTCCTGGATGTATATCCCCAGTTTCTGTCACTTCTCTCAGTCTTTATCATCAGGTGACCTCACACAGCTATGAAGGGCATGAAATAACAGCATTTTACCCTTTTTCATTAGACACCATCTAAGAACAAGCTGGCAAGGGGCAAAAAGTACAGCTTTTCTCTGAGGTAGTAAATGTTTTGTTGAAATTTACTAGCATGCTCTATGAAACTTGGCTGATACAGTGGACCTTACCTGGAGCCCCTCCTCATCCTGTCTTTTGTAAGCATCTGCCTGCTTTTGCCTTCCTTTCCAAATGCAGTGTTCATGTGAAAAGGGATGGCTGGAGATGCAGTATTTGTGATAGTCCAACCCTAGTCCCCATCTCTTCTCTTGTTATTGGTCATACTATCTATGTGTGATAGATTGTTATATGTGATAACTTGAATGTTGAATACTGTCATAAAATGTGTTATATAAGGTAATATGCACTCTGAGTATATGTAGCATGAGTTCAATTAAGTAATGTTAAAAGTTAACTTCCTATAGCAGCCATATTTCAAACACTTAATAACTTCACATCATAATGGTTCTTAGCTGTTACTTCTAGTTTCAGTAAGACTTATTTTAGATATTTGTATACATTTGTGGTGGTTTAAATATGAATGGCCTCCATTGGCTCACACATCTGAATACTTAGTATCAATAGACGAACATTTTTGATAGTATCAGAAGGATTGGAAAGTATGCACTTGTTGAATAAAGTTCATATCTGGAGGTGAGCTCTGAGGTTTTTATAATCTCACAACATAGCCAGTATTTTTTTAAAATTTATTTTATGTATATGAGTAGGAGACAGTAGCTGTCTTTGTGGGGGTATCAGGTTCCATTACAGATGGTTGTGAGGCACCATGTGGTTGCTGGGAACTGAACTCAGGACATCTGGGAGAGCATTCAGTGCTCTTAACCACTGAGCCATGTCTCTAGCCCTATTTAGTTTATTTTTTATTTTTTACTTTACTTTATTGGATATTTTCATTATTTATATTTCAAATGTTATCCCCTTTCCTGGTTTTCCCTCCTGAAACCCCCATCCCATCCCCCACCCTCTGTCTCCATGAGGACACTCCCCCACCTGTCCTCCCACCCCCTCTCTCCCTCTCTCCTCCCTGTCCTGTCATTCTCTTACATGGGGACATCAGGGCTACAGAGGACAAATGGCCTCTCCTTCCAATGATGCTAAAAAAGTCCCATCTACTACTTATGCAGCTGGAGCCATGTGTACTCTTTGATTGGTGGTTTAGTCCCTGGGAGCTCTGGGGTGTCTGGTTGGTTGGTATTGTTGTTCTTCCTATGGGGTTGCAAACCCTCCAGTTACCACAGTCATTTTTCTAACTCCTCCATTAGGGACCCAGTTCTCAGTCCAATGGTTGGCTCCAAGCATCTGCCTCTGTATTTGCCAGGCACTGGCAAAGTCTCTCAGAAAATAGCTATATCAGGCTCCTCTCAGCATGCATCTCTTGGCATTCCCAAAAGTGAGTGGGTTTGTTGGCTGCATATGGGATGGATCACCATGTGTGGCAGTCTCTGGATGGCCTTTCTTCAGTCTCTGCTCCATGCTCTCTCTCTGTATTTCTCCTGTGAGTATTTTGTTCCCCCCTCTAAGAAGGACTGAAACATCTACACCTTAGTCTTTTTTCTTCTAGAGCTTCATGTAGTCTGTAAATTGTATATTGGGTATTTTGAGTTTAAACTATTAGAAGAGAAAGTGGGGAAGTGCCTCAAACACATGGACACCGGATAAAATTTCCTGAACATAACACCAATGGCTTATGCTCTAAGAACAATTGACAAATGGGACTTCATAAAATCGCACAGCTTCCGTAAGGCAAAGGACACTGTCAATAGGAAAAAATAGCAACCAACAGATTGGTAAAATATTTTTACCAATCCTATATCCAATAGATATAGGATCCAATAGATAGCTAATATCCAATATATAAAAAGTATTCAAGAAGTTAGACTCCAGAGAATCAAATTATCCTATTAAAAAGAGGAACAGAGCTAAGCAAAGAATTCTCAACTGAGGAATATTGAATGGCTATGAAACACATAAAGAAATGTTCAACATCCTTAGTCAGCAGGAAAATGCAAATCAAAACAACCCTGAGATTCTACCTCACACTAGTCAGAATGGTTAAGATCAAAAACTCAGGTGACAACAGATGCTGGCAACGATGTGGAGAAAGAGGAATCTTCCTCCATTCTTGGTGGGATTGAAATCTGGTACAACCACTCTGGAAATCAATCTAGGAGTTACTTAGAAAATTGAACATAGTACTACCTGAGGACCCAGCTATACTACTCCTGGGTATGTACCCAAACAATGCTCCAACATATAATAAGACACATGCTCTACACATGTTCTCAGCAGCCTTATTCATAATAGCCAGAAGCTGGAAAGAAACCAGATGCCCTTAATCAGAGGAATGGATACAGAAAATGTGGTACATCTACACAATGGAATATTACTCAGCTATCAAAAACAATGACTTCATGAAATTCATAGGCAAATGGATGGAACTAGAAAATATCATCCTGAATGAGGTAACCCAATCACAAAAAAACACACATAATATATACTCACTGATAATGGATATTAGCCTAGCCAGTATTTATTTTGTCTGTCTGTCTTCCTGTCTGTCTGTCTCTATCTCTGTCTTTGTCTCTCTCTCTCTCTCTCTCTCTCTCTCTCTCTCTCTCTCTCTCTCTCTCTCTGTATTTCTCTTACTCTCCCTGTGTTGCTATATTCCCAGCCATAATGGCAATATACTAAACCTTGAAACTGGAAGCAAGTCCCCAACCAAATGCTTTCTTTTTAAAAAAGGTCATGGCATGGTGAACCTTCACAGCAATTGAACTGACTACAATTACATCATTCTAGAATAAAGGTTTATATGTCATCTAAACACATTTTTTCTCAGTAATGATTCTATGTTTCTGAAGATATATGATTTTTTTGTTTGATAATATGATTTATTTCTCTCATAAGTCTATGGAGAGTCTCAAATATTTTCTTGGCATTTTTTTCACTTCTTACCTAATTTTATTATTTTATTATTTTATCATTTTTGTATTAATATGGATGTTCTGCCTTCACATATATCTGTATATCAAATGCATATCTGGTGACCCATGGGGCCAGAAGAGGGTGTCAGATCCCTGCAGCGGGAGTTACTCATATACATATGAGATTTTTACATGGGTGTTAGGAATTAAATCCTGGGAATGTAGAAGAACAGCCAGTAAATATGAATTTAGATTGGTTGAAGCCCAACTGCTATCAGAAATTAACCAGGTACTTAGAATTTACTCTGTTTTCTAGTAATCGGCATTCTGTACATTTTAGATATAGTGCGGGGGGATGAGAAACATCCCTCTCCTTGACAGGACCTTCACTCTACTTTTTTTTCAGTCCTATGACTTGACAAAACTTCTGTCCACTTGACCTTTTATCAGCTAGACCTTTTGAAAACAGTTCCTGCTGTCCTCTAATGAGATTTTAAAAAGAAATTAAGAGTATAACATTTCAAATTGACACATTAGTACATATTTCTGTACATCCTAGATAGTGATCAAATTAGCATATCCATTACTTATGTTTATCCTTTCCTGGTGTTGAGTATATTCAAGTTCCTCTGTCCTGTTCTAAGATATGTAAGTCGTGTTTATAATTGAATCCAACATTCTGAGTCACAGAATTTATTTTGCCTAGCCAGAAATAGCATTGTATCCATTTTTAGACCTCTTACCTTTCCTATGGTAGTCTGTGTTTAAAAAGGTTTTCAGTTTCACACTATTCCTACAAATAAGTTAGTACAAGCATCATGAAACAAGATGAGGACCTAGAAATCTGTACAAATAGAACTCCTATGTGGTTCAGCAATTCTGCCATTGGTCTTGTATCTAAAGAAAACCATTGTGCCAAAGAAACATCTGTATTCCTGTGTTCCTGGGGATAAAGAACTAATATTAGATTTTATGAGCTAAGCCAGACATAATTAAATGTAGAAATGGCACACTATCATTTGTGTAGTCTAAATTGTTTGACATTATATCAATTTAGAGTAGTATGAGAGGCTATAGATAATAGTGAGATGGAGATGGATGAAATATGCATGAATATCAGATAAATATGCTTTTCTAGGTGTAAGGAGTTCTAATGTGCTATTTTACAGTAAAGGGACTGTAGAATGTGATAATGTAATTTATCTTATAAAATACTAGAAATATGGAAGGCTTTTACTATCAGCAATGAATGACTACTTGAATAGATAGGTATACTTAGTCTGATTTGAATATTATGGAATGTATATAATGTACATAATAAAATGTAAAATGTATATATTTAAGTATCAATTAACAGTATATTTCTAAGTATCTGTTTTCATTTGCTAATAATGCATTCATAAACATGGTGAGCAATCCCTAATTCCTCAGGGTTTTTTGCAAGAAGCAATGTAATCATCATTCATCATACACATAAAGTGTCACAGTACAAGAACAGTGGAGAGTCTTTCTCTTATTAGATAAGGAAGAAAATTGTCTACAGTGGTTCTGCCACTTTGTAAGATTATTTTACAAACACACACACACACACACAGAGAGAGAGAGAGAGAGAGAGAGAGAGAGAGAGAGAGAGAGAGAGAGAGAAAGAGAGAGAACTATAAAGAAGATTGTTCTGAGGCTTGCATATGTTGAGCAAAAACTAGAGATCTAATTGAATATTGGCTATTAAGGAATGCAAACTTTGTGAATTAAGGTGATTAAAATAAGAAAGGGCCAGTTTCTAGGCCCGTTTTCAAGAAAATCAAGAGGTTAATTTTAAAGGTATTTAAATAGACAAGCATGCACATTGAAAGACAGTTTGAAGTTTCTTAAAGATAGTTGTTTTATTAAAAGGTATATATTTAAGCAAATTTTAATTAAAATTTGAATTCTATGTGGTAGGACATATCTTCAATCTCAGCACTTGGAAGGCAAAATCAAGTGGTCTTCAACTTTGAGATCAGCACAAGAATCTAGACAACTTTTTTGTGTGAGAACAGCCAATAGAGAATTGAAAGAGCAATAAGTGTCTCTTCCTTTGAACTAAAAACAAATAAATTTAAGAATTTAATACATGAGTATTCATATAATTTCTTTTTTTTCATTTTTCTTTTTTTGTTTTTATTGAATAATTTTTATTTACATTTCAAATGTTATTCCCTTTCCCGGTTTCTCGGCCATAAGCCCCCTATTCCATCCTCCTCCCCTTCTTCTATAAGTGTGTTCCCAACCAACCGCCCTTCCCGCCCCCCACACCCACAGACATTCCCCTACACTGGTGGGTCCAACCTTGGCAGGACCAACAGCTTCTCCTTCCATTGGTGCCTAACAAGGCCATCCTCTGTACATATAGATCTGGAGCCCCGGGCCTGTCCACGTGTAGTCTTTGGGTACTGGTTTAGTCCCTGGGAGCTCTGGTTGGTTGGCATTGTTGGTCTTATGAGGTTGCAAGCCCCTTCAACTCTTTCAGTCCTTTCTCAAATTCCTCCAACTGGGACCCATTCTCAGTTCAATGGTTTGCTGCTAGCATTTGCCACTGTATTTGGAATGCTCTGCCTGAACCTCTCAGGAGACAGCTCTATCAGGCTCCTGGGCTCCAAATGGCCATTCCTTGAAGTCTCTGCTGCAAACTTTGTCTTCATATCCCCTTCTATGAATATTTTTGTTCCTCCTTTTAAGAAGGTGTGAAGCGTCTGCACTTTGGTCATTCTTGAGCTTCATGTGGCCTATGCATTATATGTTGGGTAATTCGAGTTTTTGGACTAATAATTTCCAATGTGCCCCACCCAACTCCAACTCTTGTCCTCCCAAATTTCATCTCAAATTCATGACCCTTTTTAAACAATGATTGTAATATATATACACATATATATTATACACATTATATATAATGTATACATACATAAATGCAACCTGTTGAATCCATTTATTGTTGCTATAGAGTGTGTGTATTTTAGATTTACCTCTGGGGATTGGGTAACCTGTGAGGGATCACAGCCATGGGGAAGACTTATTGTCCTTCTCTCAGAAGCCATTAATTGTCTGTAGCTCTTCCTGTAGGGATAGGGTAGGAGAGTTCCCCATCATCACATAGTCTTCAGCATGAGAGCCAGAGTTGCCATTGTAGAAGTCTTATTTAAATGACAAATTTTTGGGGGATTTCTTAGGAGCAGTCTCTCTATTATATTTAGAAAATGCCATCTACCATCAAACATACTGGCCCTCTAGCTTTTGAAATAAGTGTGCATGAATATGTATATGAGACAGAGAATGGGGGGATATTTTCTTCATATATTGGAGCAGTGTCTATATGTGGGACTTGGGGCCTCATCCACCTCAGTCAGGTGTTTTTATAAAACACCTTTATAGGCAAAGTACATGTTGTAGCTTGTACTCTTGCAAACAGAAGGAGCTTTCTTGTGAAAACATGTTTATTAATAAAAGTAGGAATAGCATTAAATAATTTAACCCCTAAACCTCTTAATATTTGGAAGTTTAATTTTGCTTTATAATTTTCAGAAACACAGAAATTTTAAACTCTTTTCTTTTTTATTTATTTTTTAATTTTTGTTTCCTCCCCCAACCCTCTGGCTCCAAGAGGGTGCCCCACACCCACCTTCATCCCAACAGATTTCACCACTCCCTGGAGTCTTAAGTCTCTTGAGGGTTAGTGGATCTTTTCTGATTTAGGCCAGACCCAGCAGTCCTCTGCTGTATATGAGTTGGGAACCTCATATCAGCTGGTGTATGCTTCCTGGCTGGTGGCTCAGTGTCTGAGAGATCTTGGGAGTACAGATTAGTCTATAAGGTCACCCTACTCCGCAGTTTCTTCCATCTTTGCCTTAATTCAACCACAGGGGTCATGGCTTTTGTCCATTGCTTGAGTGTAAATATCTGCATCTAACTGTTTCAGCTGCTTGTTGGGTTTTTCAGAGGCCAGTCATTATAGGCCCCCTTTTGTGAGCATTAGTATTAGTGTCAGGACTTGGGGCCTCCCTTGAGCTGGATGCCAATTTGGGCCTGTTACTGGGCCTCCTTTTCCTCAGGTGTTTCTCCATTTCCATCCATGCAGGGCAGACAGGAACAATTATGGTTCAGAGTTTTGTCTTGATGCTCTGTCTTTCTGCTGGAGATGGACTCAACAATTTTCTCTCCCCACTGTAGGGCATTTCATTTAGGGTCCCTCCTTTGGAGTCATGAGAACCTCTGACCTCTCAGGTCTCTGGTACACTCTGGATGAACCTCCTAACCTCAAACCTCCTGAGGTTGCCTGTTTCTTTCTGCTGGCCCTCAAGAATTCAGTCTTGTTCCCCCACCTAGTACCTGATCATGTTCTCCTCTTTCTCTCCCTGACATTAGCCCTCACACTGCGACCAATGAATTATATCCTGATTCAAATCCTTGACTATGTGGTTGGTGACCCAAACTGTCAAATTTCTGAATGACCCCAGATCCACCACACAAATATCTTCACACAAATAATTTAGAAAATCTATTTATAGAACAGCTAACTCTTAGAATTTACCAAAATACCCCTAAAGACTTAAGTGTTTGCCTAAATTGGCATATCCAGAGAAAAGAATATCACAACATTAAAAGGCCATCAATTTTTCAAACTCCAACATTATCTGGGAGAAACTTCACTCCTCATGCTAAGCCAGAGAGGCAAATTGAATGGTCTCTGAGCATAAATGTATCTATGTGGCTTCTTGAAAAGCAACACCACAGTGAAAGCTAATAAAGCAAAGACTGTTGGGATGTGTTCTTAGAGGCAAGTTTGGTATGATAAAATAGAAATATATGTGTTTGGGAAAAATGAAAACTTCTCTATGTGATACCATCAACGCAGACTTTCATTGTGTATCTGCTGCTTTTAAATAATATTCAACCTAACATAACCATTGAGCTCCAAGTGACAGTAATGGAGCAATAAAGAAATGCCAAACTTATACTGTGACTAAGTATCTGTGTTATATTTATTTAGAAAGAAGAAAAATTGTTTTTGCTCAAGTTTGCAGTGGTTTTAGTCTATGGTTCTTTGGCCTTGCTACTTTAGGCCTATAGAAATACAAATGTACTCTGAATGGAAGAAACAGTAGTGGTGATTTTGGTGGTGTCTTCCCCTCAGAGCAATGAAGAAGCAATAGTGAAGGGGAAACTTAAGACTTCTTTGGAAAATCAGTTTGTTGGATGGTGGACAAATCACCTTAAGGAGTATTTTCATTGAAGCAGACCCAAGTGAAAGGATGCTATGCTAAAGCCAGCATGTGAAAGGACATGTGATGAAGGATTCTTTGCTAACAACATACGTGTATTGCTCTACCCTATATTGTGTAGTTGAACTCCATTTGTTAGGGCTCCATGGAAAGAAAATGAACCAGAAAACATCTCGTGTTGTGCTGTGACTTCTTCCTGCTTCTATAGGTTTGGATGATTGGCAGAGAGCTGCCAGCCAAGAAAACCTCATGTGCTAAGGCAAGAACCATGTAAGACATGAAATGTTCGAGGGGAGTATAAATAGGACTCAACAGACAGTAACGGATGTTGGGCTAAGCTCGTTTATAGAGCTAGCTGTGCAACACTTGTTTGTCTCACATCTTCTTTGATCTTTGCATCATTGAAATAGCACTGCTTAGAACTTCTGCTGGAGGTCCTGCTGGTCTTTCCAGCTAACTTGTGCTGAGGCCTGGCGGTTTCTGCTGTGCAGTGCCATTGCTGCTGATTCATGCTTTCTGTCTCATCTCTACTGAACTGGATTGCTTGTATATCTGTAAAGTGTTGGTGAGTGGATTGAGCTGCTGCTGCTGCTGACCTGTGAACTGAACGGCTGATTTCCAGACGATATAGATTGTAGTTGCTCCAAAGAACCTTTCTAAATAGGTTCACTTCCCCTATAGCCTTTCTTTTCTACTACCTTTGATAGGTGTTGGGTAAAATTGAGGATAAAGTGTTTAAGAAACATCATTAAAATAGGTGTTGAAAAATTAAAATTACCCAAATGGTAAGAGAACATGGCCACATTTTCATATTCAAGGTAATGGTTTTAGTGAATTGTTTTACTTTAGTGGTACACTACCAACTTCCATTAGTGCTGCAATCTCATGAATGACCTTTTAGAAAATGCAGTTGAAGGACATTTAAAATACAACCAAACAGCATGTTTATATGTAAGTTCTAAAAACAGATTGAATAAAATATGATCATGGTAGACTAAGCTCATAATAATGAAGGCTCTGTGTGTATAAAGTCATATAATAGGGGAAAAATCTCTTTAACTTGCTCTGATTTTTTCTTGAACCAAAATAATGCCCAGAAATATTGAAAATGTGAAAAGTAAATTACATACAATAAATTGTAGGAGTATGTATGTGTTATATGACTCTGTCTCAGTCAGTTTCTTCTAATACGCTGTTTCTTATCTGGGGAATATTTTTAAGATGGGAAATTTGACTTAATGTAATGTGTTATGGTTCCATCCACTTTGTCATAAATGTCAGAATTTTGTTCTTTTTTACTGTTCAGTAATGGAATAACATTTCATTGTGTGTAGAAGACAGATGTCTCATGCTTTATCTCATAGAAGATTTAATAATGATCACATACAAAAAAGAAGTAGAATAGTATTGTAGTTTCCATCTGGAGCATCTCCAAGTCCTTATGTATTAAATGATAAAGTTGTCACCAGCAGAACACTATTAGAATATGGTGGAAAAGTTAAAATGTAAGGTCACACAGGAGGTTTGGAGTCATTGCAGTTAGGGTTCTGGCCCTTTTTGTGCCTATCACTTTCTCCTATTGTAAAGTAAGTAGTGTTTCTATATATTACTACTTTGATGTGATGTTTTGCCTTTAACACAGATCAAAATTATAAGTCAAACTAGTGATTTTATCACTATTAGTTTACTATATGTAATATTTATTATAGCATAATTGTGACTAGCAGAATATTGATACCAGGAAGTAGGTGTAGTTGTGAATACTTTACCATGCAATTTATAATACTTTAAGTTTTATTTGCAGAAAGGTACAAGAGGAGTTTGGAAGTCCAATCAAGACAAAAGAAACCGAAACAGTGTAAGAAGAAATCACCAGCCAGTTCTTGTGCATTCTCAGAACAGAGTATTAATAGTAATTTGGACAGAAAGGATGAAGTTGGTGAAGTTTCACACAGAATGAGCTTTCTATTGGCATGTAGACTGCAATCTATTTGCATTTAACTATACCAAGGAATTTGAACATATTTTGTCTAACCATTGAATTTGTCACAGGTAGATTGAAAAATAATGGGCTAGTTTCAGTGTTGGCGAAAATTTCAAAGAAACAACATCCAACAACATCCAGAGAATGACATTTGTATTGTATTTGGTACTTCTATGTTGTTGAGGTGAAATAACATGACCAGAAGCAACTTGGAGTAAGAAAAGTTTTGTTTTAATTTAGTGTTCCAGAAGTGATGCAATCCATCAAGGTGGGCAGGCAAGCTATGGCCATAGAAAGGTCTGTCCATAGGAGCAGGAAATTGGAAGGTCACATTAAAATGCAAATAGGAAGCAAAGGGAGAATGAGAGAGAGAGAGAGAGAGAGAGAGAGAGAGAGAGAGAGAGAGAGAGTGTCACAGAGACACAGAAACACAGAGAGACTGAGTGAGATGAAGAGACCAGAAAGAGACAGAAAACAGGGCCTGGTTATAAAATCTCAGGTCATCTCTTGATGACATAGCTCCTCCATGCCAGCTCTACCTCATAAAGTCTCTACAAACATGCCACATAGAGAACAGATGTTCAAATACTTCATCATTCAAATTACAGACTGAAGGCTATATTTAGCTGGATTTATAGCGTGTACTGGCATTACAAAGATACTCAGCAGAAAGATATAGAAAATTTAGTGTTTGGTGTGTAAAAGTGCGCATGTTAATGTAGGGCCAGCAATGCAATGTAGATGTAACAAGGATGTCTTTGATATGGGGGCTTATGTTTCCAGAGAGATTAGGAGTCCATTGCCAACATGGTTACAAAACATAGCAGAAATCATCAGGGGTTGTGGTAGGAACATATGATCACTCACGTATGATACCAGAGGCTAGAGATTTGTCAGTGGACTAGAGCTATATCTGAGTGTTTTGAAACCTCAAAGCTTCAAGAACCATTATCATGTAACATACTCTCTCTAGTGATCCATACTCTCTTAAGCTCCCAAATAGCCATGACTGAGGACAAAGCATTCAAACGCCTGGTCTATGGGGGACATCTCATTCAAACTACTACAAGCAGTCATAGTTAGGGTTTCATTGCTGTGGAGAGACACCTTGTCCACAACTACTTTTATATGGGACATGTAATTGAGCCAAGCTTAGAGTTTCAGAGGTTCAGTCTTTTACCATCATGATAGGAAGCTTGGTGCATCCAGGGAGATATGTGCTAGAGAAGGAGCTGAGACTTCTATATCTTGATCTGAACGTGGCCAAAATGAAAGTCTCATCTATAGGCAGCTAGGAGAAAGCTTCTACATGAGTGCAACCTGAACATAGGAACCTCAAAGACCATCATCACAGTGACACAATATGTCCAACAAGGAAACACTTAAGCGAACAAGGTCACACCTTCTAAGAGTGCCAATTCCCAGGGGCCAAGAATATTCAGACTTCCACAGGAACAAATCAAGTGCTTTGCTTAGGGATGAATGGCTGCATGTCTTGATGGTATCTCAGTATCAACCACAGTTGACTCCTCAGGTTCATTGGTAGGGAAATGGGATTTTCTTTCAAAGAAATTCCTTTGAGAAGGGAGCCATTAGGTGTCTAATACACATGAGACAGGCCAAGGTAGCAGGATTCTCAAAGGCTTCAATCTGATCAGGGTAGCAGCAGATTTTGGATTATCTATGTGATGATGATGATGATGCAAACATTCAAACACTACTCATTTCTTGGTTATGTAGATTTTAATAAACATTCCAATGGAAAAACTTTGATCCAGACATAGTGTAGCTAGAATCAAACTCTGCCATAAGTTCATGGCATTATGATGTGGAGAACACTGAAGGTGAAGTTAGAGATGTAATGCCCAGAAAGTCTGAACATACCTGGATTGTAGAATGCTAACAATGGAAAACTGAAGGCATCAGGTGAAATCAGTCCAAGAGAATGGCCATGAGGGCTTCTCTGAAGCTATATATAAGGCTGTGCTTACCCATGAGGGCCTTATCCTACCATACAGTATTCTTGATGCGGGCCATAGATCTGTAGGGTCTCATATTTTCCCTGCTGGATTTCTGTATTGTTTGGGATAAATCTTCCTTTTTATGTTCCCTATTCTCTCTTTGGAGAATTGGGTGTCTATCCTGTGCCATTGTATCTATCATAAATGTTAACTTATGTTCCTATTTCTTTTAGAGGCTCACAGCTTATTTTGCCTTGGATCTCAGGAAAAAATTTGTATTTAAGCCTTTGAGTAATGCTGGACATAAGAACAAAGGATGGAATCATTTGCATTTTAAGATGTACATAACCATGAGTAGAGTACACCACCTAGATATAGACACCAATAGCTGCAGTCTTAAATGTCCTTGAAATGTCCAACCACTAAAGGCTGGGTCTTCAGCAAGCAACTACAGGGAATGGTAAAATCTTTATGAGGTAAGACATAGATGAGGTTTTAAATGCCTCTCCTGGGGTGGAAATGGGACTCTAGCTACTTCTTCCCACTCTATTGCTTTCCAGACACTAGGTAAATGGTTTTGTAGTCTACTGTCACCATGAGGTACATTATTACCTCAGGGTCAGTAGCAACAAGATCAATTGACAGTGTGTGAACATGTTAGTTTGTAAGACAGACAAACCTTTTCTCCTTTTCATTTGCTTGCCATGTGTTTTCATGCAGCATCAGAAAGCTGACTAACATAAAGTGATTACTGAAGTTTAGCAAGATTTCCATGTCTCAAAGTAGATTTTACTAAAGGAAAAGTTCTAATGCTCTGGGCTTTATAGGCCAAGCATACTTTATATATTTTATAAATAGTTTCAGATATTTTTAAAGAACAAAAATGTACTTTAATAACTCAGAACAGAAATGGTAAATGTTTTCAGGATGAAATGGTTAATTTATGAATTGTATACTTGTATCAAAGTCCTATACTCTAACCTTCAATAATGTACAATTACTTGGTCAGATAAAAATAACATTGAAAAGTTTTTGAGAGATTATTGTGACTTCATCTATGATAATTTATTTACAATGTTTAATACTTTCATTTTAGGGTGTTTTCTTATATTTGCAGATCTTCAGCTAACACACTTTTACTAATGTGTTCACCAAGGAGGGCATCTACCTATGAATGCCAACTTCTCCCTGATGTTACTGGAAAATTAATTTCAGTTAGCACTATTAAAATCCATTAAACAACAATATGTGTCTAAATAGATTTTCTAGCATTCATAAATATAAAGTATTAATTAGATATAGTACAAGTAACTACTTCTGCTATAAAAATGGTTTTTAAAGGGAGCTTAATAATAAGTATTTGGCTATTATAAATGGGGCAATTGCCAGAATATTAACTTGCACAGTTCACTACTTTCATTTATTTCTCTAAAATAGTACCATAACTGCCAGAAAGAAGATATGGTATAGAGCAGAATTGGAAAAATGTGTCTAGGGCACATTTGAGTTTTATAACAGAACTTTGTAGGAAATACATTCAAAATTTAAAAATATATATAGTTAAATGTACACTACTTTGTGACAATTCTCCAAGGTCCTATATGTTCCAAATACATTTTAATAGAATTTTTATGTAAGTTCATACTGATAGAATCATTATTTTTCTAAAGCTCACTTATGGGGCTGGCATTTACAGCAATAGTGATAAACACTTCTGGGCCTCTGTGCTCCATTCAAATAAATTATGATTTCTGTTTTCTGGGCACAGGCTTTATGCTTACGTATGCATGAACCTTTGACTAGTTCTTTCCTGGCTTGCTGGTTCTATAACAATGCTGTTACACTGTTTTTACATTCATGCTTCATAGCCTCATTTGCTTTATTGGTCTTGAGATAACTACTTCAGCATTGTTCTACCACCTTGTGAATTTAATCCTTCAACACTATAATTATTTAACAATGAATTTTGAGAGACTGAAAACCATTATTCAATATAACTCTATAATTTTTCTTCTTTGGTACATGGGTGTCTTGGAGAAGCAATGTAATTTTCAATAACTTATCATTTTTAAGAGAATTTAATAATATATAACAGCACTAAGATTGTTTACTTTTAATAATGCAGTAGCCTTCCCTCACCTTTTTTGTCTGGGTTAGTGACTAAAAATTTGGAGTCAACATGGCTCATTTTAAAAATATTTAAAAATTTATTGGGTTTTAGTTTATTAATTTATTACTTTTATTTATTTATCCATTCTCTCTCTACTATTTTATCCAACTATGCTTTTCCCTTTAAGACATTAATATTTTATTAGATGTGTCTGTGTATGGGATTATTTTTATTAATTGTGGTATTCAGAAAGTCAAATATTTTCTATATAAGGAAATATCTTCTCTAGAGGCTGGGTCCTATGCTAGAAGTAGAAGTGATTAAGGTTTATTTGGTTGGTTTTCTCCAAATTTTTTATAAAGAAATATAGCTAGCTCTTCATAACTGAATCACTGTTTTCTAACCAGTGTGAGCTATAAGAACTTGTATAACAGCTTTGTCTCCATCATCACTGGTCATCCTTTCATAGCCTCACATGATATAGCTCTGACTACCTGCCTGGTTGTTTACCTTTAGGCAGAAATACAGGATTTTGTCTTTAAATTTAGTTAAGGGCATACATTTATTTAATGCCTATGGGTGGTTTGTCTGCAATGTGAGGCTGCTGTGTAGCATGTGGCGGTGCCTTGTGCACTCAGATAAAAATGTCAGGGCAACCAGATCTGGAGTGGCAGAGAGATGTGAGTTACTGTATGGGTCTTAGTAATTGAACTCATGTACTCTGGAAGAGCTGTTAGTGGCTTTAATTGTGGAGCCTTCTTTCTAGCCTCTCCAGTTTCTGTCTTTGACAAGAGGTCAATACATTTACCTCTCAGTATTATCTTAACACTCTTCATTCACCATAAATATCTGTTTTACCCTTCCCTTTTTACAAGAATTTCCTAGAATTTGTACTCTGCAATCATAATCAAGAATATCCTTACATGTTAATTTTAAGTCAGTAATATGCTGCTAAATAACATTTACTGTAGAAATGAAATTTAGAGTTTGAATTGAAGAGCTCGCAGTGTCTTGCTATATCATTATAACTTTGCTTCTAAATGAAGAAGAAAATAGGTTTTAAACTTATTTGAAGTATTATTTAAAATGAAGTTTATTAAACAAATATATGGAAAATGGTAAATTCAACTTACCAAACTGATTTCACTTTACTTTTGATAACTTCAAAGTTCATGAACATATATAAAATTTTAATTAATAATGGTGAATAGTTGGTAATTTTAATTCATTTTGCATTGTTGATTTGAATTATTAAGTAAAAGATTTTTCTCCATATTTCTCTCCTTTTCCAGTTGTTCTTTTGCTTATTTTAGTTTGAGGTGGACCTGGTTGACCTAAAACTGGCATTCTTCCAGCCTCAGCATCCTGAAGACAGAGAGTACAGTGTAGCATCTTTGTGTTCTGCATTTAATGCCACTTTTTTATACATCTTAGTTTATGTATAACATTTTATAGTTATAAACCAATGTATACTAGATATAAACACTTATTGTGAAATGTTCAATGGATAATCTATATGAACCAGCATAAGGTATAGAAGGTACAGGTAAGTGTCTTAATGAGGTAATGTGCCAGACAACCTCTGGTCCTTTACAAGGCACTCTTTTATCATTTTGTGACATATTATGACCATATAACAGGGGCCTAGTTTGAACTAAATGTTCTCTTGTTTAACTTCATCAGAAACAATCCCAAAAGAACCTTTGCTTGGAGCAACTTGTTCAAGGCCATTTCCATTTTTTTTTTAAAAACAGTTCAATGTCCTAAACAGATTTTATAATTTGATTCTTAAATTATTTCACTAAAACTAAATCATATTTGTAATTCAAGAATGCACGTATTTCTATTTTACATTTCTATTCCACATTAACTAGTCTATTTAGTTGGTTTTTTTTGTTTAAATTAGAATGTATACAAATAAATATGCATGGGATCATGTCTATGTGCCTGTGAACAAAGTCAGAAGGGGTAATCAACTGTCCTATTACTATAGTATTCCCCTGAGGCAGGTCTCTCGGTGAACGCAGAATTCCTTGTTTATATGCTGGGGTAGGGACAGCAAGCCCCAGTGATCTTTCCCTTTCAAATCTTTGAGCTCACAAGTGTTTTGGCTATGCTGGGATGCTTATCTGGATACAAAATGATATGTTCATGTTTGCACATCAAGAATTCATAAGCAGGAGCCATTTACCCAACTTCAATTTAGAGAGTATTTTTTAAAGATGTAACACTTAATAACTTGATCTATAGCATTTATGAAATATATGTCTATCCTGAAATACATTAGAATTAAATACAATTATCCTTGAATATGATCTTTTTATGTATATAATAAAATATTTTGAGATTTTTGTCTTACAGTATCTATTTTTTCCAATTAGTGTTTTATGTTTTGTGTTTAATTTTATAAAAACTATAATACTTTGATTTTTATATTTAATAACTTTAATTTTTCATCAGCTCATAATTTTCTGCAACATCATACAGAGAATATCATATGGAGAAGCTTCTTCTCCATAGTCCATTTGTCTCCTGTGCTATTAATTATTGACATGAGCTCAGGGAAGAAAGGGATTCTAGTCTTCTCTGAAAAGAGGCTTCTTTCATGTTTTAATTTCGGTGGTTCATTCTCTGGGCCTTGTACTCCTGTCACTATTGTGCTGAGTTAGAAAGAACCCCTAGATCTCTCAGACACTAGGCCACCAGCCAGGCTGCATACACCAGCTAATATTAGGCCCCCAATACATATACAGCAGAGGACTGCCAGGCTTGGCCTCAGTCAGAGAAGATATATATATATATATATATATATATATATATATATATATATGTGTGTGTGTGTGTGTGTGTGTGTGTGTGTGTGTGTGTGTGTGTGGAATTATATATGAAATTTCTTAAGTACTTTCGTGCATTAAACAGAATTTTATTAAAAAATAAGAATTTGCATTATTTGCTTTTGATTTGTTTGTAGAGCTAAGTATATATAGAAAATATGTACTCCTAACAAACATGATATGGTAGCCCTATTTCTGGAAACCTGAATATGGGGTTTCTCTGCCAACAGCCTCCAGTCAGGACATAACTGAAACCCTGTTTTTGTATTTCAAAGCATTGCTCGTAATTTTCCTCCCTCTGTGTGGCCATCAAATGCTAATGACTGTCTCTTATCTTTTATGCTACAAGCTCTCAATCAATAGCCAGCACATTGCTTGTTCTTATTGATTTTAACACAGTCGACAGTGCTTGCAATATGACAGGAATTTGCAGGTAGGTGATCAAACTGTGACTTTTCCAAGTGGAGAAAAACACCAATTAAATCTACCAGATGAAATTGAGATTATTAATTTATCAATGACTTTCAAGTTATAAAAATGTACAAACTATAGAAAGAATAGAAGTAATTACAATTTGTAATTTAAAATGGTGTGCTATAATTTTCTACTAAATTCTATTGTTTTGTCATAATCACTTCTGGTTCTGATCAAAGACAGTATATAAAATACTATTTTTAACCATAAAGTTCTGCTTATCTGATTAGATGTAGATAAATCATTTAAAAGGTACTCTAAAACTGATTTGCCACACTGGATTTGAAAAATCTCATTCAACTATAGAGCTAAGCACAGAAACTTCTAATTTCCATCTAAAACAGCATGAGGTTGAATGAATTCCTCTTTTTTCAAGGTTTCCAAATTATTCTAAGACTTTTGTCCCTGACAACAACCTTACTTGCATTTTAAATCTAGAAATGCTGGGACTCATATATTAGGATGGTTTTCTTAAGAAGTCTTTGTAAGCAGTAGTTCTAAAAATCAATCTCAGTTCCTGTCAAAACAAAATTATACCAAAGTTAAACTACCAAGGATGACTTTACTCAAGGCTTTGGCAATAGAGGAAAACATTTACAACAGGAGGGTATATTGCTTTACTGAACCCAATATAGAAATATTCGAAATGCTGAGGAAAGGGGACAACAGCTTATTTGCTTTATTAGCTGGTCTTACCTAAAGGAAAAGTCATCATTCTTATGTGTTCTGACAAAAGAGAATTTTACAACTGGAAGAGTTGTCTGGGACGGAAAGACCTCCTCTCTTGCTCTAAAAATTAAAAGTTAGGAGTGTTCATTCACTTGAAACCATTTTAAAGGAATTGCTACAAGATACTTGGGAAAGAAATTTGTGTTATGATAGTAACTAGGGCTTTAAAAGGATCTATATTTATGTTAAGGTGGCAGAAAAAGAATTTAGAAATATATATTTTCTGGAGAAGTTCATGAGTAAGGAACTTAGAAGCTTGAGGCCAGGAAGGAGACTAAAGCTACAACAAACTGAGAGGAGGAGAAGATCATCATGATAACTTTGTAAAAAATACATGACAGTAGATTCTGGCAAGGATGTGGAGAAATAGGAACACTCCTCCATTGTTGGTGGGATTACAAACTGGTACAACCACTCTGGAAATCAGTCTGGCGACTCTTCAGAAAATTGGTCATAGAACTACCTGAGAATTCAGCTATACCACTCTTGGGCATATAACCCAAAGATGCTCCAACATGTAACAAAGACACATGCTCCACTATGTTCATAGCAGCCTTATTTATAATAGCCAGAAGCTGGAAAGAACCAAATGTCCTATAACAGAGGAATGGATACAGAAAATGTGGCACCTTTACACAATGGAGTCCTACTCAGCTATTAAGAACAATGACTACATGAAATTTTTAGGCAAATGGATGGAACTAGAAAATATCATCTGGTGTGAGAAACCCAGTCACAAAAGAATACACATGGTATGTACTCACTGATAAGTGGATATTAGTTGAAAAGCTTGGAATACCTAAGAAAAAATTCACATATCATATGAAGCTAGAGAAGAAGGAAGACCAAAATGTGGATGCTTCAGCCCTTCTTAGAAGGGAGAACAGAGTACTCTTGGGAGAAATTATAAGGACAAAGAGTGGAGCAGGGACTGAAGAAACAGTCTTCCAGATACTGCCTCACCTGGGGATCCAATGCATATGCAGCCACCAAACCCTGTCTCTATAGCTGATGACAAGAAGTGCTTGCTGACAGGAGCCAGATATAGATGTCTCCTGAGAGGCTCTGCGAGAGCCTTACTAATACAGATGAGAATGCTTGCAGTTAACCATTGGACTGAACATGAGGACACCAATGGAGGAGGTAGAGAAAGGGCTGAAGAAGCTGAAGACGTTTGCAACCTCATGAGAAGAACAAAAATATCAATCAGACTCCATCAGACCTCCCAGGGACTAAACTACCAACCAATGTGTATGCATGGAGGGACTCACGGCTCTAGCTGCTTATGTAGCAGAGGATGTTATTTTCCAGCATCAATAAAATGAAAAGCCCTTGACACTGTGATGGCTTGTTTCTGCAATGTAGGGGAATGCCAGGGTGTTGAGGTAGCAGTGGGTAGGTGGGAGTAGGAACATCCTCATAGAAACAGAGGAGGAAACTGTGTATGGGAGAGGGGGAAAAAGGAGAAAATGCAAATACATACAATATCCAAGAAAAATAAAATTAAAAACAAATTCTGATCAACATGATGAAACATACATTATTCTGAAATGAATCATCCAATTATAGCCAGTGCTGCACAACTGCTCTTCTTAGTTATGAGTTCTTAATCAAGAGGGCAAACTTTTATTGACTTTTCAAATAATTATTGTATTGCACAGTCATGAAAAGAAAGGAATATCTGAATCCAAGAGGGACTCTTCAGGGAGCCAAAGAATGAACATTTAATTTATCTGTATAAACAATATAATTGGGGCTTGAGAGTTGGCTTGTTCCATAAAGTTCAGTGCCCCAGAACCCACGTAAGAGCCTGGCACTGAGATACACAACTGTAATTCCAGTGCTGGGTAGCAGAACAGGAGACAGAGAAAACTCTGGAGTTCACAGATCAGTGAGAATCCATGATATGTAAGCTTCAAGTTCTTAGCAGCTTGTACCAAATCTTAGTTTAAAGGAAATATGTAACTAGTGTAAAAGAAAAGCATAAGAAAGTGAAATATTAAGTTATATTGCAGCCAAATTGTTCCTGTAACAATGGGAGCTGTAATTTGGCATTTCAGTCTCAGGATTTCTGAAATCCCCACAAACGTGCAGCTAGCATCTTGACTTAGGCCAAAAGAAAAGAATTCAAGACAATCAATATAAAGAAATGTTAACATTTATTAGGTAAAATCCAGAACTTACTAAAGTAAATAAATTAGAATGTCGAAATTAAACAAACACATACTTACATTGGAGATTTTTGAAGTTCTGATTATCAAATTATGCAAACTATAAATTTAATAACTATGCAAGATACAAGACAACCTAACCCCAATATGAAATATAAAACTAATAACCTCAATTCAGCTTACTTACTTATTTTCCTTAATTCAATATTTTGGTTATAAAAGTTACAGATATGGGTGTAACACTCGGCTCCCTATGAAAGGTCGAGGAGGAGTCCATGTTGTTGAGCACACCACACACTAAAAGACAGCTGCTGAATGATTGAGCTGATTTTGATTTTGATTTTGATGTTTCATATAGTTATAGCTTCTATGGTTTTAGAAAACATTATGCAAGTTTCCAATGGATGACAGTGGAAACAGTTAAACAATCCTATTCAGGTGTAATACCTATGAAACACAGAAATTATCAGCAGGCCAAGACATGAATAAAGGTGGCATAAGTGGCATTCACCTATTGGTGGTAACCAACAAACATTAAATTGGATTCAAGACTAATTCAACAAGAAGAAAACCATGTCTGGTACTGGTAAACCTAGCCAGCTTCCATTGGCATTAAGTCCCAACCAAAAAGGCCCCAGATGGGTTTAGTGGATATCAGAAAGGAAAATGGAGCACCACCTAACTCCCTTCTATGAAGTACTGCCATTTTGCTGGAGATCAATACATGGTTTTTTCCCTATCCATTATTCTAAAAGCGATTTTCTTATATCCACAGATAAACATAGTGTAGTACAACATTAAACTTCTAGCAATCCCACACTAAAAATCAGGGACCACCATCAAATAAGTGAAGTTCTAGCCAGCAATCAGACAACAAAAGGAGGTCAAGGGATACAGATGAAAAACACTATTTGCAGATGAATGATAGTATATTTAAACCATCAAAGATAAACAAACAACTGGGCACATACAAGAGATCAACAGACCTTGGGGAACCCAACCCCATTGTATGTATCTACTTCAGAGCTCCTTATCTATACCTCAGGGAGGATTGCGGGAGAAATGGCAGAAGGTTGTAAGGAAGGAAGTCTGCCATGATAAAATCTCCATTAGAAGTAGCTGTATAAACAAGATTGAAACAATGGCAGTATCAACATATTGATATTGGAAAGGAAAGAATCTCGAGGAGGGAGCATGCAAAACAATGAACTAAGAACAGGTGACTAATGACTGCTGGGGGAAGAAGAATCAGCCTCTCCCAGGGATAAGAATCCTTATTGATTAGTCAGTGCAGAATTGTTATTGTGGAAACCATGTACACACAAATAACACAGACTCAGCAGGTTTTGTGTGTGTGTGTGTGTGTGTACATATATATATACTATATATATGTATGTATAATAAATGAATTTACATATATGGGGAAGAACATATATACAAGACTATATACATGTATATATGTATGTATGTATATAATAATATTAAAGAAAAAAATGCTTAACCACTTATGAGATGTTTAAGGGAAGGTAGTTGGGAGGGGCTGGACACAGAATGGGAAGGAAGAAGGTGCATTATATTTTAATTAAAACATTTTTAAAAAGAGAAACAATAAAAGCTTGCGAAGTTAACAGGTGAGACAGTACTAATATGCTTAAAATTAAAGGGCTCTAGTACTTAACAGATAGTTGACCTAAGTGTGTTTTATTCTGATATTCATTATTCTTTGAGATATTTCTCTGAAAACAGAATACAGTGCTTTTGTAGATACACCGCCAGTGATCTTGTCAAAATGTCAAAATTCTTTATCGTCAGCCAGCAGCATGGGTCCAGTGTTCTTTTCCTTTTTCATATTACGTTGAAGTTTCCTACATTTTTAGTTCTGCCTTGTTTTATATTTTAAACAGTAGTACTAAAATTCTGATGAAGAGGTTCATGCTTCAGTCTAACATCAGGCCGAGCAGCTTTGGTACTCTCAAAAGTAGATTTATCACAGACACCAAGAACACTGAGTATAACCTTGAAACTCCACAGACAGAACTGAATGTTTATGACAACACTATTTTGCCCATATAAATTATAAGTAGACAGAGTTTCACATCTCTCCAGATTTGAATGCTTCACCACGCAACTCACACTATCAAAAACAAACAAAATTATTTTAGGACTGGCCTTTATTAAGTGAAAGAACAAACTATTTCTAATTTACCAGGTGCAACTTTAAGTGAAAAATATATCATTTGAGATTTGACTCTGTTACTGCAATGTCAAAGTTTTCAGAATAATTGAGGATTTGATTAAATAAGATGTGTCTTTCTTTAGTTTCTGTTGCTGCGAGTAAAAAAAGAAAAATCTGGTGGGAGGAAGGTGGAAACTGAAGTAGAAAGCAGTATTGTTTGCTTGTTCTCCATGGTCACTCAGATTGTGTTTCTTTTTTTCAATACAACCTAGAACCAACCACCTGTCAAGTGATGACACCTCCCACTGTGAGGCGCTCCCTCTGAAATCAACGTTAATCAAGGTTTGCCCATAGCCCAATCTGATGGAGGAACTGTTTTCAACTGAACTTTCTTTTTTATAGATGATCTTATCTTGTCCCAAGTCAACAAAATACAAACAAACAAACAAAATAACCAACACCACTGATCCATAATCAACTTGATACAGGAAAGGAATGTTTCATTTCTCAATCGTAAACTCTCTTTTTTTTAAATCCCAAATATTTCTTTAATACCACAACATCAATCATAGTATAGCTTTAAAAGTCACATAGTCTTTAAAATTCAAAACTAGTAATAATTCATAGTATCTTCATGATATGCAATGTCCCATTTAGTATCTGGAGTCTCTGACCTGTGTTCTTCTGCTTTGTTAGCAATAAATTAAATAATTTCTTACACCAATAGGGAAGAATCAGATATAGTCATAACCAAACCAAAGACAATCAAACTCCAACAGTGTAAATAACTTGGCCTTCAACATATAAAACTCACTTTTGATATTCTGGGTTCAAGAGAACTTTTTAAGTCATTATTTTCTGGCTCTGTCACAGAAATACACAGTTTATCTTATAAAGGCTCAGGGTTGCTCCATTCCATATCTACTGCTGCCCTTGGTGGTTATTGTATGATCCTAGCATTTCCAATCTGCTGGGGTCATCATTGCAACTGAGTCTGTGCCTTCACCAGTGGCCTCTCCTGTGTTTTCTTTAGGGATTTCAACACTGCATGTAATGCTACCCCTTAACAATTGTCCATGACCCATTCATAGACAAGACCCAATTAAGCTTCAACCTTATCGATGACGTTCTAGCCTCTCTTCAGTGACTCTGACATTCTCACAGGAATGCTAAGTGTCAGATTCTTTTGATGACTCCTCCAATATTGTGGCTTTCACTGAAACTTAGATTTTACTTTTATCATTGGTTGTTCCTGGTCTCCTAGAGTTCTAAGCCTCAGTTTTTCTCTATGACCCATTCATGTTTCAATAGCAATACCACATGGGAGACTATTACACATTTGCTATATGTGGCTTCCAGCTTGTAAGGTAACCTTGGCCCCTCTGGGCTACAGCTACTATGTGCTGATCCCAGAGAAATAATTTATACAAGATTTTACTTGAATGCTGCTGGTCTGGTATCTATCAGAATTATTTTTCCAGTCCCAGCTAACCAGCACCCATTATTTCAGAATAGCAAAGGCTTTACTTCCGTTGCGATGGTCTCTGGTTAATCACAGCTGATTCTTCATCCACAACTGAACAGAAACCACCAATTCATAACTCAAACTGTCACATGGACACCACTGACAGTATTTTTCTTTTGTTTTCCTCTGAAATGTAACAAGTCAGGCATCCATCGTCTGTATTCCTCTCAGCGTTCATATCTCACAAGCACCAACATAATAGCCCATTAAGCTTTAAGCACTCAATTACTTTTCTGCCCAGATTTCCAAACATTTCTACAATACTCTTCAAAACAAAGTGGTCAAGTCAGACATAATGGTAGCACACATTCTCACACCATTTCCTGTATTCGTTTGCTTTTTATTGCTCTGAGACATACCTTGGTCAAAAACAAATTAAAGAAAAAACAGTGTATATTTGCCGACATGTTCTATGTCACAGTTTATCACTGAGGTATATTAAGGATATGAACTCTTTCAGGAATCTGGAAGGAAGACATGGAGCCTAGACCGTGCAGGAATGATGCTTACTGACCGGTTTTTGATGGCTCCCTCAGCGTGCTTCCTCATATAGCCCGTGGATTGGTAGCATTGCCCAGAATAAATATGAGGTGGCACTTCTGTTTCAATTATCACTCAGAGTTTCCTACTCTCCATTGATGGAGGCATAGTCTCAGTTCCGTTTTCCTCTTCCCAGATGACTTTAGTATCTATGTTTCCAGAAAAACAAATACACGATGATAGATGTATGCCAATACCTGTTGACCAAAACAACAATAAAATATGTGAAGAAGAAAAGAAAATAATTAAAAAGGGCATTAAATCTCAGCTATTTCAAAACTGAGAGTACTTTGTTTTGATAAATAATCAAAGACAAAATAAACTCAATATATAACACACAAATTACTCATTAAGATACAGTTTCTTTGTCCTTTGCTTTTATTACTAAAAAAAAAAAAAACATGTTTGAGAAGATCTAATTGGATAAGTACATATTGTCATTTTTCCAAAGTTCAATTGTCAGCGACAAATTGTTTAGAACTATAGCTACCTAATCATATCTTTACAATTAATTCAATCATTTGAACATTTTGATCATGTCAAATGAAATTTCCTTTCAAGCTACTTTCTGCAATATTCTATATCCATTTAGATAGTTTGCAGATTTCCTTATTTTCAGTGTGAAAAATACAATTAGAAATTTTATAACCAAGCTGCTCTTTCCCCTTAGCAGTTACATTTCCTCTATTCTGTGGATATAAACTGCCACTTTTTGGTCACTGCTCTGGCGGATTTTCATTCCCATACACTGAGGACAGTTTAGACACAGTAACTTTTTCCCCGAGAAATCTAGGAAGCAGCTAATTATGAGCTATCATTTGCAGAATTATGTTTTTGTAACATATCCCCAGAGATCATAAATTATATATCTCACAGTGAGTTATAATCTTCTCCAGGTCTAAATCCATCTATACATTCTGTCCATATCTTAAAAATAAGTGGAAAAGTTTTCTAAATCTGAAATATTCTTTGTTAATCTACTTTGTTAGAATTAATCTGAATATTTAATGGCTACCTATTAATTACTTAATTTCACATCAGTCTATGCTTTTAAATTATCCAGAGAAATTAGAAATCATTCAAGTGTATTATAGAATTCAAAAGAGAAACACTGTTGAAGTAAAGTTTGTCAGAATAATTACGCAAGTTGATCAAATACAAATCTACATTTCTCATCATCTCTAGATGTTAACTTCAGTTTATAAATCCTGAAACTTGCTAGAGTTAAAGGAAATCCTCCCTAGTAGAGTAAAAAAACATACCCAGGTCATAATTACTCAAATATCTTAACTACTTTTATTAAATCAATAAAACTAAATGTATGAGTTCAAAACTGTGAACTCAAATTATTTAAACATCTGGATTGTTGGTGTCTGTTTCTAAGGATAACTTTTTCTTACCAAGAATATTAGAAAGTATTTCTCTGACTCCTGGGAATATTAAGAATATTCATTTTATTTCTGAATCAATAAAAATAGGGTTATATTATGGGGTTTTACAATAAAACTTTAAACTACTGTCCAGAGGTTGCTACCATAATGCACATATCACACACACACACACACACACACACACACACACACACACACACACACACATTCAGAGAAAGAGTGAGAAAGAGAGAGAGAGAGAGCGCAAGAGAGAGACAGAGACAGAGAGAGACAGAGAGACAGTCAGACAGAGACAGAGAGAGACAGAGTAACAAAAACAATTGGGTAAAAATATGATAATACATAGCTTCCACCCTACAATTTTGATTCCTTAGTTCATATAAAATTCTTACCACAAATGTAATGGTGATGGGTCAAAAATGTTCTGCATGGTCATGTATTCAAAGCATGATTGCCAAATGGTGCACTTTTGAGCTGGTAGAATTTTTTGCATTAACTACATATTTAATTTTTGAGACAGGTCTGCAGAGAACAGAAAATAAGCAAAGTTATTGATAGCTTCATATAATTTTATATATTTATAACTTCCACAATTATTTTCTAAAATGTCATTTGCCTATTCTCAGAAGCCTCCAATCATGTATTTAGTCCTACTTCATTTTGGATAAAATTGAAAATTAGAATAAGCATGACAGAATGCTAACTAGAGGTGGTAGAATTTTTTGCAGGATGGAGACAGCATAGAAAGAAGTTAAGACACTGTGGTGTGCAATTGAAACCCAACCAGAAACAGTCGGAACCACTTAAGATCATATTCTGTAACACTGTATGAAGCATGTTATGTTCTGAGTGTTTTGAATGTTATGTCATAATTTTAGAAGGCATCCACAATTTTTTTTACAAATGACTAACTGAACAATCTGATTTAATAATATTAACTATATACAGATACCAACATTTACTGGTTGATTCATCAAGGTGCCATGGATTAGAAAATTCAAATCTTAAGTGCAAAAAGCAGTCTATTTAGAAAATGTCCACTGTTCTCTAAAATGTGCGAGGAAATGTCACCCACCTTCTCTAAAACTCATCTGGAGGTTTGGAATTTTTTTCTGTTATAGTTGCTGAAGAATATAAATTTTCATGATTTTTAGTTTGATACAGAGACTTATATGGAGGCTACATCTGGAGCATATCTTTCCACTTGGCTCTGGGGCTCTGGAAATCACTGTGCCACGCAAGTCAGCATCTCGTTCTGTGCTGTGTCCCTCTGCCATGTCTCTAGTAAGGCATTGAAGTTTAGATTTTCTTTGTCTGAGTTATTTTGGTTCTAGTTTACTTCTGAGCCCTTCAAAATCTTTATGGGTTATCTGTTTACCCCTATGACAACAATATTTTGTAACATTTAACTTTGACAGAAATTTGCTTAAAGATGGTGTTTCTTTTTTTTAGTTTTGGTTACTTTTTATTTAAATTTCAAATATGATTCCTTTTCCCAGTTTCCGGTCCATAAGACCCCCTATCCCATTCCCCTCCTCATTCTTCTGCAAAGGTATTCCCCCTCCCCAACCAACTCCCTTCCTGTCTCCCCACCATAAGTATGGTGTTTCCAACCAGCAGTTAGCCCATCCCAAATTTCCATCTTTTCCAACAAACATACAAACCTACCTCCCTCATGCTGAAATTCCTATGCATACAAATTATTTTTATTTTCACCATTAATTACATTTCCCTTCTACCCTTTCAGTCTTTATTCATCTTCTCAACCATACCCTGACTCTATCTAATATCATACTCACAGATTTGCTAGTCTAAGCCATAAAAGTGGGCATTCTTCTTCTGAAATAAAAAAGTAAAAAAGCTGTGCACCAATTTATATTTTGTCTTTTTGTGATGCAGATGTATATAGTATGATCAAAGCCTCTACAGGATCCTATGAGATTAGAAAATAATTTCAGTATCAGTTTATACGAATACTATAGTCCTATTCACCCAAGTTGCTTGATGAATATTCACCTCTACAGCTGATAGTGAGCCCAAAGATGAACTAGAAAACACAGCAGAACACTTGTGACAATGACAGGTAGGATAAAACCACAAGAGGCCAAGACACAGGTTTCAGAAAACAAAATACATTCTGTATGACAAGAAATTCAGGCACTTGAAGAAAGAAATCAGAGATCTCAGAAAATGGAAAGATCTCCCATGCTCATGGATTGGTAGGATTAATATAATAAAAATGGCTATCTTGCTAAAAGCAATCTATAGATTCACTGCAATCTCCACCAAAATAGCAACTCAATTTTTCATAGACTTAGAAAGAACAATTTGCAAACTCATTTGAAAGAACAAAAAACCCAGGATAGAAAAAAACTATTCTCAGCAATAAAAGAACTTCTGGGGGAATCACCATGACTGACCTCAAGCTATATTACAGAGTAATAGTGATAAAAACTTCACTATATTGGTACAGAGACAGGCAGGTAGATCAATGGAATAGAACTGAAGACCCAGAAATGAACCCACACATCTATGGTCACTTGATCTTTGAAAAAGGAGCTAAAACCATCCAATAGAGAAAAAAACAGCATTTTCAACAAATGATGGTGGTTCAACTGGAGGTCTGCATATAGAAGAATGCAAACTGAACCATTTGTATCTCCTTAAACAAAGTTCAAGTACAAGTACCTATTCAATATGTCACTCAAAGTCTTAGCCAGAGCAATTAGACAACAAAAGGAAGTCAAGGGGATTGGAAAAGAAGAAGTTAAAATATCATTATTTGCAGATGATATGATAGTATATTCAAGTGACCCCAAAATTTTACCATAGAACTCCTAAAGATTATTTCCATACTTCCTCACAGCAATGGTTTTACAAGCAGAGGTGATATCTTTCTGCATATATTTTACTTGAAATTTTGAGAATTAATGGTAGATACTTAATTTTTTTAAATTAAAAAAAAACACTTGCTTTCCTTCCACAATTCTTGTTGGAACATGGTGCTTAAGGCAGCAGCAGGAGCATGAGGCAGAACTTTATCGCGTGCATGGGCTGTGAGTGTCACACTTCCTTGAGGGTGAGTTCAGACTTTACTCCATGTCTCTGTCATATTAGAATGCTACTGTGAGCAGATGCCTTCAATGGACTAGGATTACAACACCCACTACTTCCACAACCATCTTGAACACGGGTTTCCAACCTCAGAACAGTGAGAATCCTCTTCTGTCTTTGTAATTATCTACTGTCTGTTTCATACAGCAACAGCAGTAGCACTTGACAAAACACTGACAAATGAATGTTAGTTATGATTATTGGATCTATTTATATAATAATTTCTGCTCCTGAAATGTGGTTCATAAAATCACTTCTATTATCATATTTTTTCTGAAATTAAACACCAATCACTTTCATTATTGGTAGTTGGCATGTAAAATATTGCCCCAAAGCCCATAACATTTGATTCTCAGCTCATGATGCAATTGGAAAATAGTGGAAATTCTACAAGATGAGTTCTAGTTTGAAGCAATTAGGATAAGGACAATAGAATATTGGGAATATGCCTGAGATATACACTGGTAACTTTTCTCTCTCTCTCTCTCTCTCTCTCTCTCTCTCTCTCTCTCTCTCTCTCTCTCTCTCTCTCTCTCCGTCTCATGGACTAATTAGTTTTTTATTTAACACATTGTACTGCAATGTATTGCCTTTCAACGTGTTGAAAATATAAATTCAGTTAAACAATTACTAAATCCTCTGATACCTTGGGCCAAAGTAACCCTTTTACTGTTGGGATTATCATTTGCACACTGTTTGAAGGTGTGTCTCTGTCCTTCCTCACCTATCTATGCAGTCTCTAATTGGCTTTAATAAAGAGCCCATGGCCTATAGCTAGTCAGAAAAGAAAAGATGGGACTGACAGCAGAGATGGGAAATGTAGGAAGCATCAGGTGCAAGGTATTCACCTGCTAGTCAAGGAGGAAGTCGGACATACTGGAACATAGGGAGAGATAATGAGCCACATAGCAAACATATACTAGTATAGATGGGGTTGATTAAGTTATAACAGCTAGTTGGAAACAAGCCTGAGCTATAAGCTTAAACTTCATAAATAGTAAGTTTGTGTCCTTATTGATTACTGGTGGTTTGAGGCAGTCTGACTATTTTCCTTTTAAATTTTTAAAAACCTATTAAATTATTTATTTTATGTGTATGTATGTTTTGTCTCCATGCATGTCTATGCAACCTGTGCATGCTTGGTGACCATGAATGCCAGAAAAGGGCATCAGATGTCCTGGAACAGGGACTGACAGATATAAGATGCCATTAATCTGCTGGAAATTAAACCTCTAAAAGAGCAACTAGTGCTCTTAATCACGAAGCCATCTCTGCCACTCCAAATTTTCTTCTTTTAAGCTGATTTATCTTAGCTTTTAGTTACATTAATGAAAAGTTGACTACATGTCTCACAAAATGTTGTCATAAATCTTTATATATGCAGTATGAGTGAAGTAATTAAATATATTATTTAGTCATTCATATTCACTTCAACATTCTATTTTCTCCAAGGAGTATTTTAACGTTTAGGATTTTACACTCTCCATTATACATGCTCTGCTCTCTCTTCTTCCTTCTCTCTTCGTAATTGTGCTTTTAATCCGAAATTTCTTTTTTAAAAGAACTAATTTTATATCATAAAGAATACTCCAAAAAGACATACGTAAAAATCATAGTCACTTTTCCTTTTCTGCAGTTTCTACCCATATCTTTCTCAGTTTTGTATTTGTTTGGGTGCTCAATAGATATGCTCAGTCTATAAATTCATGTCCACTGTTAGCACAGCCATGGAATTGCTAACAACTGGTGCCTTCTAGATTCCAGTACGATGGTCACCTGGTGTACAATATCCACACTCATAGGTCAATTTGAAAATTGAATTTAAAGCCCTTTGATTTTGTTGTAAAGTGTGAATCTTATCTCATATAATTTTTAAATTTATCACCAAACCAGAGGTTGAGATGCATTTTGAATTTGTTCTACTTTCAACACTGTAATTTATGAATGCCGTCACTCGTCACTCACCCTGTGCTAAGCTTGGTCTCTGCACCATAGACTGTGCTTCCCCTCAGATGTGTGAGCATTATAGGGAGTGAGAAAGCCATGCATATGCCTGCACCCTGCGGTGAAGCAGACTGTCAGAGCATCTCTCAGTGCAAACTGAAGAGGTGTTGACAGAGGCTGGAGCAGGAATGCTAGCACTGACTACATAAAATGGTAACTTCTGTTCATGCAAGGGAAAGACTCCCATTTTCCTAGTCATTTTTTTTAAAAATCTATTTCTTATATTTTGCCAAAGTCAGATGCATTGTTATACTCTTTCTTATTTCATTTTTTGCCAACTATTCTGGTTTGTTAAGATTACAGTTGAAGATTGTATATAAATGCACCATACTTTTCTCCAATTTTATTTTTGAGTGCCTATTTGTTTCCTCGGGTCTCTGCAATTCAATAATATACGTTCAGCTTGATCATCTTCAAAAGTACCATCTGGTTAAAGTCTGATTGAAATACTATTCATGATATTTAACTCTTATTAATAAATAATACTGGCACTAACTTTGTTTCAGTGGTCTTGTTTATAGGGTTGTAAGGAAAAACTAGGATCATAACCGGACCTTACCACCTGTCAGCTCTCTAATCCAAATTTGCCTCCATCAATATACAAGTCTATTGCAACTTGAAGCAAGAAATAGTTGTCTTGAGACCAGAGGATTTCTAGGAAAATTTCTATCAGGGTAGTCACAAAAAAAGAGTATTTACCTCCCAATCCTCATTCCATCCCCCTATTTTTATTAATATTATGCCTTACCACTATTCCCTGGACAATATATATTGTGAGTGTCACTGTCTAACAGAACATCAACTTCCCAGATTTTGAGGGAGTGTGATGACGCCATGGCCCAGGTAGTATAAGCGAGGTAACCTCGGTGTGGTATGCTGAAGACAGCTTAAACCCCAGTCTGTGATAGCACGACCCAAACATAGATGCTTCTACTTCAACCTAGGAAGCAACCAAGTAACTTCAGCAGACGAAGGAGACAAATGATATATGAAGTGGCATACTGACTCAGGAATTCTTTCAAGAAATAAAAATACAATTGAATAGCATCCAAGTTCAATTTCCTGGTAAGTGTTTATACTGTGCTTTTATATATACAGAATACATACCAACATTTATTAATACAGACAATGTAAATGCAATTGACTGTGCACATGTGTTTCCCTAAAGTGTTCAAAATGATTTTAGATATTTTAATAGAAAAAAATGATAAATATTTGTCAAAATGGATAGCTCCAATCACCCTCCAAAATCTATCATGTCTTAACATACATTTTCTCATATATTTGTATTTAGTTTGTGTGTTAATGTATGTTAAAATAATTTAAATTATTATAAAATTCTCAGAGTTTGGTGTGCTTTATTGTTGAAGATTTCCCTGTACACGACTATAGAGTGGTCTTTACAGCACAGAAGAGTGTTGCTCCAAAAAGGGAGGAAAGGGTAGAAGTAGAGAATCCTGATGCTTCTGCATATTGCTTCCATGAGGTTTGGCTCATGAGCACTAACATTTCTTCACAGAAAACCGCTAATGATTTCCTGGAGTTTCTGTTGCTTTCAAGCTTTCCTAAGCAGAACAGTAAAAATAGATGCGTCTCAGACTAATTTTTTTTAATAGAAGCCCATCTGCTCTTCTTTCTTAGGAAAGGATGGTTGGTAGGAAATTACACATAGAAAAAAAAAGCCTGCCAAAAGATCTCATGACATTACCTTTCAGGAAATGTATAAAAGGATTTGGAAAACAAGAATGGACTACTTTCTTCAATGACACGTTGCATTCTCTTATAGTTACCCTATCAAGGGTGAGATTTTAGAGGCTGAGTTCTTACTCTTTGCAATAACATCATATAACATTTTAAGGCTGGCCTGACATCCTGCAGCTATTTTCCTTTTTCTCCAGGAGAGATGTGAAGTCAATGGCAGCGTCGTGCCCTCTTATTGGCTGCCTTTGAGCATGGGCTACATCAGTTTCCTACAGAGCTTGACAAAGGAGAAAGGTTGGCAATGAGCAGAGCCTCTGGCATGTGAAAAACAGAAAGAAACATATATGGTTCAGAAATAGCAACGGCTCGCCTGCCAAACCAGCCCTGTGGTGCTCATGCTTCTGCATCACCGACCTGCCTGCCTCTGAACTCAAAGCAGAGGGGAAATCAGTGGAGTTCTTTCTGATTTTCAGCAGTTTTTAGCTCTTTCCTCTGAATGTCTGCTAATAGAAAAACCATGACCTTCATATCCTTGCAAAAAATAAACTGATGCTTCATAGGTTTTCTCATTTAATAGAGCCTTCTATGCCCTTGCATATCAAAACAATTTTTAAAAGCTTTAAGAAGCAAGAAATTAGACTGAAATATATGTGTTGATTTTTATTTTGTTGGAATCATGAGCTTAAAAATATTGAGCAAAACAAGTGACTTTTAAGATGCATTCTCTAAGCTATAGGTGTGCTTTAAGAATAGTAATACAGTACTGTGTAGCATGTATTATTTTTACCTTAATTAGTAGCCTCACAAATCATACAATATTATTCCCAGTTTACAGATGAGGACACTGTTGAATTAAACTATTGAAGGATGCACCAACCACCTATTATAAATGGTCAATTTAGGCTCTTCCTGGAAGCCACTTTATTACTAAACACAGATCTTGTATATTGTTTTCAAAAAATAATTATAGCCAGGCAGCGATGGTACATGCCTTTAATCTAAACACTCTGGAGACAGAGGCAGGTGGATGGCTGAATTTAAAGCCAGCCTGATCTGTAGACCGAGTTCCAGGACAGCCAGGGCTACACAGAAAAACCTTATCTCAACCTTCCCCTACAAAAAGTATATTTATGTTTACATATGTTTTAATTCCCTGCTATATCTTTGGTATGTGTTTGTGTGTGTGTGTGTGTGTGTGTGTGTGCGTGTGTGTTGGTGTATGTGTGCATGCCTGCATGTGTGTGCACATGTGTGCATGTGTGTACGTGTGTACGTGTGTGTGTGTGTGTGTGTTGGTGTATGTGTGCATGCCTGCATATGTGTGCACACGTGTGCATGTGTGTACGTGTGTACGTGTGTGTGTGTGTGTGTGTGTGTGTGTGTGCATGTGTAGTTTGATATGCAAGGTCACAGCATGAGTGTGTGTTTGTCAGAGGACAACTTACGGGAGTTGGTTCTCTCTGTCTACTATGTGCATTCTGGCAATAGAACTCAGTTCATGAGCCTTACAGGCAAGTTTTCCTTCCTTTTGAGCCATCACTCTGTTCTACTATATTTTGCTGTTACTTACTGTAGTGAGCAGTATGAATTGTTTAGTGTCTACATATTATTACATACCCATGTCAATGCAAAGACAGTTTGCTTTCCATGTAATGAATATGAAAAAAGCTCTATAATAGGTGACATTTTATAGAATATCTAAGTCTATATTTTCCACAGAAGTCTTCAGAAATTGTAAGTTATGCTAGTCTTAAAGGAATATGGCAGGTAGTGAGCCATTTTTGATCTGTGTCCTGGCACACACACAGTACTTGGCAGGAGTATTGCAATATTTTACCCATCACATTTAGCTTTCTGCTTTCTCTTTATTATTGTCAGATTCCTCCAAATTAAAAAAAAGTACAATTAAGAAAATCAAATAGTGCCGGTTACAGTATCATGACAAAAACAGAAAATCTAAAGGCACAATGTTTTGAAATATATGATCTGATTTTTAAAAGAGAGCCTATTTTCATCTTAAGGCAAAGACAAAGGTCACCGACCAAGCAATGGTAACAGCAGAATTAGCGGGCAGGACTGCTTCAAAAGGGGAAAAAAAAAGAGAGAGAGAGAGTGAACCTTGGAAAGAACTTCCACAATTTTGCTTCTCCTTGATTTCCTAGCAACGGAATGAATGCAGTTTCAACTGCCAAAACTTGCAGCATTTGAGTGAAAGCCCAGCTCTAAGCAAATTGCTGTTAGGTTCCACTAATTGCTTGGCAGTACAGGCACATACAAGTAGATCAAGTCTTTTGTGCTCCTGAAATGCATCTAATTGTATACATATGATGGATCTTCTTCACTTTCTGCTCCTAGATGTATAAGTATTCTAGTCAAAATTTGATAGCTATTTTTAGTATTCTTTGCCACTTGTTTGTTTTCTGCTTCCTCTTGTCCAGCGTCCATACAATTCAGTTTGTAAAAATATAAGCTGGATTACTGACTGAAAATCAGGTTCATCAGCAAAAGGTACTACAGCATTGGTCATAACTCACAAAGATAAAACCACTGCAGCCCAACATTCCATCAATCCTCAACTTTCTAGAAACTCACACGTACCCAAAATATTTGGATAAGGGACAAATGAGAATGGATGACAGGAATTGAAAGGAAGAGCTTCCTCTTCTATTAGGTAATGGCAATGCTTTCACTACTACGCTCTTAGTAGCTATCAGTGTGCTACTTTGTTTAATTCATTGTCATGATTCAGCGCAAAGTTATTCTGTAGGTTAGCATAGCAGTCATTGTTCCATGTAGGCCATAGTTATGCTATGTTTAGAGAAAATAGCAATACCCCACGGTATATATCCACACACATGGATACATATGAATTTATATACACACATAAATAAGTACTACAATTTGAAAAGACGGCCAGACTTGACACTTATGAAAACATTTCATCTAAGACATTTATTTCTGTCACCAATTTACAATTTGGTGCCTTAAATATAATTATGTTTAAAGTTTCTTTTCTTGTTTTTAATTTTCTTTCCTCTATTGGATATTTCTTTTATTTACAATTCAAATGTTATCCCCTTTTCCTGTTTCCCCTTTGGCAACACCCTATCCCATGCCTCTTCTCTGCCCTGCTTCTGTGAGGATGCTCCAAAACCCACCCAAGCAATCCTTCCTGCCTCCACACCTTGGCATTCCCCTACACTGGGGAACAAGCCTACACAGGACAAAGGGCCTCTCCTCCCAAAATATACAGCTGGAGTCAAGGTTTGTGTCGTGTGTACTCTTTGGTTGGAGATTTAGTCTCTGGGAGCTTTGGGGTGACAGGATAGTTGATATTGTTGTTCCTATGGGGTTGCAAACACCTTCAAATCCTTCAGTCCTTTCTCTAACTCCTCCACTGGGGACCCCATTAACAGTCCAATGGTTGGCTGCGAGAACTCACCTATGTATTTGTCAAGCTCTGGTAGAGCCTTTCAGGTGACAGCTATATCAGGCTCCTGACAGAATCCACTTTGTGGCATCTGCATTAGTGTCTGGGTTACATATCTATGGGATGGATCTCCACACAGGGCAGTCTCTTGATGGCCTTTCCTTCAGTCTCTGTTCCACATTATATCTACATATTTCCTCCTGTATTTTGACCCCCTTCTAAGAAATACTAAAGCATCCATACTTTTGTTTTTCTTCTTGAGCTTCATGTGATCTGTATATTGTTTCTTGGATATTCTGATGTTTTGGGTTAATATCCACTTATAAGTCATCTCATAAGTTATCTTTTGTGATTGGGTTATCTCAATCAGGGTGATATTTTCTAGTTCCATTCGTTTGCCTAAGAAATTAATGGTGTCCTTGTTTTTAATAGCTCAGTAGCACTACATTGTGTAAATGAACAAAATTTTCTCTATCCATTCCTCTGCTGAAGGGCATCTGGGTTCTTTCCAGCTTCTGACTATTATAAATAAGGCTGCTATGAACATAGTGGAGCATGTGTCCCTGTTGTATGTTGGAGTATTGTTTGGATATAAGCACAGGAGAGATATAGCTGGGTCCTCAGGTGGTACTATCCAGTTTTCTGAGGAACCATCAGACTGATTTCCAAAATGGTTGTACCAGCTAACAGAGGAGTTTCTTCTTTCTCCACATCCTCACCAGCATCTGCTGCCACCTGAGTTTTTAATCTTAACCATTCTGACTGGTATGAGGTAAAATCTCAGGGTTGTTTTCATTTGCATTTCCCTAATGACTAAGGATGTTGAACATTTCTTTAGGTGCTTCGTGGCAGTTCAATATTCCTCAGTTGAGAATTCTTTGGTTTACTCTATACTGCATTTTTAGTAAGATTATTTGATTCTCTGAATTCATTGATTCTTCTTGAATTCATTGGTTATATTGAATATTAGCTCTCTACTGGGTGTGCCCTTCATGTGGAGCCCTTGATCCACTTGCACTTGAGCTTTGTACAAGGCAACAAGAATGGACCGATTTGCATTTCCCTACTTGCTGACCTCCAGTTGAATCAGTAGTTGAAAATCCTGTCTTTTATCCACTGGATGGTTTTAGCTCCTTTGTCAAAGATCAAGTGACTATAGCTGTATGGGTTCATTTCTGGTTCTTCAATTCTATTCTACTGATCTACCTGCTTGTCTCTGTACCAATACCATACAATTTTTAATCACTATTGCTCTGTAATACTGCTTGAGATCAGGGACGGTGATTCCCTCAGAAGTCCATTTACTGGTGAGAATAGTTTTTGTTATCCTAGGGTTTTTTTTTTATTCCAAATGAATTTACAAATTGCTCTTTCCAACTCTATAGAGAATTGAGTTGGAATTTTGATGGGGATTGCACTGAATGTGTAGATTGCTTTTGGCAAAATGGCCATTTTTACTGTATTAATCCTGCCAATCCATGAGCATGGGAGATATTTCCATCTTCTAAGATCTTCAATTTCTTTCTTCAGAGACTTGAAGTTTGTATCCTACAGATCTTTCACTTGCTTGGTTAGAGTCACACTAATGTATTTTACAGTATTTGTGATTATTTTGAAGGGTCTTGTTTCCCTCATTTCTTTCTCATGCTCTTTATTCTTTGAGTAGAGGAAGGTTACTGATTTGAGTTGATTTTATATCCAGCCTTGTTGCTGAAGTTGGTTTATCAGTTTAGGAGTGCTCTGGTGGAATATTTGAGGACACTTAAGTATACTATCACATCATCTGCAAATAGTGATATTTTGACTTCTTCCTTTCCAATTTTTATCACTTTTATCCCTTTGTTTTCTGATTTCTTTGACTAGGACTTTCAGTACTGTATTGAATAGGTAGGGAGAGAGTGGGTAGCCTTGTCTAGTCCCTGATTTCAGTGGGATTGTTCCAAGTTTCTCTCCATTAAATTTGATGTTGGCTACTGGTTTGCTGTATATTGCTTTTACTAAGTTTAGATATGGGTTTTGAATTTCTGATTTTTCTATGACTTTTATCATAAAGGGGTGTTGAATTTTTTCAAATGCTTTCTCTGGATCTAATGAGAGGATCATGTGTTTTTCCCCCTTTGAGTTTGTTTATATAGTGGATTACATTGATGGATTTCCTTATCTTGAACCATCCCTGCATCCCTGAGATGAAGCCTACTTGTTCATGATGGATGATTGTTTTGGTGTGTTCTTGGATTTGGTTTGAGAGAATTTTATTGAGTATTTTTGCATTGATAGTTATAGAAGAAATTGGTTTGAAATTCTCTTTCTTTGTTGTGTCTTTGTGTGGTTTAATTATAAGTGTAATTGTGGCTTCATAGAATGAATTGGGCTGTGTTTCTTCTGTCTCTATTTTGTGGAATAGTTTGAAATGTATTGGAATTAGGTCTTCTTTGTAGGTCTGAGAGAATTCTGCATTAAAGACAACTGGTCATGGGCTTTTTAGTGTTGGGAGATTTTAATGAATGCTTATATTTTTTTAGGGGTTATGGGACTGTTTATCTGATCCTGATTTAACCTTGATACCTAGCATTTGTTTAAAAAAAATTGTCCATTTCCTCCACATTTTCCAGGTTTGTTGAGTACAGGCTTTTGTAGTAGGATCTGAGCATTTTTTTTTAAATTTCCTCAGTTTCGGTTGTTATATCTGCCTTTTCATTTCTGATTTTGTTAATTTAGATACTGTCTCTGTGCCGTCTAGTTTTTCTGGCTAAAAGTTTTTCTATCTTGTTGATTTAAAAAAAAACAATCCTGGTTTTTGTTAATTCTTTGTATTGTTCTTTTTGTTTCTACTTGGTTGATTTTAGCCCTAAGTTTGATGATTTCCTCCTGTCTACTCTTCTTGGGTGTATTTCTTTCTTTCTGTTCTAGAGCTTTGAAGTGTGCTGTCAAGCTGCTAGTGTATGCTCTCTCCAGTTTTTCTTTTGAGGCACCTAGAGTTGCAAGTTTTCTTGTTATCACTGCTTTCACTGTGGACCAGATTTTGAGTATGTTGTGCCTTTATTTTCATTAAGTTCTAAGAAGTCTTTAATTTCTTTCTTTATTTCTTCCTTGACCAATTTATCATTGAATTGAGCATTGCTCAGCTTCCATGTATATGTGGATTTTCTGTTGTTTTTTGTTGTTATTGAAAACCAGCTTTATTCTGTGGTGATCTGATAGGATGAATAGGATTATTTCAATCTTCTTGTAACAGTTGAGGCCTGCTTTGCGACCAATTTTATGGTCAATTTTGGAGAGGGTACCATGAGTTGCTGAGGAGAAAGTATTTTCTTTTGTTTTAGGATTAAATGTTTTATAGATATCTGTTAAATCCTTTTGGTTCATAACTTCCATTATTTTTTCAAACATTATATTCTTTTGTGTTTTGCACAATAGAAACCTGTATTTTGCTATATAAAGTTAAGCAATATATATTTTTATAGTGCAGAAACCTATTCACATTCATATTATCTCTTTTTCATTCATTTTCCATTACCTTATCAATTCATTCATGTGATCAGTAAGTTTATGTTAAGATTCTGGGTACAATTTAAATGTTGGAAGTATTAAAATTTTACGATGGAATTAGTCGTACTGTCATAGCAATTGCCAGCTGATAAGTAAAGTCAATAAAAAGAAAAAATGGAAATATATAGTGTAGTATATTCTAATCATAGTTAGAAAGGATACATATAGGTGACAACAAAAATATGGACACTGTGGCAAAAAGATGACAAGATTTGTTCCTTTCATTTTTAGTTCTGAAGTCTTTAATCATAGCTTTGTGACTGTAGTTAATAGTCTATGCTGTGAGATGGCTCAGTAGACTTGCTTGTATATGGACAGCCTGAGTTTGATTTCTGAAATTCTCAATGTGTAAGAATTAACTAAAGAGTTCTCACTTGTTTATATGGACATAATAGCCTGCACATTCCTGCACACACACATATACATATGCACAAGTATGTGCCCACATATATACATGCACACAAAGAGGTACATACCCTCTTTCTACCCACATACTGAAAATACAACGAATTGCAATTATATGAAGTTATGGATATAATAATTCATTTAGGGTTATAATATTATAATAAATACTCATTTTACAATATTTATTATAACTTTACATGTATAGTAAGTCTCAAAAAAATCTGAGAAAAATAAAGGATAAACCATTTTGAGGAGAAAAAAGACCTCAATGTATTAAGTAACTTTGATTTGTAGTGGTCAAGAATTTCTTCAGTCCAGGTATATTAATATAGGTAAAAACAAGTGGTGAAGGCAACAATGCAGGAAACTAATAGGAAGAAAAATTGTGGTAAAAAAAGAAGAGTCCCAAATTCCAAGAGATATGTATACTGAGAAAGTATCTATGTAATATTAAATCGATTCATCTAATTGGAATAGGAGAAGTCAAGAAAATTGGAACTGGCAGGAGATGAAATCATGGAAGAATTGATCAACCACATATAGCTGGTTTGTTGATCATGCCTTTTTTGTTATTGATATATAAAAGGTAGTCTAAAATAAAAATCAATCCTGTCATCATTTTTTCATCAAATAATCAAAGCATTACCTAAGATAAAGGATGTGAAATCATGGACTCTCATAATCAGAGAGTGGGAAGATACATGGCTGACAATTCTTACAAAATGGTAAATGTTGCAGATAAGTTTTTCAACAGTAAGAAGACTGAATTCTATTTGGATATCTAACAAAATAAAAGAAGTTTTGAAACTAACATTGAATATTTTAGAAAACTATTGATAAATTTCAGTGTTTCCAATTGACATTATTCAGGAGAAAAGAAGAAATGAGACCAAATTTGCTTTCAACTAAAAGATAAGACAAGATAATAAAATAGGGCTGGATTCTACTTTAAAGAAAGTCATATTTGCTGGTGTCTCTATGAGGACTGTAAGGACCGTATAAAAACAGACTAGTCAAGCATTATGTCTCTCAAGAGTTCTGGCTGAGAAACCATATCTTCAGATTCCAAAACCATTTGATCTTTATTTCTCAATACAGTTTGAGAGTTTAAGAAATTATACAGAAAAGTTTACTATTTAACAGGCATTTCTATGTGTCAAAAGCTATACAAACACCAAACTAATCTGAAGATACGGAGCACAAAAAAAAGTATAAGTTATTAATTAATTCATTTAATGATTCCTCAATTTACTCTCATCAAGGAGTCTTCTGATATCCTAGCATTGTATGTACAAATGGAAATCCTCATTACTGTCACATGGCTCTTGTTATGAATGAATATTCTTCTTAGAAGGCTTAGTAGAGTGGGCAGTATGAGAAAGGCCATATTCCCTGGCACTTGGTTTCTTGGACCTATTGATCTTGTCCAGGCTTCTTCAACGTAGAATTCATTGCTTATGAAAGAACAAGCAAGTTGCAGCTTAACTTACCAGGTATTCTGACACATCCAGGATCACACATGAGACTCCAAATACCACCCCAATTCCCAGCACACCAGGACCACTGCAACCCCGGGACACAGATTTCCCACTCAGTCAGAGCCCTGCTCACCTTCTAATTTTACCTGTGCCAGGAGCAGAGCCTCTCCTCTGGAACCAAATCTACACAGCCCACAACCCAGTTAAAGCTCAACTCCCCAGGTATTCTGACACATCCAAAAACACAGTATCACAGAATAACAGGCTCATAAGATGGACCAGCTCCAATCAGAGATAGAGAGGACAGATGACACCAGAGATTACCAGGTTGTGAGAGGCAAGCACAAGAATATAAGCAACAGGAACCAATATGACTTGGCAATATCAGAATGCTGTTCTCCCACCACAGCAAGTTCTGGATACCCCAACATACCTCTAAAGCAATATTCAGATCTAAATTCTCATTTTATGAAGATGATCGAGGACTTCAAGAAGGACTTAAAAAACTCCTTTAAAGAAATATAGGAGAAGACAAGTAAACAGGTATAAACCCTTAAAGAGGAAAATATAAATACCTTAAAGAATTACAGGAAAACACAATCAACCAGGTGAAGGAACTGAACAAAACCATCCAGGATCTAAAAATTGAAATAGAATCACTAAAGAAAACACAAATCGAGATAACCCTGGAGATGGAAAACACAACAGTCAAGGAAAATACAAAAAGCAGAAAGCTTTTATCTCAAAACATTCAAGAAATCCAGGTCACAATGGTAAGACTGAACCTGAGAATAGTAGTTATAGAAGAGAATGAAGATTCCCAACTCAAAGGGCCAACAAACATCTTCAACAAAATTATAGAAGAAAACTTTCCTAACCTAAAGAAAGAAATGCCCATAAACATACAAGAACACCAAACAGATAAGACAAGAAAAGAAATTCCTCTTGTTACATAATAATTAAAACACCAAATGCAGAGAACAAAGGAAGAATATTGAACATAGTAAGAGAAAAATGTCACAAAACATATAAGTCAGACCTATCAGAATTACACCAGATTTTCAACAGAGACTATAAAGGCCAACGAGACTACACAGATGTCAAGCAGCAATAAAAGAACAAAAATGCCAGTCCTGGCTACTACACCCAGCAAAATTCTCAATTACCATAGATGGAGAAACCAAGATATTCCAAGAGAAAACAAATTTTAAACAGTATTTTTCCACTAATCCAGGCCTACAGAGGATAATAGAAGGAAAGTCTAAAACAAGGATGGAAACTATACCAAAGAAAAAGCAAGAAATTAATCTTTTTAAAACAAACCCAAAAGAAGAAAAACACAGAAAGGTAATTCTACAACAAAATTATCAGTAACTAATAATTGGTCCCTAATATCTCTCTACATCAGTGGAATCAATTCCCCAATAAAAAGTCATAGGCTAACAGACTGGATATGTAAACAAGATTCAGAATTTTTTCCATACAAGAAACATACTTCAGTGACAAAGATAGACATTACCTCAAACTAAAAGGCTGGGAAAATTTGTCCAAGTAAATGGTCCCAACGACCAAGGTGAAATAGACATTTTAATATTCAACCAAATAGACGTTCAACCAAAAGTCATCAAAAAAAAATGGGGAAGGACACTACATACTCATCAAAGGAAAATCCACCAGGATGAACTCTCAATTCTGAATATCTATGTCCCAAATTAAAGTGCACCTACATTTGTAAAGGAAACATTAATAAAGCTCAGAGCATACATTGTACCTCACACAATAATAGAGGGAGATTTCAACACCCCACTCTCACCAATGGACTGATCATGGAAACAAAAACTAAACAGAGACACAGTGAGACTAAAAGAAATTATCAACCAAATGGATTTAACAGATATCTAAAGTTAACTTTATTAACTTGGGTATTTCTTATTTACATTTCAATTGTTATTCCCTTTCCCGTTTCCCGGCCAACATCCCCCTAACCCCTCTCCCTTCCCTTCTATATGGGTGTTCCCCTCCCAACCCTCCCCCCATTACCACCCTCTCCCCAGCGATCATGTTCACTGGAGTTTCAGTCTTGGCAGGACCAAGGGCTTCCCCTTCCACTGGTGCTCTTACTAGGATATTCATTGCTACCTATGCAGTTGGAGCCCAGGGTCAGTCCATGTATAGTCTTTGGGTAGTGGCTTAGTCCCTGGAAGCTCTAGTTGGTTGGCATTGTTGTTCATATGGGATCTCAAGTCCCTTCAAGCTCTTTCAGTCCTTTCTCTGATTCCTTCAACGGGGGTCCTGTTCTCAGTTCAGTGGTTTGCTCCTTTTAAAAGCTTAAGTCCAAGTAGATCAAGGACATCCACATAAAACCAGAGACATTTAACTCAACAGAAGGGAAACTGGGGAAGAGCCTGGAATACATGGGCACAGGGGAAATCTTCCTGAACTGATCACCATTGGCTTATGCTTTAATATCAACAATCAACAAATGGGACCTTATAAAATTGCAAAGCTTCTGTAAAGCAAAGGACACTGTCAATAGGACAAAACAAAAATCCACCGGAGAAGATCTTAATAACCCTACACCCAATTGCAGGTAATATCCAAAATATAGAAAGAACACAAGACATTAGAATGAACAGAACTAAAAAAACCTTATTAAAATTTGGAAACAGAGCTAAACAAAATATTCTCAACTGAAGAGTCTTCATGGCTGAGAAACACTTAAGGAAATGTTCAAAGTCCTTAGTCATCAAGGAAATGCAAATCAAAACAAGACTGAGACAACCTGGCACCAGTTAGCATGGCTAAGATCCAAGTTCAGGTGACAGCAAATGCTGGTGAGGATGTGGAGAAAGAGGACACTCACCATTGGTTGTGGGATTACAACCACTCTGGAAATCAGTCTGGTGGTTTCTTAGAAAATTGTACATAGTACTACCTTAAGACAAAGCTATACCACCCCTTGGCATATACCCAAAAAAATGCATCAACATACAACAAGGACACATGCTCCATTATGTTCATAGCAGCCTTATTTAAAATAACCATAAGTTGGAAAAAAACAGATGTTCTTCAAGAGAGGAATGGATAAAGGAAAAGTACATTTATAAAATGGAGTACAACTCATATATTAAAATCAAATACTTTATAAAATTTGCAGGCAAACTGATGGAAGTAGAAAATATCATCCTGAGTGAGACAACAGAGTAGCAAAGGAACACACATGATATGTACTCACTGATAAGTGAATATTAGGAAAAATGCCAGGCATACCCATGATAAAACATACAGACCATATGTAGGTCAAGAAAAAGGAAGGCCAAAATGTAGGTGCCTCATTCCCACTTAGAAAGAAAAACAAAATAATCATGGAAGATTTCAGGTAGGAGAGACTTGTAAGAAAGAGAGGAGGGGGAGAGGAAAAGTGGGTAGGGATGGATAAGGTGTGGGAGGACACAAGCGGGATGTACAGAGGGGCAGGAAATTGAACAGAGTAGGGATGGCAAACTGGGAATAGACACCAGAAAGTCCCAGATGCCAGAAAAGCAAGAGACTTTCAGGATCTAATGAGGATGACATTAACTGAAATTCTCAAAAAGGGGAGAGAAAACCTATAAATATAAAGACCATATACAGAGGTTAGGCATGACACCCACTTGAGAGATGGGCCCACCCAACCTTCTCAAAATTTGACCCAGAATTGCTTGTCTAAAGATATACAGGGACAAAGAGTAGAGCAGAGACTGAAGAAAAGGTCATCCAGAGACTCCCCTACCTGGGAAAAGGCCATCCAGAGACTGACCTACTAGGAGAACCACCACATTTGCAACCATCAAACCCAGATACTTGCTGATGCCAAGAAGTGCTTGCTGACTGGAGGAGGCTGATATGAAAGTCCCCTAGGAACTAGACAAGGCTGCCCACACTCTCCCTATGTATTCAATATAGTACTCAAAGGCCTAGCCAGAGCAATTAGACAATAAAAGGAGGTCAAAGGGATAGAAATTGGAAAGGAAGATGTCAAAATATCACTATTTGCTGTTGATATGATAGTATATTAAGAGACCCCAAAATTTCCACCAGAACTCCTACTGCTGATAAACAACTTCAGTAAAGTGGGTGGATATAAAATTAACTCAAACAAATCAGTAGCCTTCCTCTACTCAAAGGATAAACAGGCTGAGAAAGAAATTAGGGAAATGACACCCTTCACAAATAGCATAAAATACTTCTGTGTGAACTATAACCAAGCAAATGAAAGATCTATATGAAAAGAACTTTAAGTCTCTGATGAAAGAAATTGAAGAAGATCTCAGAAGATGGAAAGACCTCCCAAGCTCATGGATTGGCAGGATTAATATAGTAAAAAATGGTCATTTTACCAAAAGCAATCTACAGATTCAGTGTAATCCCCGTCAAAATTCCAACTCAATTCTTCATAGAGTTAGAATGAGCAATTTGTAAATTCATTTGGAATAACAAAAATCTCAGGATAGAGAATAATATCCTTAACACTGAAAGAACTTCTGGGGGAATCACCATCTCTGACCTCAGCTGTATTACAGAGCATTAGTGATAAATAATGTATGGTTTGGTACAAAGACAGGCAGGTAGTTTAATGGAATGGAATTGAAGACCCAGAAAAGAACATACACACCTATGGTCACTTGACCTTTGACGAAGGAACTAAAATCATCCAGTGGAAAAAAGATAGCATTTTCAATTAATGGTGCTGGTTCAACTGGAGGTCAGAATGTAAAAGGCAAATCGATCCATTCTTATCACCCTGTACAAAGTTTAAGTACAAGTAGATCAAGGTCCTCTAGATAAAAGCAGATATACTCACACTAATAGAAGAAAAAGTGGGTAAGAGCCTCGAATCCATGAGCAATGGGGAAAATTTCCTGAGCAAAATACCAATGGTTTAAGCCCTAAGATCAAGAATCAACAAATAGGACCCCACAATACTTCAAAGCCTCTGTAAATCAAAGGACAGTGTAATTAGGACAAAACAGCAACCAGCAGAACAGGAAAAGGTCTTTACCAATCCTACATCCAATAGAGGGATAATATCCAATATATACAAACTACTCAAAAAGTGAGACTCCAGAGAGTCAAAGAACCTCATTAAAATTAGGGTACAGACCTAAACAAATAATTCTCAGCTGAGGAATATCGAATTGCTGAGAAACACCTAAAGAAATGTATGACATACTTAGTCATCAGGGAAATGAAAATCAAAACAACCCTGAGATTCCACCTCACACCAGTCAGAATGGCTAAGATAAAAAACTCAGGTGACAGCAGATGCTGGCAAGGATGTGGAGAAAGAGGAACACTCCTCCATTGTTGGTGGGATTATTAGCTGGTATAACCACTCTGGAAATCAGTCTGGAGGATCCACAGAAAATTGTACATTGTACTACCTGAGGACCCAGCTATACCTCTCCTGTGCATATACCCAAAGATGCTCCAACATTCAACAAAGACACATGCTCCACTATGTTCGTGATAGTCATATGTATAATAGCTAGAAACTGGAAATGACCCAGATAGAGGAATGGATACAGCAAATGTAGTATATGTACACAATGGAGTACTACTCAGCTATTTAAAAAAATGACTTCATGAAATTTATAGGCATAAGGATGAAACTAGAAAATATCATCCTGAGTGAGGTAATCACAAAAAAACAAAAACAAAAATATAAACAAAAGAACAAAAACAGATATGGTGTGCACTTACTTATTAAGTGGATATTAGCCCCAAAGCTGGAATTACCCAAGATACAATTCACAGACCACATGAAGCTCAAGAAGGACGACACAAATGTGGATGCTTTACTCCTTTTTAAAAGGGGGGAACAAACATATTCATAAGAGGAGATAGGGAGTCAAAGTTTGGAGCAGAGACTTAAGGAATGGCCGTTCAAAGCCTGCCCCATCTTGCGATGCAGCCCATATGTATACAGCCACCAAACCTTGGCAATATTGATGAAGTCAAGAAGTACATGCTGACAGGAGCCTGATATAGTTATCTCCTGAGAAGTCTCTCATCCAGAGCATGACAAATACAGAGATGAATGCTAGCAGAAAGCCGTTGAACTGAGAATGGGGTCCATGTTGGAGAAAGGATTAAAGGAGCTGAAGGGGCTTGCAACCCCATAAAAACCTCCATACGAACCAACCAGAGCTCCCAGGAGCTAAACCACTGCCCAAAGAGAGTACACATGGACAAAGTCATGGCTGCACCTGCATATTTAGCAGAGGATAACTATGTTGGGCATGCTGGGCACCAATCGTAGGATAAGCCCTCGGTCTTGCCAAGGCTGGACCCCTGAGTGTAGGGGAAATCTCAGGGCGTGGAGGCGGGAAGAAGGGGTGGTTGGGGAGGAGGAACACCCTTATAGAAGAAGAGGGAAGATGATGGGATGGGGGCTTATGAATAGGAAACTTGGAAATGTAATAACATTTGAAATACAAATAAGAAATATCCAAAAACAAAACAAAATAAAACAAACAAAATTCTGAGAGGTTCTGTGAGAGCCTTACAGATACTGATGTGGATGCTTGCATCCAACTATCTAAGTAAGCAATGGAGGAGTCAGGGGAAGAAATGAAAGAGCTGAAGGGGGTTTGTAACCCCATAGGAAGAAAAACAATAACAACCTCTCAGAGGCACCAGAGCTCCCAGGGACTAAACCACCAACCAAAGAGTACACATGGAGTGACCCATTGCTTCAGCTGCATATGTAGCAGAGGATGTCCTTATTTGGCATCACTGGAAGGGGTAGCCCTTGGTCCTCTGAATGCTTGATGCCCCAGTGTAGGGGAATGCTTGGGGCATAAGATTGGAATGGCTGGGTAGGTAGGGGATCAGCCTTGTGGAGGAGAGGGAGGTGGGTGGAATGGGGAGTTTTCGGGAAGGGGGATCACATTTGTAATGAATATAAACAAAATATCCAATAATAAATTATTTTAAAAAGGACAAACTTTCCCATTTTCCAGTGCATTACCAAGAAGAACTCTGTCCACAGTCTACTCTATATGCCCTTAAACTCCTCTGCTCTTTCCTTTTTCATTATTTGCATGAGTTGCAAGACCTTGACTCTTGCTGAAGTGACGTCTTTGCCCAACCACTTCACCTACGGCAGTATTTCCACCTGGGGTTGTTAAACATTTTATCTTCGCAGCTTTAAGCAGAGGTAACTCTCAGCACATGTCTCAGGGTATTGAAAACATGATGGATGTCTTGCTTGGCTTGATTGTACCTGGCTCCATTTCAGGCTGTGTGGATGACAGCGTCCCTGGTCTGTAACACTCTGCAGCCACAGCTAAGCTTCAGGCTGTTTGCCAGCAAGCTTTCCCTGTCCTTCCTGCAGCTTAGTTCTAAAATGTGAATTTCTCAGATTTCCATTGACTTCCCTATTCGATTTAAAATTGTGCTAAAGACTTTTTATATTAATTAAAACACATATGCTCTTCATCTGTTTTCTACTGATTTTGATTTCTCATCTTCATTCATTAATCAAAGCACCAACTGATCCTTTTCAGCTAAAAATTATTGTTTTAGGGAATTAACCTGGGTTTTACATTTTCTGAGAAATTAATTTATCACCAAGCTCTATAACGAACACCTGAGCAGATCATGGATTTGTTAACATAGTCTTGTGTTATTCTAATTTCTGACATATAAAATAAAAATTATTGTCATTTTACTTTTCAATACACAATATTTTCCAGCAAAATTTATGCTCACCTTTTCTTTTTAATTTATCACACAAAATAATAAATTCAGTTGGATATATTCATACATGAATATGCTTTAATAATGGCTCCAGTTTCTCAGGGACATTAGAAAGTGGAAATGAAGGCATCTTAGATATGCACATAACATGATCAACAAATATAGTGATGTTCTACATTTGTTTTAAGATGTACAAATATAAAATTAGAATTTCTGAGTTGTCATATTACATTCAAAACCCATAACAAAAAATCAGGCATATCATGTATTAAAGTGAAGGGTAAGTGATACATCTATTATCTTCAAGGAACTCAGTCTAAAGACTATTTTTATAATTTCAAAATTTCCCACCGGCAAACATCATTATGAATTTCAACAATAACTGGTATATTGAATTAAAAATCTTAAATGCAAGAAGGTCACAGTAAATTAAAGAGAATAGGGAGAAATAGACACACAGGAAGAAAAAGACACAAAAGAATGAATAATTTAAAGTCATAACATTCAAAAATAGCAAGCTGCCTAAAAATAATTCGTGTGAAATTAGTTAAATTATTTAATAGACTGAAAGTTTTTTTTTTTTTTTTTTTTTTTTTTATTAACTTGAGTATTTCTTATGTACATTTGAAGTGTTATTCCCTTTCCGGTTTCCGGGCAAACATCCTTCCTCCCCCCTTCATTATGGGTGTTCCCTCCCCACCTCCCCCCATTGCGCCCTCCCCCAACAGTCTAGTTCACTGTGGGTTCAGTCTTAGCAGGACCCAGGGCTTCCCCTTCCACTGGTGCTCTTACTAGGATATTCATTGCTACCTATGAGGTCAGAGTCCAGGGTCAGTCCATGTATAGTCTTTAGGTAGTGGCTTAGTCCCTGGAAGCTCTGGTTGCTTGGCATTGTTGTACATATGGGGTCTCAAGCCCTTCAAGCTCTTCCAGTTCTTTCTCTGATTCCTTCAACGGGGGTCTATTCTCAGTTCAGTGGTTTGCTGCTGGCATTCGCCTCTGTATTTGCTGTATTCTGGCTGTGTCTCTCAGGATCGATCTACATCCGCTCCTGTCGGTCTGCACTTCTTGCTTCATCCATCTTGTCTAATTGGGTGGCTGTATATGTATGGGCCACATGTGGGGCAGGCTCTGAATGGGTGTTCCTTCAGTCTCTGTTTTAATTTTGCCTCTCCTTCCCTGCCAAGGGTATTCTTGTTCCCCTTTTTAAAGAAGGAGTGAAGCCTTCACATTTTGATCATCCGTCTTGAGTATCATTTGTTCTAGGCATCTAGGGTAATTCAAGCATTTGGGCTAATAGCCACTTATCAGTGAGTGCATACCATGTATGTCTTTCTGTGATTGGGTTAGCTCACTCAGGATGATATTTTCCAGTTCCAACCATTTGCCTACGTATTTCATAAAGTCGTTGTTTTTGATAGCTGAGTAATATTCCATTGTAGATGTACCACATTTTCTGTATCCATTCCTCTGTTGAAGGGCATCTGGGTTCTTTCCAGCTTCTGGCTATTATAAATAAGGCTGCTATGAACATAGTGGAGCACGTGTCTTTGTTATATGTTGGGGCATCATTTGGGTATATGCCCAAGAGAGGTATAGCTGGATCCTCAGGCAGTTCAATGTCCAATTTTCTGAGGAACCTCCAGACTGATTTCCAGAATGGTTGTACCATAGACTGAAAGTTTTAATACCGGGTCTTAAACTGTTCCTTGTAATTACCAGAATCCAAGTTGCTTATGATTTTCTGTTATCTGTAGGAATTGCATGGGTTGGGTGTGGCTGATAACTTTTGTTTTTTTTTTTTCAACAAAATCTTTGTCTTATAGAGAACAACAACATCAAAATAAAATGTGTTTGTGGAGTTGTGTCCAGCACAAAACTGGTTTGGTGATAGCAAGTGCCATGCTACTTTGTGGGTACATGTTAAAAAGAAGCAGAAACATTACAAAATCTTCTATTTCTTTCCATTGAGATTTTCTCCTTTTTTGTATACAATATAATTAACAAGTGAGAATCTGCCCACATTGCAGCAGCAGAGAACAGAATAACAGGATTTAAAATAGTTTCAACACCTGACTCTTCAGTTAATAAAGCAATCCAAATGGTAAATCTTTGCAGTATTTATGTTGCAGCCAATTATTTTACATAAGTTAAATTAACAAATCTTTTGTTTGCTTTTTTAAACAAAAATCTCTCCTCCCACCACACACCAGGCTGGTGGGAGTCAATACCACAGCTGTAGAGAACAAAGGTTTGGGGTCATGAATTTCAAATGTGATCATTTAAGAGCAAAACACCATGTTCCTAATAACTGGGTTTTAGTGATTTAAAAAATAAAACAGTTGTTTGTTTTCTGTTCAACAACTGATTTCCCATTCTCCAACTCCCCTAACTAATCTCTGAAGAATACTGGATATTGTGCCTTGTCTAGGATCCAAAATCTATACAATAGTGGTGCATCAATATTACTGTTCTTGTCAGATAATAAAGTTTCATAGTATGTTTTCAGAATTCTGGATTGGTAGCAAATGAAACAACAATTCAATGGGAAAGACAGTGTAGTTTCTTCTCTTTTTGATAGCTAGTTGTACCGGCAAGAGATTTTCAAGAGGCTGGTAATTTTCATTTGTGATACATGGTAGTGAGACAAATTTTCTACTGCCATGTGGAAATGGTTGGATTTTTCAAGTTCTGGGACCAGTTGGAATCAGGCTAACATTTCCATCCAGAAACGCTCCATTCTGCTTCCATTGGCTCATTTAAACACATGCTGATTTGGTCTGCACATCTAAGCACAACTTGTAGTTCTAACAACACTTCATATTTTATCACTGGAGGCCATTCAACTTCTTTATCTTTTGAAAGGAATATACACAATGTCTCAAATTCAAAGTTCCACACATTTATACAGCTTACATGCCCATGATTTCGGGTATTTAACTTAAAAATTATAAGAAATAACCACAGATTTTTGTTTTCCTTGACTGGTGTTTGATTTTCCTCATTGTTTATCTTTCTACTCTTTAAGCAGGAAACAGCAAGGTTAATGTTATGATAGACTGATATGTGTTCCAACCCCTAGTGTTCAAAGTAGCCATAAGAAAGCACTACTTAGTAATGCTTTCTAGACAGGATTTGTCTTTTTAGTTTCAACTTACAACTGCCAATTTTTTCTCCACGCTTATCTCAGTATCTTCTTCCTAGTCATTCTGACCTGGACCACTTACAAACTCATGGATATTTTCCTTTTTTCTCCAGAAAATGCTATGCCCAGAAAGAAGCTGCTGTGTTCCAAATCCTGCTCTGTTACCTTCTAAAGTTCCTTGTATCTGGAAGATCTCTGTTTATCTCTTCATAAACAATTTTGCTAGCAGCCACTTTCTGTGAGAAGCATCACTGTCTCTCACAGCCATGCACTCTCCTTCCTGCCATGGAATTTGGGCAGTCATCTCTTCCTTCCTTCTCTCCTCTCTCTCTCTCTCTCTCTCTCTCTCTCTCTCTCTCTCTCTCTGCCTCTGTCTCTCTCTTGCCCCCTCTCACCCACTCTGTGATGCACCTTGAGCCTCTGAGAATTTTATGACTTTCTTGTGCCTGTTTCAGAAATCATCTCTAATCTGGAGGTTGCCCAAAGTAATCCATGTTTCAATGGCATCTCCAATGAAGAATATAAATTAGAACATGTCTATTGAATTTAATGCCTGAATTATAAACATTTAAGAATGTGTTGCTCCTTGTTTACTGACTCCTTTAAATGTAGCCACCCTGTAGAGCACTAATTATCAACTCGTTTTCTTTCTTTTATCACACCTTTTACTTCATCATAGTAGGTGAGAATGGATCATACCTTCATTTAACACTGCTTTCCCTGAACATTACAACACACAGATGTTCCTGATGTTTTCTCTCCTAATTTCCTTATGCAGAATCTGGGAAAAAATCATTAAGAACCTCATTTATCCTTATAGGCTCACCTCTCATTACTGGGACTTGGACATTTACATTCTTTTCAATTCTGGCTTCTTTTAGGAGATGAGTTTGTCTGTATTTCCTGAATTCTCAGTGCTTCCCCCAGAATATGTCCATTTTAATGCACTGTAATTTCAAATTCATCAAGTTGGAAAATACGTGCAAACCCTGCCCTCCTAACACAAACTCTCAGAGTATTCCTTTATCTTGTCTTCACATCCCAGTTCTCAAGACCACCTGTACCAGAAAGCTTTCACTCTTCTGAGTCCCTCAGTTGCAATCAGTATCTGTCCGTGATCCTCTCTGTTCGGCTACTGCCATTGTATTTACTGCATTAGTTGCACCTACATTAAAAACAAAGGAAGAAAAAATCATTTGTTCATTACCATCTCCATTTCTATATTATTACTGTAATAAAACTTCTACCCTCCTATAAATTTTTGAGTTCTCATTTAATGAACAGCTGTATAATTCACCTCAAATTGACATTGAAAAGCATACACAACATTTTCTGGGAAAGCTGTTGGGGCTGGCCTCACTGCAGTTATTCAGCCAGTCTGGCTCATTGATCGGTATCCCAGAAATCCCATTATTCTCTACCTTTGAGATATGCTTATAGCACTGTCAAGTGAAAACATGCCCACAAGACTCTGGAAACATCTACTGTCTAAAGACTAAATTTTAGAGCTCTACTCCCTGAAGCTTCCTGAGTATATGTACAGGTGCCACCTCACAGTCCCTCTATCTGCCAGACAAGATTTCATGAGTTATTCCTTTCTTTTTCATTTAAAGGAAAACCTAGACTATACTATATCTTAATGGAAAAATGGTTTGGTATTTTATCTTTAAAATGAGTCAATTAGTTATTGGATCTGGAGGACTAAAGTCTTTACAATATGATTTATGTATTTATTTATTTAATTCATTTGATTATTTATTTACATAGACAGACACTCACTGTGTAATTTAGGCTACCATAGAGGTCACTGTGCTTCAAAGTAGGAATAGAAGCCTCTACCACCTTAGCTGTTTTACTTTTTATACATGTTAAGTAAAATATAATATTGGAAGTAATGTACATTGACATATAACAAAGAAGTCAAAGTATCTGGTATTTATGTCTCCTTACATTCTTTGTGGGTTTGGATCCCGATATCATATATTCTGTTTTCACGGAATGGAGGGTTGTTAACTGTACCTATCCTGATAGCCAGGATCTAGTTATATGCTGCATTCCTTTATTCAATTTCTCTCTGTCTCTCACTCTGCAAGCCCATTCATCCTCTCCTAATGACTATTCTATTTTACTTTGAAATTAACTCTCTTGCTTTTGACAAAATGAGGTAGAAAAATTGGTATTTGTCTTTCAGTACTGACTTATTTAGCCTAACACAATGCCCTTCAGCTGTATCTACCTTCCTGCAATATAAATTTTATTTCTTTATATGTCTGCATTATACTACTATGTGAATAAATAACATATTTTCTTTATTAAATAATCCCCTGATGTATACATTGGCTGATTTTAATCATTACTGCAATGTCGATACAAAATAAGAAGCTAAGCATCTCTTTGATAAAGTTGCCGCCAATTCTTTTGGATACAAGTGTAGAAGAAGAGAGGTTTCACTTCTTTGAGAAAACATTTTTAAATGTTTGGACTAATTTACATTCTTAGCAGGGGTTTAGAAAACAGTTTTTCTTTTTGCTTTTGTCAACATTTGTGAATTTACGATATTTTTATTCTTTAGAATTTAATGCATGGGTATAATACAACCTGATGATTGCATTTCTGCACATCTAAATTCATGTCTTCATTTCATTTTCATCCTTGATACTGTCCTCTTTCTTCTACTATGCCTTTCAACTGACTCTCATCTTTTTCTCTTCTTCCTCCTCTTTCTTACACTCTTTTTTCTTCTTCTCCACACTTTGATAGTTTTCAAGTCCAATTAGTTTTGGCTATATGTACATTGGTATGGTCCCAACAATTTGACCATGAGAAATCTACTTGGGGTCACATCTGAGAATGAAAGAAAATGATTTCTTTTACCTAGCAGCTCAATAGCTCTAGACCTTTAATACTCTTCAGTAATATACAGGAACAAGAGATCATCTCAGCTTTCTGTGCTAGAAACTTTTCTGGCTTAATCTTGAGCAGGTCTTATAGTTGTTACGTGGTTGTGACAGATATGTCATGTTGATCAAACAGACTGTCATAGCTTTCCCACTAATTGTTCTTACATTCTTTTTGCATTCTTTCTATCACGATGTTCTCTGGGATATAACAATCTCTCTCTCTCTCTCTCTCTCTCTCTCTCTCTCTCTCTCTCTCCTCTGTGTGTGTGTGTGTGTGTGTGTGTGTGTGTGTGTGTGTGTGTGTGTGTGTGTGTGTGTGTGTGTGTGTGGGGGCTGGCACTTGATAGTTGATTTGTAGCACTTTGGACAGTTACTCTACTCTGAATTAACTGCTGTCAATTATGGGGGGGGGGGACTTTTCTGACCAAAGTTGAGAGTTTTACTGTTTATGGATGTAAACATAAATATATGGAGGACAATTTGACAACATAATCATTTAGCAAAATGACTGATCGGGTTCTATCTGAAGTCCTATGACATTAAACAGCCATGGGCTTCTTACCAAGAATACAGAGAGGCTGAAAATTCCCATCTGTAGACAAGGCTCACATTCAATCAAAAGCAGTTAGTTACTTGATAATAGTGATGATATAACTGTACCCGTAGGTATACCTTGTCTGACAGGTTGATGCTATCACAGTCACAGTCCAGTGCTGGATAAATCTATTGATATCTTCCCTTCCTAGCAGTTTGCATGGCACCGTCCAGAATTACGTGAGCTGGTCAACTGGATGGAAGTTTCTCAGTGTGAGTTTGATTTCTCTTTATCTTAAGTTAAGTTATGTGGTCTTCAACAGTCGTGTCTTGCCATGTAGTTATGCAGTCATGATAGAATCAAAGTTGGCTTATCAATTTTGTTATGATAACTTCTAGGCTCTTCCAGACCGATAACTCACAGGGAATCGTCCTATTCATTGCACTGTGAAATCATTTAATAACTCATGTCTTCTAGGAAGAGTACTATCTACCTGATCTTTTATACTATGTTTGCCTTTCTGAAAATAGCTAATGTGACAATGGTAAGATTATATATAATCCTATTTTGTCTTACATTTCTCTATTAGCAAGTAATGTTGGTATTTTGTTATATAGCGATTAACTATTAATATTTTTTCTTAAAAAATTTCAATCCAGATTATTTCCTCATTTAAAATTTAACTTTTCTTTTTATTGGTTCTATTTTCTGTGTATTATGTAGAGATATTAGAGATATTAAGTAATTCTGAGATGACTAATAGTTTACAGGCATTTTCTCTCATTGGTCAGTCTGTCACTTCACTTTTAATTCATATGCAGATGTTCTTACATTACTTATACATTGTATATAGTAATATTTGTCTGTTTCTGTTATTTTATTTACTTTCTTCGGAGTCTCATTCAAAACAGTCATAATTTATACTGATAAGTTGATGACTTCTCTAGGTATTTCATAGATTTAGGTGTGACATATCAATCTTTAATCTATTGGAACTTGATTTTACCATAATGCTACCAGGGTCAGGTTTTATTCCTCTGGGTCTATGTGAATATTATCACAGCAAATTTGATTGAAGAAATTATTTCTTGCCAATATATATTCATTTTTTATATATTTTTAAAAAAGATCAGTTGGCTATGAATGTGTGGATTCATTTATGGGACATGGAGTCTATTGCACTCACCCAATAAGACATTTTGTCCTCTTTACTTTAGTCCTGTAGCATGTCTTGAAGTCAAATATGATAATATCTCACATGTGACTTGTATTCTACTCTTTTGTGTCACAGTGAAAACATTTGGGATGCAGATATTGTATTTTGTGTGTATGAATGTTTTGCTAGTTTGTATGCATTTATGCCATATGTATCCCTGTGGGATCCGTTGGAGCCCCGAGTTATGGAGCCATAAAAGTGCTGGCAATCTAGCACATATTCTCTGTAAGAGTATCAAGTTTTCTTAACCTCCCTCATCTTATGCTATATTTTAAGTCCTTAGAACTGAAAACTCTAATGCCTTGTTCCCTGTAATGGGCAGAAAATATTTAAAATATTACTGCTAAATAGCAGTAAATGAATTCAGTAACATGAACACTGCAAAAATTATTTGATAAGTAACAGACTCTAAATTCATACCAGGCAGAATACTCTGCTGTGATTCAACCTACAAGAAACATCTCTTAGAAATAAACCACAGGTAGCCAAGCTTGTCATTCTTTCATACTATCTGAGCAAAGTAATTTTGGTGACAATTCATTAATTAAAAAGTTCCTATAGCACCTTGACTGTCATGAGGCTTTAATGGGTGAAGATTTTGAGAATTCTGTGGCCAAAGAAAATGTTCATGTATAATGATCAAGCAGCACTCAGCCAAGAGGAACCGGAAGCAAAAATCATGACTTTCCCAGTCCCTGTGAAATGACTAAGATAATGCCATTTTCTCCTAACTCTATTTTGTATGACTGCATAGACATTTCTCAACCTTCCATTCCTCAGCAACCACATCTACCTTGGCAACACCCTTGTGAATGTTTCTGGCTATGACCATGGTTCATATATATTAGTCAAAATAACTAATATCTGAATTGTATTTAATAACAAATAATATTCATAATTAGGTTTATTAAATAAAAATTTGTTATGAATAGCTGAATGCTTGAATAAACTGGTTTAAAATTACAAAACAGCGGCATGAACATTTCCAGACTCAAGTAGTACATCTTCTGTTCAAAGACATTTACAAGCTCATCTCATTCCAGGATAAGGATGCATGGTTTACTAGGTAGATTTTTTTTGCCTCTTCTCTTCTTTCAATAAGTACAAAGTTGCCCTACTTTTAAAAGTAACCACTCAGTAAAAACTATAATAGTACTAACATTGTCACTTTTTATGTGTTACAGATACAACCTTCCTCACATAGCATGCTACAAGAATATATGGTATCACCAAATGGCAATGTGATGTTCAGAATCTTTGTCATCTGTTAAATTTTATTGTGAACCATTGGAGTGACTCTCCTCTGAGGCACTCTAGCTCTTTCTACATTGCTCCTTTTGTCAGATTGAAGTAGTTAAGGGAGATATAACTCCCTATGTGCTGTTTGGGTGACCTCTGAGAAGGGGAACTAATGGGACATCAAACTCATTCCTCTTCTTGCCACTCTAGGCATTTTTTTTTTTTTTTTTTAGAATTCAGAACAAAAGAGCTAGACTGATGCCTTCTTTGCATCAGTTAACTTCTCTGTCTCACTGGACCTCAGAAAGTTAAAAGAAATTTCAGATCATCTTTACATTTTTCAGGACCAACTCGATACTTCTGCTGCTTCATTACTCCAAGACTAGATCTGGCTATTTCTGCTATAGGAATGTGTGCTCTCTGTGCAAATAATGTGGCTCCAACATGGACAAATCCTAACTGGTTTGATATGGGACCCCCCCCCCAATACCAGGAAACAGAAAATAAATTAAAACACAAAGCTCCTTTTGTGTATAGGCTTTTGGTTCCTTCTCTCTGGCTCCTAGGATTATCAACCTAACATGGCTTACCAAGTTGAAATAACATTAACCTCATCCCTTAATATTAAGGCAGGACTAGGCAACCTAGTAGGAGAAAAAGGTTCCCAAAAAACAGACAAAAGAGTCAGGTAGATACCTCTCTCACTACTAGGAGTGCATAAAAGCCCTAAGGGACACAACAAAAATATATAAGCAAAGGACCTAGATCAGACCTATACAGGATCCCTCTGAGCCCTGGTTAGTTGAGTCTGTGGTTATGTGTGGTGTCTTTGACCTACAGTCCTTCTCCCTGTTGTTCTGAAGGATTTCTTGAGTTCAACCTAATGTTTGGATGTGGGTCTCTGTATCTGCTCCCATCAGTTGCTAGATGAAGCCTCTCTGATGACAATTATGCTAGAACCAGTCTACATATATATAATTTTTCATGGAAATCATTTCATTGTTTTATGTTTGTTTATCTGTTTTTAATATATTCCTGTGTGGCTCTATTCTAGGTCTCTATCCAGCCTCCTTTATCCATCGCCTCTTGTCCTTGGCTCTCCAGGCTTCTTCTAGGGGTAAAGTAACCAAGGTGGACCAGTAATTGGTTGGTCATTCACATAAGGTCTGTGCAACGTTTACCCCAACACATTTTACATGAATGACAAATTATATATTTAGTTTTTGTAGATAGGTTGGTTTCCCAATCCCCCCACTAGTAGCCTTCCTGGTTACATAAAGATGTACAGTTCAGGTTCCATATCCCTTTAGATTCCTGGGAGATTCCATTGAATTGTGTTTCTATCATGCACCTGCAATGCTCTCTTGCATTTTACAATCGTATCTCCCAATAATATCTATGCATCCATCAATCCATCCATCCATCCATCCATCCATCCATCCATCCATTTGTTCATCACCTGTTCACCTGTCTGTCTGTCTGTCTCTGTCCCTCAGCACTGACTCCCTCATGTTCACATATGTATATGACCCCAGTTCATCTGTGAAGAAATCTACTTTATTTTTTCTTACTAAGTAGATTCTTTGCTCTTCCTCCTTGTATACTCATTATTATCTTACCTCTCTGGGTTTCTGGATTGGAGCATGATTATCCTAACATTAGAGCTAATATCTACTTTCAAGTGAGTATATATCATTTTTGTTTGTCTTTCTGGTCGTGGTTACCTAATGTAAGTGATGTTTTTGTCTAGTTCCATCCATTTGCCTGAAAATTGTATTATGTTATTTTTTAACAGCTAAGTAATAATTCATGTGAAAATGTGCCACACTTACTTAAATTCATTTTTTGGTTGAGGAATAACTAGATTGTTTCCAGTTTCCCGGAGTGGTAAATGTGGGTCTTTTTTATTTTATTTTTATTTTTATTTTTTTCATCTTCATTAACTTGGGTACTTCTTATTTACATTTCGCTTGTTATTCCCTTTCCCGGTTTCTAGGCCAACATCCCCCTAACCCCTCCACCTTCCCTTATCTATGGGTGTTCCCCTCCTCATCCTCCCCGCATTACCGCCCTCCCCACAACAATCACATTCATTGGGGGTTCAGTGTTGACAGGACCAGGGCTTCCCATTCCACGGGTGCTCTTACTAGGCTATTCATTGCTACCTATGAGGTTGGAGCCCAGGGTCAGTCTATGTATAATCTTTGTGTAGTGGCTTAGTCTCTGGAAGCTCTGGTTGGTTGGCATTGTTGTTCATATGGGGTCTCAAGCCCCTTCAAGTTCTTTCAGTCCTTTCTAAGATTCCTTCAACGGGAGTCCCGTTATCAGTTCAGTGGTTTAATGATGGAATTCACCTATGTATTTGCTGTATTCTGGCTGTGTCTCTCAGGAGAGATCTACATCGGTTTCTGTTGGCCTGTACTTCTTTGCATCATCCATCTTATCTAGTTTGGTGGCTGTATATGTATGGGCCACATGTGGGGCAAGCTGTAAATGGGTGTTCCTTCTGCCTCTGTTCTAAACTTTGCCTCCCTATTCCCTCCCAAGGGGATTCTTGTTCCCCTTTTAAAAAAGTAGTGAAGCATTCACATTTTGGTCATTCTTCTTGAGTTTCATGTGTTCTGTGCATCTAGGGTAATTCGATCATTTGGAATAATATCCACTTATCAATGAGTGCACATCATGTGTGTTTTTCTGTGATTGGGTTACCTCACTCAGGATGATATTTTCCAATTCCATCCATTTGCCTAAGAATTTCATAAAGTCATTGTTTTTGATAGCTGAGTAATATTCCATTGTGCAGATGTATCACATTTTCTGTATCCATTCCTCTGTCGAAGAGCATCTGGTTTCATTCCAGCTTCTGGCTATTATACATAAGGCTGTTATTAACATAGTGAAGCATGTATCTTTGTTATATGTTGGGGCTTCTTTTGGGTATATGCCCAAGAGAGGTATAGCTGGATCCTCAGGTAGTTCAATGTCCAATTTTCTGAGGAACCTCCAGACTGATTTCCAGAACGGTTGTACCAGTCTGCAATCCCACCAACAATGGAGGAGTGTTCCTCTTTCTCCACATCCTCGCCAGCATTTGCTGTCACCTGAGTTTTTGATCTTAGCCATTCTCACTGGTGTGAGGTGAAATCTCAGGGTTGTTTTGATTTGCATTTCCCTTATGACTAACGATGTTGAACGTGTCTTTCAGCCATTTGGCATTCCTCAGCTGTGAATTCTTTGTTTAGCTCTGAACCCCATTTTTTTTATATTAACTTGAGTATTTCTTATATACATTTCAAGTGTTATTCCTTCCTTTCGGGCAACATCCCTCCCCCCCTCCCCTTCCTTATGGGTGTTCCTCCCAACCCTCCCCCATTACCGCCCTCCCCCCAACAATTCACTGGAGGTTCAGTCTTAACAGGACCCAGGGCTTCCCCTTCCACTGGTGCTCTTACTAGGATATTCATTGCTACCTATGAGGTCAGAGTCCAGGATCAGTCCATGTATAGTCTTTAGGTAGTGGCTTAGTCCCTGGAAGCTCTGGTTGCTTGGCATTGTTGTACATATGGGGTCTTGAGCCCCTTCAAGCTCTTCCAGTTCTTTCTCTGATTCCTTCAACGGGGGTCCTATTCTCAGTTCAGTGGTTTGCTGCTGGCATTCGCCTCTGTATTTGCTGTATTCTGGCTGTGTCTCTCAGGAGCGATCTACATCCGGCTCCTGTCGGTCTGCACTTCTTTGCTTCATCCATCTTGTCTAGTTGGGTGGCTGTATATGTATGGGCCACATGTGGGGCAGGCTCTGAATGGGTGTTCCTTCAGTCTCTGTTTTAATCTTTGCCTCTCCCTTCCCTGCCAAGGGTATTCTTGTTCCCCTTTTAAAGAAGGAGTGAAGCCTTCACATTTTGATCATCCGTCTTGAGTTTCATTTGTTCTAGGCATCTAGGGTAATTCAAGCATTTGGGCTAATAGCTACTTATCAATGAGTGCATACCATGTATGTCTTTCTGTGATTGGGTTAGCTCACTCAGGATGATATTTTCCACTGAACCCCATTTTTAATAGGGTTATTTGTCTCCCTGCAGTCTAACTTCTTAAGTTCTTTGTATATTTTAGATATAAGCTGTCTATCAGTTGTAGGATTGGTAACCGTCTTTTCCCAATCTGTTGGTTACCATTTTGTCCTAACAACAGTTTCCTTTGCCTTACAGAAGCTTTGCAGTTTTATGAGATCCCATTTGTCAATTCTTGATCTTAGAGCATAAGCCATTGGTGTTTTGTTCAGGAAATTTTCTCCAGTGCCCACGTGTTCAAGATGCTTCCCCACTTTTTCTTCTATTAGTTTGAGTGTATCTGGTTTGATGTAGAGGTCCTTGATCCACTTGGACTTAAGCTTTGTACAGGGTGATAAGCATGGATTGATCTGCATTCTTCTACATGCTGACCTCCAGTTGAACCAGCACCATTTGCTGAAAATGCTATCTTTTTTCCATTGGATGGTTTTGGCTCCTTTGTCAAAAATCAAGTGACCATAGGTGTGTGGGTTCATTTCTGGGTCTTCAATTCTATTCCACTGGTCTATCTGTCGGTTTCTGTACCTATACCATGCAGTTTTTATCACTATTTCTCTGTAATACTGCTTGAGTTCAGGGATATTGATTCTCCCAGAAGTCCTTTTAGTGTTGAGGATAGTTTTAGCTATCCTGGGTTTTTTATTATTCCAGGTGAATTTGCAAATTGTTCTGTCTAACTCTCTGAAGAATTGGATTGGTATTTTGATGGTGATTGCATTGAATCTGTAGATCACATTTGGTAAAATGGCCAGTAAACATGGGGCTTATGGTAGATCAGTTCCCAATTTTCATTTTGATTTGCCTTTCCCAGTGGTGAAGCACATTGAACATTTCTTTAAGTGTTTCTTGGCGATTTGAGATTTGCCTGTTGAGAAATCTTTGATTAGATATGTTACCCATTTGTAGATGTTAGATGTTTTAGTTCTTTATTTCAGATATAAGTCCTCTGTTAGAAATGGCCCTCAAAAGCAGAAAAAAGGAATGAGCTAAAGACTTTTTTGATATACTTTTAATCTTCATCCTTTGTTTTCGGGCAAAGAATCCATTTGTTCTTTGTTCACCTGATTGTAGAAACAAGATAATCTTCATTGTGATAATACTACTTTTCATCATTTTCAAGTAAGCATACCATAATTAGACAATTCTGGCATATATTGAGACAATTAGTCACCTGTGCCACATTTTCTGTTTCAGAAATTTACCAAGTTTCCTTCAGCTTTTTTTTCTCAAAAAATATTCAAATTTGTGTGCTCATTTTCCCCAAAGTCAGAACTCCAATTTCATTTAATTTTGTTTCCCCAGTGTTAGATTTCCCCTTAATACTTACTGTTTTCACTTATGTAATGTCCCATACTATTGACAAGGTACAAAATTTTCTAAGGCTTCAGTATGTAATAACATTGGCTGTTATCTTGGTGATATATTATTACTTTATATAGTTATATATAACACCTCATTGATGTTTGCCTAATGAGAGTGATCCCTTACATCTTTCTCAGAAAGAACCCGTGGCATTGGCTTTTATTGATTCTACTTACTGACTTTAATTTTTCATTGTCTTCCAAAAAGTCAACCCACATTAGGACTGAGAATATTTCTTGCTTTCAATGTTTTAGTATTTACATTGGTTGCCAGTCAGTATCAAGAGGTGATTAAGAAATGTCACACGTGTACAGGGGTATTTATGGTTCCTGCTCTTAGTTATATCATGACTCCCCAGATGGAGATGATATCTTTGGTTTTTGTTCATCATATGTACTTTCTTATTTTTTTCTTGAAGGTGTTTATAAGGCAGAAAGTTTTCTACAGAATTTTCAGAAAATGAATAAATGATAATGCATACCCAAAGCAAAGAAAACTAGTAAAATGAGATAATTCTTTGAAAATACAATCCAACTTTCTCTAAGTGGGTTAGTTGTCCTTTGATGAGAACTGTTTCATGGGTTAAGCCTGCCTAGTTAGGTACTAAAATATTTTTTCAAATGGACTTGTTATTTATGACAATTATAAACTGAATATTAATTATAGTAATCTAATTTACTTCTCACAGATAAACAGTAAAGCTGAGAGTCTCACCTATATTAAAAACAATGGAAAGAGGAAAAGTCTAAACACTTGTCTAAAGATTACAATTCAATAATATTACCAAGGATTGAACTCTTTATGAGTATAATTTTTGAATTTTAAACACAATACTATCATATCTATTAAAGTTTAATACAATATAATGTTGATGCTAGAAGTTATATTGAAGGTAGGCTAAATTCTTTATAGCACAAACATAACAATGGCACTTAGAGTAATAGGTCTGATCAAGTGGTACTAAGTAGGGGGAACAGATGATCTGGAAGAGTTTGTAAGTACATTTCATTAAACAAACTATGGCACTTCCTAGTATATGTGGAATGAATAATGTCCAGATAGTTCTTCATAGAAGTCTATGAGAAAATTATGGATTGGTTTCACAGAGCTATTTCCTATAATATTATCTTATCTCATATTAAGTTATTATATATGTCCAACCTCATATGCACTCAAGATAGTTTTGGGCAAAGATTAGTATTAACTCCATAATACTAATCATCATCTAATTCTAGTGGACTAAAATACTTAGAACCCACAGTCTTTGACATTTTGAGATATCAGTGCAAATCCTACTTAAATCAAGGCAATGTTCAGACACAGAATTTGCAATGCAATAGTCATTTAAGAATTATGTAATAACCTTTTGTTTCTCAACACTAATATTTCAAATACTTCATTCCACTACCAAACACTTTTATAGTGAAGTGTATTTAATATAATATGTGGCCCGAATACTCTATACTCATCTATTTTCTTATGGAAGCCCAGAAGTATTTAAGCAATTTGGTAATATTTTGTCTTATACCACAATTTATATTCTGTACATGAGAAATAAAGGAAAATGCAAACCTTATTATTAATAGTTTCATTTCATAAAGTTTATCAATAAACAACTCACAGTAGAAATTTAATGAGAACAAGAAATATGAGCTAGACCATTGTAAAATTAAATCATTTTGGCAGATATAAATCTTTAACTTCCTTTTTTTGTTCAAGTACTTCATATTTTTGAGAGAGTAAAAAGATATACAGAGTTCCTAGTGGCAGTTCTGCCTAGATTCTACTTCTCAAACTGTGGCAGCCACTGAATTATCTTTTATCACTGTTAACTTTGCCTTTGCTATAGAACATATAAATTGCTCATACAGTATAACATCTCAGAGATGGCATTTTCTCACTCAGAGAAATTCTTCTGATATAAGCTCTCACTGGCTTCATGTAAGCATAATTTCCTTTGCTTTCAGACTTCTTTCCCATTCCCCATGTTTTTGCCTTCTGAGGTTTTAGGTGCCAATAGTTAAACATGGTTCAAATGATATTAAATGGAGAAAAATCAAGAAACCACTATTTCATAAATTCCTAGTTTGATGCTGTTGTGAGTCATGTGATGGAATTTCAAGCTGACCTCTGTGTCTTGACTAGAATTGGGATTAGAAGCTATTCAGGATAAGACTACTGTATACCCTATTTGCTCTTAAGTCATTTAGTAGTTGGCATAGATATCAGCTGTCATAATATTGCATTGCTGAATTCAAAACATAAAAATGATGGGCTGGCAAGATGGCTCAGATGGAGAAGCACTTGTTTTGCAAGTTGGGAGACCTGGTTTTGATCTTTGAAATGCGTGTGAAATAGCTATATGTGATATCACATATTTATAATTGCATCACTGAGGAAATGAAAACCAGAAGATCAAGGGGACTGTTGTTGGGCCAGTTTCATTTACTTTGCAAACTCCAGGTAAATTAGTAAAACCTGTTTACAACAACAGCAACAGCAGCAGCAACAATAATAGTGATGATAATAATGATAATAAAAACAAGCATAAAAATGGATAGAATCGGGCTGGAGAGATAGCTCAGTGGTTAAGAGCACTGACTGCTCTTCCAGAGGTCCTGAGTTCAAATCCCAGCAACCACATGGTGGCTCACAACCATCTGTAAATGGGATCTGATGCCCTCTTCTGGTGTGTCTGAACAGCTATAGTGTATTTACATATAATAAATAAAGCTTTTTTAAAAAATGGATAGAATCTGAGGAATGGTACGTAAAATTTTCTTTCAGACACTTTATGTTCTCAAATATACCTGAACACTCACCTATCACTATACCATTACTCCTCCCTCCCTCCAAACATAAAAACAGAATAACTCAAGACTATGTCATAGGTAGCAGAGTATATATAGTGATCTGTTCTGTCTGTGGTTTGAAACATATTTTGGGTGTCTTGTAGACAAGGCAATGGATTGTGTACTCTATTGTTCAGTTGGTACTAACTGTTTAGCACTCATCTTTATTCGCTATGTTTCAAGTGTGAGGTTTTTTTTGTTTTTTTTCTTTTCTTTTTTTTCCGGAGCTCGGGACCGAACCCAGGGCCTTGCGCTTCCTAGGCAAGCGCTCTACCACTGAGCTAAATCCCCAACCCTAGTGTGAGGTTTTATGGTAGAATGTATAGAAACATTGCTGCACAAGTGTTTTTATGTCTATAAATTAAGTGCATGAGAATGCAACACTGTGGAGTGTCAAACCCCCCTTTACTCCAAGAAAGGCAGTTAAACTGCTCTCTGACATGTCTGTATCTGAATATATAACTGCATCAGAGATTATTATTCGAAAATAATTTTTATTTACCAAGGCACATATTACAGTCATTGTATTTGAAATAGAAATGTTTGACCAATATGTGCCTGTTCAATGAAAAATGCCCATTAAGTTCATTACCTATTAATATCATGTAATTTGCTGAAATATTCCATAAATTTTTTTCTATTCTGATTTGATTTTGATATGTTCTGAGTAAAAAACAATATCAGCAATTTATCAAAGAAGCAAAATCCATGCCGTGATTTGTTTGGAACCTGCAATATTTTAGTGCACTTCCAGAGGATATCTAGCTATATTTTGGTTTCTTTCTCTTCTTGAGTCCCACACTTTTTCAAATGATAGTGTTGACAAACATCACACATAATACTTTGGAGTAAAAAAGTCATAGAACAAAGATTTCTTTGGGTTTTAACATACATAACAATTTTCAAAGGCTTGGATGCAGTTCAATATTATAGAGACATTTCAAGGTGATCTGTGGAGACAGAAAGAAAAGTAGTGTTGTTTCAAATACCAAACTTGGAGATTTGATTGTCTGTCTGTCTGTCTGTCTGTCTGTATATCTGTCTGTCTGTCTATCTATCTATCTAATTATGTATCTATTTATTCTAAAAGATCAAACAAGCAGCTGAAAGACTAAGATGCAGATATGCTTACCCAACCAATGAACAGAAGCTCCTGACCACTGTGGTCGAATTAGGGAAAAACTGGAGGAAGCTGAGGAGGAGGGCAACCCTGTAAGAGATTCAATTCTTTTTTTTTTTTTTGTCCATCTTTATTAAATTGGGTATTTCTTATTTATATTTTCTTAAGGTCAGATCTTGCTGTACCAACAAATTTTCAGTTTAACCCTAAATGATTCATATGCTTTAACAATTCTACTTGTGTATATAACCACATATCTATCCATCCACCTACCCACATCTACCCATCCATCCTAAAATGTTCTAGAACTAAGTACATTCAAAATTGTCTGTGTCGTGAAAATCAACATGGTGCTGGTAAGCCCAGACTCTCTTTTCTCAGAAATTATCAATCATCACATAAAAATTATTCTTCAACCTATGTAGGTCATAACTTTAAGGCATCAGGACTCTTAAGGTTTAAGTGGCAGCTGTAGTTTGTGTAGTTTGATTACTGTTATTATTGATTTTATATTTATTCATTTCCTCATTCCTTTCAAACCAGTGAGAGGTCATGGAGGACACAAGCTAAAATCTTTTAAAAGGATGCTTTCGAAAAACAGATTTCTAGATGTGTTTCAACTCTACTGCATATATTAGCTTAGCAATTTTGGCTAGGTAACAGACATTGTCAGCAGAAAACAGAGCAATCCATTGAAAACTGCTGATGGATTGTGTTTCTATACAAAGCTAAAATTAACAACAGAAAACAAACCTGGAAAATGTCTGCACTGCAAAATTTTACTTCTTTTTTTCCTAAAATACCCTTTAATATACAGAAAATGATCAGATATATCATCTGGATCTATTAATCTTGTTGTTCAGATTTTTATGTGCTATGTTAATATCCAAGACTGTGATTTCAGATAGATATATAATAATTATGCACAGTTTTGAGGTATAATATTCCATTTTAATTAATGTATATATTGTGAAATAAAAAAATTTGTTCATTGCCATACCCATCACTTTAAATTATTTTCATTTATTTAAAGTAATTAAATGCACAGTCATATATCTAGTTTAACATATACAATATATTGTTAACTATATTCAATATGCAGTATGATAAAACAGAAGTTTTTGTATTTATATCACTGGGTCTGTCTCTTTTCAACCTCTAGTAACCACTACTCTATTCTGTAAGTTAAATTTTTAAAAGTCTAGTTAAGTAATTTTGAAAAAGTACCACATAGCTTCATTCTTCCTGCTGAGGCATGAATATACTGTAGCATGTTCATTGTTTTAGTTCTGACATTTTTTAGTAAGAAGAATGAAGACCATTCTAGTTTGCTTATGAAAAGTTTAGTGTACAAATATGTGTAGTCCACTCCTTTCTTCTGTCTAAGAACAAAAGGGATCACACAATAAGCTTCACAAGTAGTCACAGACTGCGACGCTTTTCTCCTGAAGTGGCTATCTGCTTCCCTCAACTCCACAGAAAAGAACACTTAAATCAGGCAACTGTATGTTTGCTTGATTGGAAAACTCACTACAACCAAATTCATGGAAATAAACGTATTGTGTGACAGGAGCCAGATATAGATGTCTCCTGAGAGACATAGCAAGAGAATGTCAAATACAGAGGCGAATGTTAGCAGCAAACCACTGAACCAAGAACAGGACCCTTTTGGAGGAATTAGAGAAAGGATTGAAAGAACTGAAGGGGCTTGCAACCCCAAAAGAACAACAATGCCAACCAACCAGAGCTCCCAGTGACTAAACCAGTCCCCAAAGACTATATACAGGGACTGACCCTGGGTCCAACTGCAGATGTAGCAGGGGAAGGCCTTATTGGGCATCAATGGGAGGAGAAGCCCTTGGATCTGCCAAGGTTGGACCCCCAGTGTAGGGGAATGCGGAGGGTGGGGTAGGAAAAGGGATGGATGGGGGGGATACCTTATAAAAGAAGGGGAGGGTATTGGGTTAGGGGCTAATGTCCTTGAAACTGGGAAAGGGAATAACATTTGAAATGTAAATAAAAAAAATCCAATAAAGAAAAAAAACCCAGAAAAGTATTGTGTGAAAGTCAAGTGTTTAGAGGTTTGGGTTTTTGTTTTTAAGATTTTATCATTGCCACATGATAAATTTTGAGTTTGAAGAACTGACAAGCTGTCTCCTCTACATTTCATCATAACAAATGGTCTTAAAGAAGAAACAACAAAATGTTACCATTATGTTCTATAATTTCAAAGTCTTATGGCTGTTTCTACAGCCACATTCAAGTATATTGTCACATAATCAAGTTTCCATTTTAAAATCTCCTCTGACCTGTTGCCTGTTTCTAATGCTTGGCATTCAGGAAGAAAATTTAAAAAAAATAATCTTTCAAAATGTTTTATATGAATAAACAGCTTTCTGTAGTTCCTTATATAGAGTTTACAAAATTTAAAATGACAGCTGTCAGTATAGGTTGACTAATGATGATACATATATTGTTTTGTTCAGGGATGGATACTCTAGAAAAGGGTATGCATGTGGGGGCAGAGGATATATTTTTTTATTTCTTTCCATTCTACTGTGAATCTAAAACAGCTATGAAAAATAAAATCTCATGATAAAAAACCCCTTTGAATATTCAATGACTAGGTTACAGCTTAAAATTAATCCTCATATGAATACACCCTGCCCATTTAAGTCTTTACCCAGGATTTCAGAGGCTATGCAGGTAAAATACTGGTTCTCTGTAATCACATTTTTGTGTAGACAGATATTACCTTTTTTCTCATTATTTTTGTTTTTGAATTTGTTAGTAATATTTGCTATGACTCATTGCCAGCTAATATATCCCCAAGATTTTGTGTGCTTAAAAGCCACATTTAGACAATTCTGCATTTTTATATAGAATGAAATTTTAGCTCAATGAAAGTATGACATTCTTCTTATAAAGCCCAGAAATGTAGAGGATGTTTTGCAATTTAATGCTATTATTCCTGAAGGTAGTAACACAGATCACTATTACGCCTAAATTTTGGAGATAATTTTTTTGTTTTATGGATATTTTAAGCTTTTAGAAGTGTTTATAATTTACATACATTATTTTATATACTACTCCTTTAAAATTAGATTGAAATTAATATTTTTAGAAAGTCTGACAATTTTATGAGTGCTTATACAAACAAAACACGTGTAAATATATATATATATATATGTAAAATCAGGAAGAATAAACAGTCATTTATTTTTTGCATAAATAGATTACTTCATAATCTATTTCTCTCGAATGAAACATACATAAACATATGTGCTTATTTGCATATACTATCTGGTTTAATTATTATTGGCAATTGAATAGTATTTATTTATCCAACGACACAAATAAATCTTTGTGCTTTTCTTCCCTTTAGAACAGACACAAACTTCTTTTGATATCCATTGATATATGTATCAATAGGAAATTTTCTTTTTTTTTTTAGTGGAATAAGCATAATAACCAAAAACAACTTGAAGAGGAGACAGCATGTTTTCTTATAACTTACAATTCATCATGAAGTAAAGGTGAAGTGGGAACTGAAACATAAGCCAAGATCTCATACTTCTTAATGGCTTATTTCCTATAGCTTGCTGAGCACAACACAGAATCACTTGTCCAGTTGTGGCAGTCCTAGACCTCCCATGTCAATCATTAATATAGACAATGACCCACGGAGTAGTCTACACACCAATCTCAAGGGGACATTTTCTTTTTTCAGTTAAGATTCCCTCTTCTTAGATGTATCTAGGTTTGTGTCAGACTGATCTCAATCAATCAGAACAAATAACAATATTCTGCATGTGTTACTGACTAAGCAAGGCAGACTCCTCTGCTAACTTTTGTCAGAAAATCTTTTATCTTGTTTAACTTGCAACATTTTAGTGAATGCTAGTCATGTCCGTAAGCACTATGGCCCATCACTTTAATCTTCTTACATGTCTTGTATGACTTTAAACTAGCATGATCAGGAATTTGCTTCCTTAACAGAAAGCAGGCAAACCCTATTATGAATATGTTTAATACCCAGAATGAAACCTTCAATTTTCCTTTGTTTAGGAAAAGAATTGTTTTGGAAGTGACTACCACACTCTTCCTGACTGTTGCAGGTAAACAATCATCGTCTGGTCTGTCTCTATTTCTTTAGTAGAGAAAAGTATAAAAAAAGCTTATTCAACATTGATAAGAACTACGTAGGCAAGGCTATGGCAAATAAGTGACTTTTCTGGAGACAGTTGACTGTTTTACATGACAGTGAATGGTGTGTTCTGAGAGCATGGACCTCAGAGACTACATCCCAGGATTACTTTTACTGTTGCTGTCATTATTACGTAGTCTAATGATTCCTGGGTATCAGCCTATCCTCATGGGCAGATTTCCTGCAAAATCCATATGAAGATATTCTTTCATGTAATAATGCTTTTAGACAAATTGATGATTTCATAATTTCTGATAATGATATTATAGAACTCCTAAATTGCTACAAGCAATTTTGTTTCCCCTGTAGAATAAAAGCTGTAAATGGAGCTCCAGAAAACTTGATGTCATGGACTGAGAAAAAATATGTTTGAAAAAATTGACAATCAAGGAAAACATTTCTTCTATGTTAGGAATAAGGCTACTATCTTGGTAACTAAAGGTGATAAACTGTTTATGAATAATTTATTGTAAGCTCAAGTACAGAAAATAAATGCTGGACTTGTTTATCTGTACAAGATTTCAAAATAATTAGAGCAAATTATTTTTCTCTTGACAAAACTTGTCAACATAAAAACTATTGCTTAGACTTATAATGAACTTGAGAAGCTATATAATAAATAAGGAACATTTAGTCAGGTGCTTATTTTAATGAACCTATGACAAGAAGTTTTTCTTTAAACTTATTATGATTTTATAGAATGTAAAAGTGTTTAGAAAATCATTTAGTCAATTACCCTATTGTAATGCTTCTACCTGATCATTACTATGAGGCAATCTTTTGTTTGACAAGGTATAAAACTGAGAATGCACACAAACACGCACACACACACACACACACACACACACACACACACACACACACACACACACATACACTGAAGCAGAAAGGTGAGACACCACCACTTCAGTTTTGTTCTTATCAAGATTTAATGAACTCCAAGCCTCCATGTGAGCAGCCCCTGAATCAGAGCATAAAAAGCTTAAGTAAGTTTTTTTCCTAATTCTCTACTACTATCAGTAACTCAATTACCACAAGCCATCAGCTTTTTGCCTCAGAAGAGCAAAAGAGAGTTAGATGCCAGAAGCCATCACCTTCTGGACCCTAGGACAGAGAGAGAGAGAGAGAGAGAGAGAGAGAGAGAGAGAGAACAGCCAATAGTACCTAGACTCTGAGCCCTACCTTAGAACCTGGGTGTCCGGCTGGCTCCTGATACAATGTAGACACATTGGGAAGAAGTGGGAAAAACTATACAGTCTGTCTATGTAGATGAGGACAGAATTTAAATAGTAGATAAGAGAGATGCATAACATTTTTGAGAGTTTGGGCCACTCCCCACTATTCATCTTCATGTCTCCCCAGCAAGTCATTTGATATATTCTCAGTCTTTCTCCTGGTGTCAAGTTACTCCTGCTGATATCCTGCCTCAGATATCTCAGTTCTTTAAAGGGAGATACCTGGGAAAATTCTATTTTCCTATAATCTATTTTTTTCAGTAGTCTGATAGCCAAATAGAGGGGGATCAAAAATGTCTCTTTAACGTGTATGTGTTACTACTAGATAGGCACATATGTTTCCACATTTTTCTTGTTTTTTAGCCACTTCAACATTGAAGTGAAATATAACTGTTTCTGTGCTGAATATTTTAAACAAAAATATTAATAGAAACCAAGATAAGATTACATTTTGATAGTGCCAGGTTAGCCTGTGTAACTTAAACAACCTCTCAGCTTTCTTGGGGAAGGGCTGGCAAGATAGCACCATCTTTTTGGTTTCAGATTAGATATTTCACCATGAAGCCTAGGGTGGGCTCAAGTTTGTCATCAACTTGCTGTAGCTTTGCATGCTGAAGGTTCTATGCAAGGGTATTCTGCCTGTGTTACTTCATTACAATTCTGACGTCCTCCTTTATTGTCACCAAACAATGTTTATGGACAAACTGTCTTGTCACGCCCAACCTCGACCTAAAGACACAACCAGCGAAGATCTTCTTCAAGCAGTTTATTCAGGAACCTTGTAAAAGCTTCTAACAACGGGGAAACCCCCCACCCCCACCCCAGCACCGCACTTAAATAACTAGTGCTGGCCAATCCTAGCAAGCCACGTGGGGATAGCAGATAGGCTGTATCTATGCAGAAGCGACCAGGCTCAGCGGGCCTAGCCAAATAAGGACTTGTTTATCTCAGGGAGCGCTCACCATCGGGAAGGTGGAAGGCAGAAGGCGGAAACCAACGCCATCTTTGGGGCGCTGGACTTCGCAGCTCCCTACAGTTTCCCCTTTTTGTTTTATTGGCACCCAGATGACACTGGCATATACTAAGCGCGGCGACCCCCTCTATCTTACGATCATCCCATTATTGTACCTGTCCCTGAATGACCTTGTCGTCCCCAAGCCTCCTGTCTTAGGTGAAAGGGAAGTTGCCCTTCACTGAGTAAGGTCACTCGATGTGCTCAGGGACGATAAAATATGCCAGGCAGCATAGGTTTTCCCATTAAGGTGCTCAGATGTCTTTTATGATGTAAACAAAGCTTGGGGAGACTGTCCTGCCTCAATGGCTGCAAAGGCCTGAGCAACCATGGCTGCATGCCGCCTCTGTACAAACCTCATCCTGCACAAACACCACAGGCTCACAAAGGCTACCAGCAACAAGAGTCCTGCTAGGGCTCCCATTCCCGCCAACTCTTTCAGATGATTCATGGCAGCAGTTTAATTATACAGATTAACATATCTTGAATGCTCACTAATGTTCTTCACTAAGAAAAAAACACAAAGTTCCCTCTAATTTAACAGTTGTATTCTCATCAACACTAGCTATGTCACTATCCAATGGTAAATAAGGCATATCTAAACTTTTATTAGTAGTAAAAAGGCATGGGAATAAAAAAAAGGGGGGGGTTGGGGATTTAGCTCAGTGGTAGAGCGCTCGCCTAGCAAGCACGAGGCCCTGAGTTCGGTCCCCAGCTCAAAAAAAGAAAAGAAAAAAAGGCATGGGAATAACTTAGCATCATGGCATATTGGCATGGGTCTCAGGAACACCGATAATACCCCCCATCGGGGCTCCGTTTGGATCAGCACTTGGGTCACAGCGAGAAGTGTCAGCAACAGCAGGATCTTCATTCTCCTGGTCAATCTTTCAGGTACTCACAACGGATCTTGCTGGTCCTGAGGAAACACACAAACAGACCCTCTCGCCCATGCCAGCACAGGATCTGGCCCATGCCATAAGCAAGTGATCACATCTTTCCATTTCACATAACCTTTCAACGTGCCCGCCCGACATTGATGTCGGTCAGTGGTAGAAAGGCCATCATCATCCAAAATTAAAAAATTAAGAGTAAAGAGGGCCAAGGATATCTGTTCCTTGGGGGTTCTACCATGGCCTATTCCCCCTTTTTGTTTAATTAGGCATTCCTTTAATGTACGATGAGCCTACCTTGTCCTTGGGGATTATAAGGCAGGCCATGGCTCAACTGCACATACATCTGTTTACAAAAGGATTTGAAAGATTGGGCACTGTATGCTGGGCCATTATCAGTTTTTAAGTGTTGATGCTTTCCCCAAGGAGCCCAGGCTCCTAGGCAGTGTCCAATAACATTGTGTGCCTTTTCTCCACTCATAGGAGTAGCATGAATGACACCTGAACAAGTATCCACAGAAACATGAATGTATTTTAGAGTCCCAAATCCAGATATGTCAGTTACATCCATTTGCCAAATCTTTAGAGGTAGGAGGCCCCTAGGATTAACCCCTACACTAGGGGGGTGGTGAGAAGTGATACACTGTTGACATCCTAAAACTATCTGTCGAACATCTGCTCGAGACAGATGAAATTTCTGCTGTAAGGTTTTAGTAGGAACATGAAATTGTTGATGAAACTATTGGGCTTGATCCAATGATGAGCTTAAGAAGATAAACTCCATTCGGGTACATCTATCAACAAGATTATTTCCATCACTGAGAGGACCAGGCAAACCTGTATGAGCTCTAATATGTTGAACAAAAAACTTGTGACCTCTTTTCCAGATCAATTTCTGAAGTTCCCTCAGCAGCTGGCATACCGTGCTGCTAATTTTAATAGGGCCAGTCACTTCTAATATCTTAACTGCATTAACAACATATGATGAATCAGAGAGCAAATTAAAGGCAAAATAACAATTTTTAAACACTTCCAGCACAATCTTGAGTTCAATTACTTGTGGAGAGCTGGGTTGATATTGACACAAAATTGGCTCTTGATGGTTAATCACATAAGCTCCACAGCCATTTTTGGATCCATCTGTAAAAATGTTTGGTGCCCCCTGTATGGAACACTGGAGGTAACCTTAGGAAAGATCATGGGATGTTCCTTAAAGAAGGATAGCAAAGGGTGTTTTGGATAATGATTATCTATATCTCCATGGAATCCACAGTGTAATATAGCCCAATCATCCACAGTGCCACACAAGATCTTCATCTGCTGACCTGTATAGGGCACTATGATCAAGGTTGGGGAAATACCAAAAAATTGTATGCGCTGTTGGATCCCATTCAGGGCTAATCCTGCAACTGCTGTAGGATAATACCCTACTGATCTAGCTGGAGAAGCCCTGGGATAAACCCAAAGCAGGGGGCCATCTTGCCACAACAATCCTGTGGGCTGCATGTAGGTGGCTAGAATGCATAGCACAATGTCTGCACCCTCCTCCTTCCATCGATGTAAAATTGTGCCTTGTAATCCTTTTTCAACCTTCTTTAAAGCTTCCCTTGCTTCATCAGTCAATTGTCTAGGAGAATCCAAGGCCGAATCTCCAATCAAAGTATTATACAATGGTTTTAATTCATAATTTGGTAATTTTTAAATAACATCTGACCTACAATTAATATCTCCCAATAATTTTTTGAAAATCATTAAGAGTCTTAGATTATCTCCTCAATTCAACCTTTTTTTGGGGATAATGGTATAGAGCTTACTTTTGCTCTAAATAATTTACAAGATTGCCCTTTTGTACTTTTTCAGGGGCAATAATCAATCCCTTACCTTCTAGCAATTTAACTAAATTTCCATATGCTAAATCCAAAATCTCTTCATTCTTTGCAGTTAAAAGGATATCATCCATAAAGTGGATGCATCTCAGGGCAGGGAACTTCTGTCTTAATGGGGAGATGGCATTGCCCACAAAAAGTTGACACATAGTAGGGATATTGGCCATACCTTGTGGTAAAACCACCCATTCATATCTTTGATAAGGTTCTTCATGATTGCATGATGGAACAGTAAAAGCAAATCTTTCACTATCCCTTGGACAAAGAGGTATGGAGAAAAAGCAATCTTTTATATCAATCACTACAACAGGCCAACAGGCTGGCAGAGAGGATAAAGGAGGAAGCCCGTGTTGCACTGGGCCCATGATTTGTATCTGTTGATTAATAACTCGTAAATCATGCAACAGTCTCCATTTCCTGACTTTTTTTATATCATAAATATTGGGGTATTCCAAGGTGACACTGATGATTTTATGTGCTTCATAGCCAGCTGTTCATCTACCAGGGCTTTAGCTACAGCAAGCTTCTCAGAGGAAAGTGGCCACTGAGGAACCCACACCGGTTCCTCTGTTTTCCAGGTAATGGGATTGCCTTCCTCAGTGGCCCCTAGGAAAAACCCAGGTCCTGATTCTTTTCTCTCTATTGGGCACTTATAGGGCTCGTCCTACCCTGCAGGTATTTCCCTATTTCTTTATCGGGAAAATAGCCCATATGTTTCATAATCTTTTGTGAAGTTTCAGAATACTCAGTGGTCAATTTGAAACACATATCTTTCAGCAAATCTCTCCCCCAAAGGGAAATGGGCAAATCCAACACATAGGGTTGTATAACTCCTGAATGCCCTTCCTGATCTTTCCAACTCAATTGTCTTGCACTCTTATCAGGAGCTCTTGCATAACCGAGACCTTGTACTGTTTGAGATGAGGCCTGTACAGGCCATCCAGAGGGCCAATCTTTCTTAGCTATTATACTTCTGTCAGCTCTGGTATCTAATAGCCCCAGAATCCTTTTTCCATCAATTTGCAATTCCAAGGTTGGACGCTGATCAAGGCCCAAAGTTAAAAATGTTTCAGAACCAGTAGACCAAATCCTTTTCCCTTTTCTCAGACTGAGCAGCAAATCTTCATGTAGGCTAGGCAACAGTAACAACTGAGCTATTCTATCTCCAGGGGGAATAGCAGTAATTCCTTTTGGTGATTCTACCATGATCTTGAATACCACGGTATAATCTGGGTCAATAACTCCTGGATGGACATGTAGTCCTCTTAAAGCTGTAGATGATCTCCCTATAAGTAACCCTACTGTGCCACGCTAAAGGGGTCCTTTAAAATCAGTTTCTATCAACTGGACCCCCATTCGAGGAGTTAGACATTGCCTTTTTAGGTGCCCCTGTTTACCACACCTAAAACACGCTCCTGAGCTTCCTCCTTTTCTCTGCATCATCTGCATAACAGTAGGTGCAAGTCCAGCAAGTCCAAGTCAAAGATCCTCCTATTTCTCTACAGACCTTCATCCAGGCTTCAAGTCCCTTGTTCTTGTAAGGAGTGATAGTGGCTCAACATTCCTTTGTGCACTGTTCATAGGCCAACAGTTTAATCAAGGGCATAGCAGTATCGGGGTCTCCAAAGACTTTCCCTGTTGCTTCCACTAATTGGGCTACAAAGTCAGAGAATGGCTCCATAGGTCCTTGAAGGATCTTGGTGAGGTTTCCACTCACTTCTCCCTTATTAGGTAAGGATTTCTATGCCTTTGTTGCAACTTCATTAATCTGCTGGTAAACCTGTCCTGGATACCCTGTCTGAGCATTGGCAAAGCATCCCTGACCCAGCAGCATATCCCTATCCCAGGCAGCCTGGCCGCCCCCCCGCTGCCAAGTTAGCAGCAGCCTGTTCATTGGCAAACTCAATAAGAAAAGCTCTCCAATCCAAATACTGTCCCGGACTAAGATAGGCCAGAGCAAGATTAATCCAATCACTAGGAGTCATGCAAAATCTGTGTAAGGCCTCAACCTAAGCTATGGTAAATGAGGCCATAATGCCATATGTCCTGACTGATTCTGCCAGGGACTTGATCACCTTAAAGTCTAGAGGCTCATGATACCTTTGTTGATTAGCATCCACATAAACAGGATAGGCCAGATGGAGTTCTGTGCGGACTGCCTTCCACACTTCTGGGCAGAAAGTATGCTCCTGGCTTCTACTTCCCCCATCTACAGGATTAAATGGAGGAGGAGCAGATGGGTGTCGTCCAGGGGGTTTACCCTCCATTTTACACTTACTTCCCCTTTCCCTGTGCTTTGGCTTTAAAGTCTGTCTTTTCACTTGTTTTATTAATTCCTGTAACTCATCCTCAGTATCCATCCCTTCCATCTCTCTGTCTGTATCTGATCTTTCTGTATCTGTTTCTTTTGTACTTCCTTGCTTTTCCGATCTTTCTTCCTGGAGCACTTCAAGGGCCACACGTCCATTTTCTAACGCTTCCTGACAGCACCTCTGATCCTCCAGGCAACTACGCACTAGACGCCAAACTGGGCGAACTCCTGGTTTTAAGGTTCCTTGGGACCGTGCAAAGTCTAAGTCTTCGCCTAGCTTGTCCCAACAAGCAACAGAAAGATTACCTGAGACTGTGAACCAGGGTGCAATGGCATCGCATTCACTCAGAAACCTCTCTATGGTGTTCCTTTTCATCGTCAACTTTCTTGATTCAGACAGCTCCTGAAGAGCCAGAAAAATTGGGTGGGATTATGAATTCCCCATGATATTGTAGAGCTCACCATTACTGTACACAATCCTCACAGCAATAGGCAAAAATGAGTCCCCCCCAAAAAAGGAGGTTTACAAGCAGCCACAAAATAAGGAGGATGAAAAAGGCTACTACAAGGCTGTCTGTTTTTACTTTTGGTTCGCTACTACCACGAACTTTACTTTTGGTTCGCTACTACCACGAACTTTCTTGCTCACTACCCTGAAACTTTATAGCCGCTAATTTCCCATGGTCTTTATGGTCCCACCTTACCTTGGGAACTTTCCAGAGCTGCCCTGACTGCAAGAAGTTCTGATCTCAGGATTCCGGTATGGGCCACCACTTGTCGCGCCCAATCTCAATCAGCAATGAAGACACGACCAGAGAAGATCTTCTTCAAGCAGTTTATTCAGGAACCTTGTAAAAGCTTCTGATGACGCACCGCACTTAAATAACTAGCGCTGGCCAATCCTAGCAAGCCATGTGGGGGTAGCGGATTGGCTGTATCTATGCAGAAGCAACCAGGCTCAGCAGGCCTAGCCAAATAAGGACTTGTTTATCTCAGGGAGTGCTCACCATCGGGAAGGTGGAAGGAGGAATCCGGCGCCATCTTTGGGGCACGGGACTTCGCAGCTCCCTACACTGTCTAATTGTTCTCTACTCTCCCTCCTAGACAGGATTATATTTGTTCCATGGTCCTGATTTGATCACACATCTTGGTTCTGCTTATCTTGACCTTTCAGCCACCATTATGTGAACACACTGTTCATTACACAGGTGAAATTTCTTTACTTTCGTGGTATTTTAATGGCTTAAGGTATTATATATCTCATCTAATAGCAACAAATTCTATAGCAATACTCATTTGTAAAGGTAGCTTGTGGCATTGACCCTTGCAGATTTAGTAATATAGAAACATCACTGGGTGTTAGAAGGATAGAAGGCAAATATTTTGTTTATTTATTCAGAAAAAATTGCAATAGTTTCTCAGCATCCATGCCCTGTTTCGATTTCTGAGTTATTCTGGACACTGCTATGGTTATAAGTCAATTTACTTTGAGAGTTTGTCTACCATGGGATTATAATTTATCATCTATTTTGGATTACTCATTTGATCTAATTTTATGAGGTTTTAAAACATTGAAAAAGACTTATTTAGTATAAATTTTAAATTGTTGTGCTTATGGATGGGTATTTTGTTTGCATGTATTGAATTTCAACATGCACATGACTGGTACCCAGAGACAAAAAGGACTTTGGATTCCTTGGAAACTGAATTATAGACGATCTTGAGCAAGCAGGTGAAAGCTTAGACCTGAAATTTGCTCATGTTCAAGAGCAATTCAGTGATGTTTCCCACTGAATAATTTCTCCATATAATTTTATTACTTTAATGTAAGGACATAGACTGAGGTCTGAGGTTTATTTGCAATAATCTCTACAGATCTTGCAAACAGGAAAGCATGCTTGACTTTCTTCTACAACATCAGTTTGAGGCAACTGAGTGTACTCTATGTACTTAGACATCATAAATTGGAAAAATTTATATGACCATGAGTTGTAATAATTGTGTAATAATAAAGCCACAGTCATCCTGATATGTAAACCACACTAAGAAAAAGAAACTCAGGCCAATTTCCCTAATGAATATTGATGCAAGATTAATATATGAAATACTTACAAACAGGATCTAAGATCACATCAAAACGATCATTCACCATGATCATTCCAGGGATGCAAGAATGAATATACGAACATCTATCAGTATAATCTTCCGTACAAACAAATTGAAAGAAGAAAACTACATGATCATCTCATTATACACTGAAAAAAGCCTTTGACAATTCTATTACTGCTTCATGATAAAAGTCATGGAGAGATCAGAGATAAAATGCACATACCTAAATACAATAAAAGTACTATGCGGCAAGAAAATATCCAACATTAAACTAAATGGAAAGAAACTTAAATCAGTTGTATTAAAATCAGGGGCAAGATAATGCTGCCCATAGTTTCTGAATTTATTCAATATTTTACTTGAAGTTTTAGCTAGTACAATAAGACAACTAAAGGAGATCAAGTACAAATTTGAAAAAAAATAAGTCAAAATATTGCCATTTGCAGATGATATGATATGAAACTATGCAGAATTGATCACAAAAATTCTACCAGCAAACTTCTACAGCTGATAAATACCATCAGCAAAGTAGCTGAATATAAAATTAGCCAAAAAAGCCCTTTTTATACAAATGAAAAATGAGTCGGGAAGGAAATAGGAGAAAGAATGCAATTCACAATAGTTACGGATATTATCAAATATCTTGGTGTAACTCTTTCCAGGCAAAGGAAACACACATATGACAAGAACTTCAAGCCTTTGAAATAAAAATAAACTGAAAAGGTAACAAATGATGGAAAGTACCCCCACACTCCAGGTAGGTTTAACATAGGAAAAATGGTCGTCTTACCAAAAGCAATCTATAGTTTGCTCTAGCTGGATGTCTGCATGTAAAAAATGCAAATAGATCCATATCTCTCACACTGAACAAAACTAAAGTCCAAGTGGATCAAAGACCTCAATGTAAAACCAGATATACTAAATCTCTTAGAAGAGAAAGTAGGAAATAGAATTGAAACAGGAGACAAATTCCTTAACATAACACCAATATGTCAAGCACCAAATCAACAAATAATAAATGGTATCTCATGAAACTGAAAAGCTTCTGCAAAGCATAGGACACCATTGATAGGGCAAAGTAACAGACTACAGAATAGAAGAAGTTCTTCACTAACCTTACATATGACTGAGAGCTGATATCCAAAATATATAAAGAACTCAAGAAACTAGAAATAAACAATACAACAATAAAATTTAAAAATAGAATACAGAGCTAAACCGAGAATTCTTAACTGAGGGATCTCTAATGGCTGAGAAGCACTAAAGAAATGCTCAGCATCCTTAATCATCAGGGAAATGCAAATCGAAATCACTCTAAGTTTTAATCTTATACCTGACTGGCTAAGAATCCAAAACTCAAGTGACAGCTCATGCTGGTGAAGATGTGGAGCAAGAGGAGAACCACTCCATTACCGGTGGGAATATAAATGTATATAATCACTTTGGAAATTAATTTGGCAGTTTATCAGAAAATTGAGACTAGTTCTTCTACAGGACCCAGCAATACTATTACTTCTGAGCATATACTCAAAAGATGTTCTACCATACTATAAGGACATTTTCTCAACTATGTTCATAGCAGCTTTATTTGAAATAGCAAGTAACTTGAAACAATCTAGATGCCACTCAAGTGTGTAATGAATAAAGAAAATGTGGTACATTTCACAATGGAATATTACTCAGCAATTACCAACAATTATATTAGGAAAGTTGCAAGTAAATGGATAGAATTTGAAAAGAGCATCCTGAATGAGATAACACTGACCAGAAAAACAAACATGGTTTGTACTCATTGGTAAGGGTATATTAGCCCAACAGTGCAGTATAACCATGCTACAATCCACAGACCCAAAGAAGAATATTCCTACATAACATTTTTATGGAAAATTACTATTAAAATAACATTTAGATATAGGCAATTTAATCTACATTTATAGTATAAATTGCAGTTACAAATTGACATAATAATTAAGGGAGAGTAGAGACATTAAAAAGTAATATTAATGTTGGCCAATTTTCTTCTCAATTGTTTTATACAGTTATAATTGTTTCATAATGTTTATAAGATGATATGTTTATAGTTTCTCTATAGTTTGCAGACTCAATAAACATCTGCCTTCATTATGATTTGATGTAATAATTAATATATTACATATTCAATTTTCTCAGTGCTTTTCCCCCCTGGATTCCAAATCATACTTATTGGAGTACAAATAATTTTTAAAGTGCACCTTTGAGAAAAAAATAGAAAGAAAGGAAAGGCTAGAGAAACCAAACTTATAAATGGTAAAAAGGACAGAGTCATCTAAGGATATGCTCCCATAATATATATTTGTAAGGGGATAATGCGAAATTTCATTTTCTGTTATTTAAAACTAGTAATACTTATCAGCCATTATGACTATCTGGGACCTATAAGATTTACATAAATATAAAAAAGATGCAAAAACATCAGGATACCCTAATTGACAAAAACTCTGTCTCAAAAATTCAAGCCATGTACAAAATGCTATAGATGTGAGTAGAATAGATTTAACTCACAATTTTAATTGTAAATTACAATTATGCATATATACCTCAGTCCACTTCTGGGAACAAATTTCAGGACCCAGTCTGGTTGTCATAGATAGGACAATTAGCACATAGTTCTTTGAACTCTGTACAGGGAGAAGTTCTTACATTTTCAACAAATAGTGTTGCGTCACCTGGAAGTCAGCGTGTAGAAGAATTCAAATTTACGCATTCTTATGTCCTTGTACAAAGCTCAAGTCCAAGTGGATTAAGGACCTCAACATAAAACCAGATACGCTGAATCTAATAAAGGGAAAGTGGGAAAGAACCTTGAACACATTGGCACAGGAGAAATTTTCCTCAACAAAACAACAATGGCTTAGACTCTAAGATGAAAAAATTGACAAATGGAATATCATAAAATTACAAAGCTTCTGTACAGCAAAGGACACTGTTGATAGAACAAAACAGAAATACACAATTGGGAAATAGAACTTTACCAATCCTACATCTGATGGAGATCTAACATCCAAAATATACAAAGATTTCAAGAAATTAGACTCCAGAGAACCAAATAACTCTATTAAAAATGGAGTACACAGCTAAATAGAAGATTCTCTACTGAGGAATCTCAAACAGCTGAGAAGCATTTAAAGAAATGTTCAACATCCTTAGGCATCAGGGAAATGCAAATCAAAACAACACTGAGATTCCACCTGATGACAATCAGAATGACTAAGGTCAAATTTCAGGTGCAGCAGATAGATAATGGCCAGGATATGGAAAAAGATGAATACTCTTCCATTTTTGGTTGGATTGTAAGCTGGTAAAACCAATCTGGAAATTAGTCTGGTGGTTCCTCAGAGGATTGGATGTAGTACTACCTGAGGACCCAGCTCTACCACTTCTGGGCATATACCCAAAAGATGCTCAATCATTTAACAAAGGCACATGCACCACTATGTTCATAACAGCCTTATTTATAATAGCATAAAGCTGAAAATAGCCCAGATGTCCCTGAGCAGATGAATGGATACAGAAAATGTGTTATATTTATACAATGGATTACTGCTCATCTACTAAAATCAAAAACTTTATGAAATTTGTAGGAAAATGAATGGAAGTAGAAAATATCATCCTGAATGTGGTAATACATACACGAAAATGAACACAAGGTATCGACTGATAAGTGGTTATTATCCTAAAACCTTAGAATGCCCAGGATATAATGAAATGGAGCTTGGGAAGAAAGAAAACCAAAGTGTGGATCCTTCAGTCCTACATAGTAAGGGGAACAAAATAATCACAGGAGGTAGAGGGAGGGAGGAACCTGGGAGGGAAAGAGGAGTGGGAGGGAGAAAAACAAGAGGTAGGATCAGGTATGGGAAGGGACAGGAAAGAAGGAGAGAGGTTCAGGAAATTGAATGCAAATATGTAACAGAGGGGGATGTAGAACTGGTTATAGTCACTAGAAAATCCCAGAGGACAGGGAAGCAAGAGGTTCCCAGGATCCAAAGAGAATCACTTTAGCTGAAATACCCAGGGGAGAGATGGCATGCAGAGACCACCTCCAATAGATAGGCAGTTGAGGGGCCACCTACCCATCTCAAAATTTAAACCCAGAATTGTTCCTGTCCAAAGAAAAGACAGGGACAACAAAAGGAACAGTGACTAAAGGAAAGTCCATCCAGAGGCCATCCCACCTATCGATCTATCCTATCTATAGCCACCAAACTCTGTTATTACTGCTGATGCCAAGAAGTAATTGCTGACAAGAGCTGGCATGGCTGTTCCTTGAGAGGTTTTGCTAGCACCTGACTAATACACATACAGATACAGCCAACCATTGGACTGAGTCCTGGTTACCTCAATATAATTTTTAGGGGAAGAATTGAAGGAGCTGAAGGCGATTGCAACTCCATAGGAAGAATAATATCAACTAATAATACCACACAGAGCTCCCTGGGCCTAAACCACCAACCAAAGAATACACATGGATGAACCCATGGCCTCAGATACATATGTAGCAGAAGATGGTCTAATTTGGCATCAAGGGAGGGGAGGCCCTTCTTTCTGTGGAAGCTTGATGCTCCAGCATTGGGGATGCTAGAATAGTGAGGCAGGAGTGGGTGAGTTGGTGGAGGAGCACCCTCATAAAGACAAAGGGGAGGGGGGAGAAGGGGAAAAAATAATGGGGGTGTTGTGGATGGCAAACCAGGAAGGGGGATATCTTTGAAATATAAATGAATAAAATGATCAATAAAAATAATAAAACACAACACACACACACACACACACACACACACACACACACACACACAAAGAATCAAATCATCTACTCAACCCAGCAAGTCCTGCACACTACTTGTGGCTCATATATTTTTACGTGAGCAATTATTCACAAAGGATAATTGTGGGATGGGAGTAGATGGAATTACTTCTAAAATAAATGCTTTGAGTTTGGTGATAAAATTAATTTATTATTACTCTCCTCTTCTTTGGGAATTGTTAAAAATTTGTAATATTTCTGTAAAAATTGTAATATTTCTGATGTATATTTTTAAATATGTATTGTAAAGGAATTGTTTGCCTGTTAAAGTTAAATTTATACTCTATAATGTATGTTTCTTATTTGTAAATACGTATATTAAAACATGATGAAGATAGATTTCTCCTGTATAAATAATTTTCTACAAAATCCATTTTTCCATTTTTCCAGGAGTCTTACGTCTATAACAACAAAACTAACATATACTGGATGTTAGTGTATCATATATTAAATAAAATGTTTACCAAATAATGGGTTATTATTTTATGAAACCCCATCAAATATATTTTAAGATATTGAAAGACAGTTATTTTAAAATATTTATAGATCCTGCAATAAGAAAAGTTCCTAGAGAGGCAAAGATTAAAACAGAGACTGAAGGAACACCCATTCAGAGCCTGCCCCACATGTGGCCCATACATACACAGCCACCCAATTAGACAAGATGGATGAAGCAAAGAAGTGCAGACCGACAGGAGCCGGATGTAGATCGCTCCTGAGAGACACAGCCAGAATACAGCAAATACAGAGGCGAATGCCAGCAGCAAATCACTGAACTGAGAATAGGATCCCTGTTGAAGGAATCAGAGAAAGAACTGGAAGAGCTTGAAGGGGCTCGAGACCCCATATGTACAACAATGCCAAGCAACCAGAGCTTCCAGGGACTAAGCCACTACCTAAAGACTATACATGGACTGACCCTGGACTCTGACCTCATAGGTAGCAATGAATATCCTAGTAAGAGCACCAGTGGAAGGGGAAGCCCTGGGTCCTGTTAAGACTGAACCCCAGTGAACTAGACTGTTGGGGGAGGGCAGCAATGGGGGAGGGTTGGGAGGGGAACACCCATAAGGAAGGGGAGGGGGAGGGGATGTTTGCCCGAAACCGGAAAGGGAATAACACTTGAAATGTATATAAGAAATACTCAAGTTAATAAAAAAAAAAAAAAAAAAAAAAAAAAAAAAAAAAAAAAAAGTTCCTAGATCTGTGGAATGGTTTATAAATGCGATGTGATGATATAAAATTTCAAATTCCAGATGGTAAAAGCGATTCATAGACAGAAATGAGTTTTCATGCAAATATAGACTGACCATAATCACCATTGCTTCTAGACTACCTGCTAGAACCCCATTCTTCAGCTATTCTAAAACAATCATACTTGAGCAATATTTTTTAATTTTATTCCCTGCACTTTAATTTTATTTTAGTTTTTTTTATTTAGTAATCATTCCATTCGATTGTATCTCAATTGATATCCCCATTCCCGGTGACATCTTCACAATCCTGCCATCCCACATCTGCTCTCTCCCCACACCCATTTGTCTCTATGAGGGTGCTCTCATACCCATTAACCCACTCTCGGCCCCCACCCCGACTCCAGCACCCCACTACACTGGGCACCAGTCCTACACAAGACCAAGGGCCTCCCTTCTCATTGATGTCAGACAAGGCCATCCTCTGCTACATATATATCTAGAGCCAGGGATCCCTCCCTATACACTCCTTGGTTGGTGGTCTAGTCGCTTGGGAGCACTCTGTGTTCAGACCAGTCAACATTGTTCTTCCTATGGTGTTACAGGTGCTCCTCCAGTCCCTGTGTCAGCTCTCTTGCCATGGTTAGCTCCAAGCATCCACATCTGCATATAGCTGGCAAAACACTCCCTCCACTTTAAAGTAGTTACTAGACTCATAACTTCTTTCCTTTGTGAGTAAGAGTGACTATTAAAAATATTTTTTAGTCTTTATTAACGTCCCAGGAGCTGCTACTCCCCACACTTACCTTAACTTTGTCCTATTCCGTGAGAGAACACTCGAATACCAACTATGCTCACTATACCAGTTCACTAGAGAATTTGCTCAATGGGTTCTTTGCCATGCTTTCTGTTAATTTCAACTCACTCATCTTATTTTCTATAAAATATATATTTTTCTGTAGTACATTTCTGTACTAGTTGCTCTCTAAGTTGCTGTGATAAAATATTTGACAGAAAGCAACTCAAGGGAGAAAGAGCTATGTCTTCCAGTTTGAGAGGTGCTGCCTATAATCAAGGAGGAGTACGGGTGGCAAAGGCAACATGTTAGCATCTCAGAGAATGAGGAAGCAAAGGAAGGGAAATTCAGGGTGGTTACCTAGATTTTTCTTTTTTCCTTTTTGTTCACCCTTGATACCTAGACTATAAGATGGTGCTTTTCACTTCCTTGTAAATATCCTCCCTTAGGGAATGTTCTCTGAAAACAAATTCCCAAACATACTCAATTGTATGTTTTGTAGGTGATCTATAACAACCCATGTTAATATAAAAGGGAAAGTATTTTTTGTTTGTTTGTTAAACATTGATACCAGATCTTTATGATTTCTTGTATTAGTATGAACATTTTAAGTGCCTTAGCAATGCTATTATTTGATAGCTCTGGTAATGTGGCTTACATTCTTCACTGACTTTCTCACCCTGTATCTCATGTCCCAAGGTTCATAAGTCAAATTCTCTGATTTTGCGAAACCTTTTTCTGCTGTCACTACTAATCCAGTGCTTCAGGCATTTGCCTGTTGCCACACACTATGGTGATATCTTGGTCATATTAAAGGGTTTTTTATTTAATCTGTTTCTAAGAGACCATTTTTAGGTAGATGTTTTCTGGGCATTATGTTAATGAAGATTACATTCCTTACTCCTATGATGTGTGGCTTCCTTCTATTTCTCTGCCTGGTAGATATCTTACTGGCTTCTTTATGAAGATTCTGTGTTTATGTCAACCTCATAGATAATTCTTTCTTGTGTGGGTATTTATTTCATTTTCCCCTCAATATTCTCCACGGTGATCCTATGTTATTTGGCCCAGTCTTTTTCTGAGAGACGAAAGCTCACAAAGTATGGTTTAAAAGAAAGAGTATCTGCTGGAGGTTCTTATTTCCTAAGATTAGTTCATTTACTGACAAGAAAGGGACTTAAATGTGTCTTACCTTGGAGACATTAAAGCCAGGACAGAGGAATAATTTGATTTTATCCTAGATATTATTGTATAGTTCATTCTAGACACATTCAAGCAGGAGCAGGAAGGGCAAAGTTATCTTGAGACAGCTGAATTTTCTTAGGTTATATCTCCATCACTAATTTATTTCATGCAGTGATGACCCTTCTGCTAATAAATCACTGAGTACTTCAGCTTCTTCTGATATAAAAAAATGTCTGTCCTTTCTTCATATCACCATTTCCTGCTAATGAGATCTCAATTCTTTCACTGTCTTTGTCCCTATCCCAGAGAAAAGTCAAACACAGCATCTATCCAATTCTCCCTAACCTTGCCTACAGTTTCTCCATTGCAAATACACATTGCTTTCTTGTCCTATTGGCATGCTGCTTTTTGTTGTTGTTGCTGTTGTTGTTGTTTATTCTTGTATCCTTAGTTGAAATTTCCAGACTGGATATGCCATTATGGTTTTTAAGACTTGACCAATATAAACTTTTACATTTTTACAAAATTATATTAGATCTCTCAGTTATTGCCTCTCAAAACAGTCTGCTCTCAGGTTACAAAAAAGGGTTGCCATCCACCAAAAAGGTAAGTTTTGGGAAAGTTTATGATTTTATTATTTGAGGAAATACAGACACTTTATGGCAACTATGGCCAATCACAATGAAAAAGAGATATGTGACAATAACAGAGCTGTGTTATTGTCAACAAGCAAGAAACAGTTAAGGCTATTACATGGAAGATAAAGTATATAAGTATGTTCAGTTCACATCTCATAATGATGTTCTGATGTGAACCCAATCATAAATGATCTTAAGTGTGTTCTATTAACAACAAACTCACTAAACAAAGAATGGAAAATCAGGCCTTAGTGGGAACTATACGGTAGATATTATGCTGTCAATTAGTAAAACACACTTCTAAATACTTAAGTTTATGTCTATAGATGATTGCAACCCATGTTAGAGAATTATTTTTCTTCTGTAGCAATTAGTTAATGCAGAGACATATAAGTGATCAGAATGGTAAGAGTTAATGACTACTAAGTACTCATGAAGTGGAATATTTACAACACCCCTTCCAAGGATCATAGAACAAATTGATAGAGGGTAACAAGATTTTAAGGCCCATTCCCTCCTTTGCGCATTGCTATCTGTGGCAGTCAGGAAAGAAAGGCTTTGTCCTACACCCACTAGGGAGAGGAGTCCCTGCACCTTGTTTAGGGTACATATTAGAATTGGCACTGAGGGTATAAGCTTGGGAGAGCTGTACAAGCCCCTCCCCTGCTATAGCACACTGAGAGTAGACCCTGCACTTCACCTGGTCAGCACAATAGAAATGGCCTTTCAGGCATAGGCTCAGCTGAGCTGGCCCTGAGAGCAGGAGAACTGGCACTGTCCATTGTCATCTGTGTCACTGGGTGAGGTAGCTGGGGGAGTTCTGTATAACTTACCCTTGTTATGTATGTTCAGAAGAACTAGTAGGACCTACAACTCAGGCCTAGCTCCAGGGCAATAAGTTGGCATACCTCAACATATATCCAATCTATAAACTGCTAGAACGCATGAAGGGACCAGTCTTAGATCCAAAGCTGCATGATCTCTATGACGCAGAACAACAGTGGGATATATGAGCGGAGTTCTTGTGAGGATCCAGTATTGATACAGTAGTGATTTTGCTCTTTTATGAAGTATAGGAGAAGACAGGAGCCTTGAACCAGACCAAGGACTACTTGCTGTGAACACTTGCAAATAAAGTTGTGTGATCAAAAGTTCAATTGAGAGACAAACTACAGATTCCACAATGAGGTTTTGTTTTCTTCTCTGTGGTAAGTTACAAAAGCAGAGGGAAGATATGAAGGGATGGAGAGAGATTATGTGAATTTCAAAAAGAATCAATAATTATTTTTAATTTAAGAAACAGAAGTTGTGAAAAGAACTCTGTAAAATGCTATATTAAGAACATGATAGGGTTGCAGTTTTGTCCTACTGACAGTGTCCTTTGCTTTGCGGAAGCTTTTCCATTTTATGAAGTCCCATTTATTGATTGTTGATCTTAGAAGCTGGGGTAGAGGAATGGGAAAGGTGGGAACTAGGAAAGGGAATAGTATTTGAAATATAAAGCAAAAAACAAATGCATCCATTTGCATTCTTCTACATGCTGCCTGTCAGTTGAACAAATACCATTTGTTAAAAACGCTGTCTTTTTTCACACTAGAGGGTTTTAGCTTCCTTTTCAAAGTGACCTCAATGTGAGGGTTTATTTCTGGGCTTCAATTCTATTCCGTTGATCTACCTGCCTACTTCTATATCAATACCATGCTGTCTTAATATCTGTTTCTCTATAGTACAGCTTAAGGACAGGAATGGTGATACCCGCAGAAGTTCTTTTATTATTGAGAATAGTTTTTGATATCCTGGGTTTATTGTTATACTAAATGATTTTGAGAATTGCTCTTTCTAACTTTGTGAAGAATTGAGTTGGGATTTTGATGGGGATCTCATTGAATCTGTAGATTACTTTCAGTAAGATGGCCATTTTTGATATATTCATCCTACCTAATCCATGAACATGGGAGGTCTTTCTACTAACCTTACATCTGATAGAGAGCTAGTATGCAAAATATACAAAGAACTCAAGAAGAACCAAGGAACCTAAAAATTGGGTACAGAGCCAAAGAGAGAATTCTCAACTGTGGAATACTGAATGGCTGAGAAGCACATAAAGAAATGTTCAACATCTTTAGGCATAAGGGAAATGCAAATCAAAACAACCCCGAGATTCCACTTCATACAGTCAGAGTGGCTAAGATCAAAACTCAGGTGACAGCAGATGCTGGTGACAATGTGGAGAAAGAGGAAGACTCTACCATTTTTGTGTGATTACAAGTTGGTACAACCACTCTGGAAATCAATCTGGTGGTTTCTCAGAAAATTGGACATTCCACTCCCTGAGGACCCAGCTATATCATTCCTGAACATATACCCAAAAGATGCTCTAACATATAACTAGGACCCATGCTGCACTATGTCCATAGCAGCCTTATTTATAACAGCCAGAAGTTGTATAAAACTTAGATGTTCATCAACAGAGGAATGGATACAGAAAATGTGGTACATTTACACAATTGAGTACTACTCAGCTCTGAAAAACAATGACTTCGTGAAATTTGCAGTCAAGTGGATGGAACTAGAAAATATCATCCTGAGTGAGGTAACCCAAACACAAAAGAACACACATGGTATGTACTCTTTAAAAAGTGGATATTAGCCTAAAAGCTTACAATGTTCATGATACAACCCACAGATAATATGGAGTTTAGTAAGAAGGAAGAATGGGATGTGGATGCTTCATTCCCTCATAGAGTAGGGAACAGAATGATCACAGGAGATACCTTAGAGGGAGATAGGAGTGGGCAGAAAAGGGGGTGCTAGATCAGGCACTGGAGGGGATGGGAAAAAGTACAGAGGGTCAGGAAATCAATAAAAATATGTAGGAGTGGGAGGTGAAGAACTGGTTGTAGTCACTGCAGGGTTGTCAATGCCAGAGAAGTGAGATGCTCTCAGGAGCCAATGGGGATGGCGTTAGCCAAAACGCACAGTGAAGAGGAGATTAATTCTGTACGGACCACTTACAGTTGATAAGTCCAGCACCCAGTCAAAGGATGGTCCCAACTACCAGTTCCAGAGTTTTTAACCCAGAAATGTTCCTGTCCAAAGGAAAGACAGGAATACAAAATAGAGCAGAGACAAATGGAAGGGCCATTCATGAATCACTCCAACTAGGGATCCATCCTGTCTGCAGACACCAAACCCAGACACTGTTGCTGTTACCAAGAAGCACTGCTAAGAGGAACCTGGTGTGGCTGTTCCCTGGGAGGCTTTGCCAGTACCTCACAAAAGCAGATGTGGAGGCTTGAAGCCAACCATCAGAATTAGCCCAGAACCACAGTGGGGGAGCTGGCGGAAGTAGTTGCAGAGTGGTGGGAATTGCAACTGCAGAGGATGAACAGTTTCAGCTAGATGGACCACTCAGTGCTCCCAACATCTAGACCACCAACCAATGAGTGTACAGGGATGGATCCATATCTCCAGATAGATATGCAGCAGAGGATGGCCTTGTTTGCCATCAGTGCGAGGGGAGGCCCTTGGTTCTGTAGAAGTTCGATGCCCCACTGTAGGGGCATGCTGGAGCGGTGGGGCAGGAATGGGTGAATGGATGGGAAAGCACTCTCACAGAGGCAAAGGGAAGTGGAGAGAGGTGGGTTGTGGGATGAGGAGTTTGTGGAGGGGTAATCGGTAAGTGGGTTATCATTTGAGATATAAACTAATGGAATGATTAATAAAAAAAAGAATAGCATAGGGATGTAGAAGTAATGGGAACATAATCGCTGTGGCTGTCTGTCAAAGATCTACAGACATTCAGACAGACAGAAAAGCAGGCAAAACTAGAGATAGACAAATGAAAAGTCCTAAAAGTAAGAGAAAGTCTTGGTGAGAAAATAGGCCTCAGGGGTTGAAAACAGTTAAGAGACTGTAGTGTAGAGTTTATAAATATAATCATACTAGTCTGTATGTATATATGTATGAAACTGTTAAAAAGGAAAGAAAATCATTTTGATATATTTCCCAGTGAAAGTCCATTTGAAAATAAGTTGGTTGTTTTGTCATCCCAGATGTATTCTGGGATTTGATTTGTTCAACCAAAATCTAACCTCTGAAGTTTAAAAGATTCACTTAATATGGAAGGAAGAAACTCAATCTATTTTGTGTCATTGTATTTGGGAACATCTTATTTTTATGTGAAACAGAAGTTATCTTCTAAAGCATGCTTGTAGATGAGAAACATATAGTACCCCCTCCTACCTTCAGAAGTCTTGGAGATGAAGCAAAATCATCCTTTCATCTTTTGGCATTTCATAGGCATCAGTTAGTGCTTATTCCCTTAATAGAATTCACATAGTTCCCTACCACAGGTACAAAGACAGTTTTCAGAAACCCTACTCAAGGGGATTTATTAACTGTCCAGCTGTTAACATAATATTGCCTGCTCAAGAGGAAATTCTTCTGAGAGTAGAAAGTTACTACATACGTTTTCTGAAGCATATCTTCATATATATATATATATATATATATATATGTGTGTGTGTGTGTGTGTGTGTGTGTGTGTGTGTGTGTGTGTGTGTGTGTGTGTGCATTAAAAACATTTATACTACAAACTGCAAAGCTCACTTGATTCTACTATTGTTCTTTGTCCCTAATAACATTTCTAGTGTCCTAATATCTTCACTGGCTCCCTTTAAATCTCAAATTTTGATAAACTGCTGTTTTTAATAGTTAAAAGTTACTACCATTTTATTCTTATGCATCAATTAATGCCTGACTCCAAAACCCTTTGACCTTTCTTTTTTATCCAGTTATAGAGTAAGTCATTCAAGACCACCACTAACAAACATGAAAGCTAGCACACTTCTGAAAAGTATATTGATGGCTTTGCCCCAGAATGAAGAGTACATCCTGGGAATTAGTTTAGTCCCTAAAGCTCAATTCCATTCAGAATACTCTCATGGTTCTGTCTGCCCATCCCTTCAGGCTTGTCTAGTTTCTCCTTTACCTTTCTATCAATTCTCGTTATCCAGTTCTATGAAGCATCTACCTGCTTCATTTGGAGACTTCATCACATTTCTAAGATGAGGAAGGTTTCCCAAGTCTTCTTGAGTAGAATCTGCATTTGACATTATGTGTCCCCTGTGAATCCACTTTGCTACTTCTTAGTATGTATTTGATGTCTGTAGGTTTAATTTTATACTCACCACATGGCAGATTTTATTTGCTTGTTTCATTTTTATTTTTGAACACATGGCTGATTTTAAATTAGCCTTTATTACTTAATAGTTTCTTAATTTTTGTCTTCTATTATTTGATTTTGAAGTATGTGCTCATTTTCTGAAATACATAAAGCTCTAAAATTACAGATATCACTTCTTTCTGTTTGTGTTTGCAATCCTACATTACTTACCACATGGGTCCTCCTATTAAAATATATTACCAAATCTAGCCTACAAAAATCCCATCCACAATTACCATGTCTTTATTATCTCATTCCTCTGAGGCTTCCTCTATGATTATTATATTGCCTAAATTTAGACAACTCAATTTTACCAAAATTTGATGATGACATGAAACATGTCTCCATCTGGTATCCTGTAAGAGTTGAATTTTCATACACTGTCTGTCCTGGTGGCCTTAATTGATTCTCTACCTCAAGGGAACATTCGTACTTACACTGGACATAAAGCAACAATAGTGTCCTACTAGTCCTTATTATTACAGTGCCTAAGTCACAACCATGTTCACATCAACACAGTTCATGGATTATATTTAAATTGACCTAATAAGGCATAGTACCTATGTTTCAGAAACATGTAAAGGTAATACTTACTAATGTACTATAAGTAAAATAAAGCCAGAAAATTGATGAATTGCATTAATGATTAATATTTTATCTGTCACTCTATAAATGACTCAATTCCATATACTATTATCAATTCCCATAGACAGAAAAATACTTCCATATAACATTCTACACCACAATCAACCACACTATCATAGAAATTATTTTGCTTTCAAAGGAGTATAACACACAAAAAGAACTCCTAATGGTTCTGCTCTATATTTTCTCTCTTGAAGAATGGGTTCAGTTATATACTAGACATCTAAAACCACACTACAGTAAGCTTAAGCCTATAAAACTATTGTGGTAAGATATGCAGAATAATATAATTATCCATTCTCATATGTCAGTGACTACTGCATCAATCCTGAGCCTGTTTATACAGAAATCTCGTATGAGATCACACAAAATGATTTATTGAATTCTTATTAGGCATTTACTTGGTTGATATGTATTATAACAATCATATTTCACTGCATATTCAGCAAAAAGTGAATGACAACTTAGATGTGAATATCAGTTTTCAATATATTTGCAGTTGCACATTGTAGAGAAAGAGCTTTGCTTGTAGTAGCACAAATTTTAGGGTTTTCGTCTAATACTATATACTCAATAAAGCAGGAACAAGTTGTCTTAACATTTCATTCAATCATTGATTATCGTATTATTTCTAGAAGGCAACAGGAATTTAAATGGAAAGATCTGCTGAGCTGGGGAATCTCCTGTGGCCTGTTCACACTTCTAGCTACTATCTCATAAGCGGCAAAATATTTCCTGTAAGAAAATGCTTGCTCAGGTCTTCAGGTAACCCTTCATTATATTTAGCCAATTAGCTGAGATTTTTTTCTTTTTTTTACTTAATTTATGTACTCAGTAAACCAAAAGCCAAGGTCATTGCTATCTTCTGCACATTTTCAGCTGACCTTGCTCTGCAAAGTAGATATTTCCCCTCTCTTTGTTAGGACAGACTGTCTCATTATAGACTTCTCATTTGAGAATGGATTGCCCATCTATCCTGAAATAGACACATCCAAACTGATTTGTTTGCATTGTGTGTCAGCTCTACTTCCCTTTGTGTCTTCATGGGAGTGATTGCGATTCTTTCACCTACCAGAGTTCAAACAAAATCCATTTCTGTCTTTTATACATACAAAACAGGGGCATAACTTAGAGTCTAATAACATTTTCTTGTCAACTTAATTTAGTTACATAAACTTTTTAAACGTAATTTTCTTATATTTAAATAGGAATATTAAAGTATACTTAGTTTCCTGTATTCTATGAAGATTCTTATGAAAAAGTTCAGCTTTAAAAACTGTAAATATTAAGTCACTCACTGTAAATAGTAAGTTGTTTAAGAAACATTTTATAAATTATATATACAAAGCTCTGTACATATGTTTTCAAGATAAGTATTGCTAATTATTAACAATATACCTTAAAATGTGTCAATTCTTTTCATTTCAGAAATTACACAGAGATACAATTATTATTCAGTTTGCCATTTCGGTTTAACCGTGTTGTAGTAGGATGGAAAACTGGTAAGTATAGAAGATGTTTCCCACACTCTCACATTATTGTGGCAGGTGTGGGTGAGTTTCGCTTCATTGCTTGTTCTGAGTACCGTCTATCGAAACCATACAATTATCAAAATATTCCCTTACATATTTGTTAGTACATATTTAGAAATTACTTCATTATACTTCTTTCATGAGTGCTTAAAGACATTTTTATTAAAAGGACAGCAATTTTTACCTTTGTTCTTAACCTTATTTGAGAATAAGTGATATATCTGAATAGATCACTTATTAGCAGTATAAACCAGTGTTCAGGTGCCTAAAGATATAGTACAATGAAAATATATTCTAATTGTATTGTACATTATTCTTACTTTCTCTACCGAACCCCTCTCTTGACCAGTCTCTCAATTTTTAACTCCTTCCTCTCTGTCAACTCCTCTGCCCTCACAAAATGAGGCAAGGACCATTAAAAGGAGCACGCTGTTGTAGAAGAAGCTTCCCTAATTTTTTACTGTTTGTTCATTTGTTTTGTTGTTTTTGTTGTTGTTGTTGTTGTCCTCCCTTTCACTGGTTGCTTCTTGTAATTTTTCATTCTTCATTCCATAACTACTAGAAAGAACTCTTATATATAAATAGAATATTTTGAGATTGTGTACTAATATCACAGGTGTAAAAGCAGTATAAAGCATCAGTATAATTTTAATAGCTTCTAATATAGGAACATGTGGGACTTAGTGCAAGAAGCATCATTGAATATATTAATGAATCAGAATAAGAGATAAATGGTAGTACACTGAGCATATATTTCAACAAATAAGCTTTTTTATTTAAGTCAATGTTTCTGAAAATGCTAAAGTTAACTGCCTTAATAGCTAATGGTATAGTATAATTTCTGAAGAGCATGATATCACTCATATGCTAGATATAGGAGTGAAAAGAGTAGTTAATACAATTAGTACAACTGCTGATAGACAAACTACTGAAGCACAGCAGAGACAAAAGTTTCTTTTCACCAACCCTTTTATTGAAATAGAATGTTCACTTGTGTGAAAGGTTGATCCTCTGTTTTGATGGAGCGTGATGCTGTGTAAGCTTGTATGCCCTAGTTCTTCAAATGCATGACTCATACTTTGCTTTTTTGGTGAACATCACTTCTGCAGCTGTTGTTTATTGTGCTAAGTGAAGTGAAACCTACGTGATTCACAGCATTTTTTTACACTGAGTTTATTTGGAAGAGAAGAAATGAGAATATGAGACTATCAATTCAGTATGAGTTCATAGAGCAGATTTACTTTATTTTTAAAATCGCTTCTCGGCCTTTTGGCTAAGATCAAGTGTAAAATGTAATATTCTAATACTTTTCACACTGAAGTAGAGTGACTCCTCAAACTCATCTAGCACTCTCAGCAAAACAAACAAACAAACAAACAAACAAACAAACACAATTGTTTCTTCATATAATTAATCACAAGTATGTAATCTGGGAATGTTATGAGCTAAGTAATTCTACTCTCCATATTTTAGTTACAAGGGAACTATATCCTGGAAGGTCTGAGTGATTTTCTCACAGTGACAGATTGCAAAATGAAAGAAGTTGAGTTTGAATACAAACATTCTTAAAGATGAGAATAAGTTCTAGTAGTTTCCAATGTATGACCACATGAACGTTCATATAAGAATCATCTAATACATTAATTGCTCATAGTAAGAAATAAACTATAATACACCAATTGTATCTAGTTCAACAAGCTTTCTTTTTTATTTATGTCAAATAATTTTCTGACAATTTTGAAATTAATTGCCTTATTAACAAGTAACACCAATGGCATGGCATATTTATGCTGTATATGATGTTACATGATATACATTGATATCTATAATTATTTGTATATATAATAACTATACAATGTATAATGCATATACTGTAGGTCAACTCTCATTCAAAGAAGGAGAGAAATAATTTAATTCAAAAATAAATCTTGCCCTCCCAATCTGAATCTGTGCCCAGAGCTGGGACTGTCCCACAGCACTCAGATACTAAACCTGCCTGCAGAGAGCTGGTCTGCCAGGAGCAATCTCTTTCCTAAGCACATAGCCCACAGGTGGGACCCCACTTTCTATCCATTGACTGTCTAAAGAGAGACATGCCAGGAGCACACAGGATTCAGGAGCCGCAAGGAAACCTAAAACAGGACTCTTCCAATCTCAATCTGCACTCAGAGATGGGGCTGTCTCAAAGCTCTAGACCAAAAATCTACCAGGAGAGAGCTGGTTGCCCAGTAGTGCTCTCACTTCTAAGATCACAGGTACACAGGCCCATAGGAGGGACATGCTCCAGTCAGAGACAGCAAGACCAACTAACATCAGAGAAAATCAGATGACAAGAGGCAAGTGCAAAAACCTAAGCAACAGAAACCAAGACTACTTGGTATCATCAGAACCAAGCTCTCCCACCACAGCAAATACCGGATATCCCACCATATCAGAAAGCAAGTTTGGATTTAAAATCACATCTCATGATGAGCGAGGACTTTAAGGAGGACATAAATAACTCCCTTAAAGAAACACAGGATAACACAGGTAAGCAAGTAGAAGCGCTTAAAGAAGAAACACAAAAATCCCTTATAGTATTACAGGAGAGCACAACCAAACAGGTAAAGAAATTAAACAAAACCATCCAGGATCAAAAATGGAAATAGAAACAATAAAGAAAGCACAAAGGAAGACAATCCTAGAAAACCTAGGAAAGAGATCAGGAGTCATAGACGCAAGCATCTGCAAGAGAATACAAGAGATTGAAGAGAAAAGCTCAGGGGCACAACTCCAATAAAGTGGCTGGATATAAAATTAAATCAGTAGCCTTTCTCTATTCAAAGGATAAACAGGCTGAGAAAGAAATTAGGGAAACAATACCCTTCACAATAATCACAAATAACATAAAATATTTCAGTGTGACTCTAACCAAGCAATTAAAGATCTGTATAATGAGATCTTCAAATCTTTGAAGAAAGAAATTGAAGAACTCAGAAAATGGAAAGATCTCCCATACTCATGGATAGGTAGAGTTAATATTTTAAAAATGGTTACCTTGCTCAAAGCAATCTACAGATTCATTGCAATCCCCATCAAATTACCAACTCAATTTTTCATAATATTAGAACGAACGATTGCAAATACATTTGGAAAAGCAAAAAAAAAAAAAAAAAAAAAAAAAGTCAGGAGAGCTAAGACTATTCTCAACAGCAGTAAAAGAACTTCTGGGAGAATCACCATTTCTGATCTCAAGCTATATTACAAACAATGGTGATTAAAAACTCCATAGTATTGGTACAGAGTCAGGCAGGTGGAACCATGGAATAGAATTGAAGACCCAGGGGTTGGGGATTTAGCTCAGTGGTAGAGCACTTGCCTAGCAAGCGCAAGGCCCTGGGTTCGGTCCCCAGCTCCGGGAAAAAAAAAAAAAAAAAATTGAAGACCCAGAAATGAAGTCACACACCTTTGGTCACTTCATTTTTACTAAAATCTTCCAGTGAAAAAAAGACAGCATTTTCAACAAATGGTGCTGGTTCAACTGGAGGTCAGCATGTAGAAGAATGCAAATTGAACCATTCTTTTTGTTTTTTTCCTTTTGTTTTGTTTAGGAGATTTAATAATCCTTTTAACCATGTAATTTCTGTTCTTAAGTTCTTAGTTTTATGGTTGTGCTATATTACACACAACATGTTATCCAAGTGTTAATGTTGAAATCAACCTTGAACCCTTAAAATAAAACTAAGATGATTATGAAGTATAATCTTTATCATGTCTTCAGGAATTTGATTTGTAAGTATTTTATTGAGAATTTCTGGGCCAATTTTGATCGGGGAATTAATCTATAGTATTGTTTTTGTTTGATTGTGCCTCTATCAAGTTTCAGTCCTAGGGTAATACTGGTTTGTAGAATTAAACTGGTAGTATTTTATTTTTACCATTTTTTTTGTGGAACAGTTTAAGAAGTGTTGTTCTGAGTTCTCCCTTAAATGTTTGATAAAATTTATTTCTTAATAAATATGTCTGGCCCTAAACTTTTATTTCTAACTTTATTCTTACTAGTTTTTTTAATGTGGAGGGAAAGATCAATGTCAAGTGTCCTTTTCTCTCCTCTACCATCCATCTGGTTTGTTGTATACTTTATTGTTTGTTTGTTTTGGAAAGGATACCTCCAGCGCTACCCCACACTGCAGGGAAGAAAAGCTCAAGTCCAAGTAGATGAAAGACCTCCACATAAAACCAGATATATTGAAACTAATAGAAGAGAGAGTGGGGAAGAGCCTCAAACACATAGGCACAGGGGAAAATTTCCTAAACAGAACACCAATGGCTTATGCTCTAAGATCAAGAATTGACAAATGGGAACTCATAAAATTGCAATGCTTCTGTAATGCAAAGGACACTGTCAATAGGACAAAATAGCAACCAACAGATTGGGAAAAGGTCATGACCAATCCTACATCATATACAGGGCTAATATCTAATTATACAAAAACTTCAAGAAGTTAGACTTTAGGTAATCAAATAATCCTATTAAAAATGGGGTACAGAGATAAACAAAGAATTTTCCACTGAGGAATAATGAATGGCTGAGAATCACCTAAAGAAATGTTCAACATCCTTAGACATCAGAAAATGCAAATCAAAATAACCCTGAAATACCACCTCACAGTTGTCAGAATGGCTAAGATCAAAAGGTCAGTTGACAGTAGATGTTGGCAAGGATGTGGAGAAAGAACACTCTTCCATTGTTGATGGGATTGCAAGCTGGTACAACCACTCTGTAAATCAGTCTGGAAGTTTCTCAGAAAATTAGACATAGTACTACCTGAGGACCCAGATATACTACTCCTGGGCATACATTCAAAAGATGCTTCATACTCCACTATGTTCATAGCAGCCTTATTTATAATATCCAGAAGCTGCAAAGAACCCAGATGTCCTTCAGTCGAGGAGTGGGTACAGAAAATATTCCACTATATTCATTGCAGCCTTATTTATAATATCCAGAAGCTGCAAGTAATCCAAATGTCTTTCAATTAAGGAGTGGGTACAGAAAATGTGGTACATTTACACAATGGAATACAAGTCAGCTATTAAAAATAATGACTTCATGAAATTCATAGGAAAATGGATGGAACTAGAAAATATCATCTTGAATGAGGTAACCTAATCACAAAAAGACACATCTGGTATGCACTCACTGATCAGTGAATAATAGCCGACAAGCTTGGAATACCTAAGATCACGTGAAGCTCAAGACGAAAGAATACTAAAATGTGGATGTTTCATTCCTTTTTAGAAGATATAACAAAATACTCACAGGAGAAAATATGGGGACAAAGAGTGGAGCAAGAATCAAAGCAAAGGTCATCCAGAGATTGCCACACATGGGGATCTGTTCCATATGAAGCCACCAAACCCAGTTACTATCGCTGATGCCAAGAAGTGCTTTCTGAGAGGAACCAGATATGGGTGACTCCTGAAAGGCTCTGCCAGAGTCCTACTGACACAGATGAGGATGGTTGTAGCTAACCATGGGGACCCCAATGGAGAAGTTGGAGAAATGACTGGAGGAGCTGAAGGGGTTTGAACACCATAGGAAGAACAACAATATCATCCAATCAAACTTCACCAGAGCTAGCAAGGACTAAACCACCAACCAATGAGTACACATGGAGAGACCCATGTCTCCACCCACATATGTAGCATACGATGATATTGTCCAGCATCAGTAGGAATAAAAGCCCTTGGTCCTCTGAAGTCTTGTTTCCCTAATGTAGAGTTAAGCCAGGGCATTCAGTTTGGAGTGGGTGGGAGGGAGTGGGAGCATTGTCACAGAAGCAGGGGGAAGAAGGAGGTGTTATGGGAAGGGGGGAAGGGGATAACATTTAAAATGTAAATACATAAAATATCCAAGAAAAATAAAAATACAAAAAACAGAAATTGATCAAAAATAAAACATGAGAAAATGATTTAAAAAAATCTTCAAAAGAAAATAACCTTTGATTGAAGCACGGACACATTTACAAAGGCTGTGAATAGTATATTGAAATTTTAAATTATAAAAGTGTAGAGTGTATTATTGTGCATATTATAAGTCCTAAATAATTTTAGTCATATTATAAAACTTAGCTCAAGTGTAAACCATGTATGGGGTGAAAAGAGAAGGATCTTGAGTTCAAGATCAGCCTGAGCTACACAGTGAGACATCATTTAAAATACACACATATGTACACACATACACACACACTTCTCTGTGTGTATTTGTGTGCTTGTGCATATTCATGCAGATATGTCTGTGTATGCACATGTATGCATGTATGAAATGTTACCTGTGTTTAGTCTAGCAACAACTTTCTAATGTCAGTTTTCTTTTACCTCTTTCAGGAAGACACAGTAGGACATCTAGATCTTTCCTCTACTGTGCCTGCTCACCTTTGTGAGCATGTTCAAAGCTGTTTTTTCTGTTTCTATCACACAGAATGGTGTCATCAAAGCCTTTCTTCTTGTATATAGTGTTTACTATATAGTGTTTACTATATAGCTTTACTAAATCCTATAATGGTGTCCTAAATATTTAACAAGACCATATTTATGAATATGCCGTGAACATGCAGAAGAACCTGCAGTCTTCCGCTCTTTGCCAGCTGGTCTAAAAGCTGACTTGTAAATAAATCTGAAAAAGTTAAAGAATTTATTTCAAAACCTCATCTATTGTCTGTGTGTCTGGCCAGATGTGGTGTTTTGTGTACAGAGGTAAGCCTCAACTGAGACACTCTAAGAATGAGAAGACTGAAGGACTGATTGAGAAGCCCAGGCCTAAAGGAATGTCAATGGATGTCAATGTCTAGAATGCTAATATAGGTGGCTTTAGACTTAAAGAGAGTAGTGGGCAGTGTGTTCAATCAGGAAAGTTCATGATGCTTGTAGTTTGGCTCCCAGACTTCAAAATGACCCAGACAGCGCATCACAAAGGGATAAGCCTGAACTTGGTGGAATAGTGTGAAGTGAAGTTTTTTGAACGGTGAAACCTCTGAAAAGTCCTTACCATTAATCTGTGGTGATGAGAGTGACCAGGGATTTATGAGTAACTGAAACTTTCAGGTAGACTTATTGCTACAATGAATTTGGTGTAATGGTGCACACACTACACAGTATTTTATTTATTTGTCTTTTATTAAGCTACTGTTTTGTTGGTGTGTTAAGTTAAATCATGGATGAATATTATACTGGAAGAGATGATTCTCAATCAGTATATATTTATGTCATTTTTAAATATTCCATCTGGAATGAGGAGATACCTTTCTGAAATTTTTGGCAGAATTCGGAAAGTGCTACTGTCACAGTATCTTCATCTATAGCCCCAGTGTTCTCAGTAATGTATATAACACACAGAGGGAGTATTATTGCTTTCTGTAATTATGCCCTATTCATCTAACCTTTGATAAAATTTAACTGGAGGAAAACATACTCTAAACATTCATACAGATAAATCATATAGTTTTCAAATGACATTGGTAACTGCATGCTAAAAGTTTAATTTTTGGGGGATCATAAAATGTAAATAAATAAACAAAAATAATAAAATTTCATTGTAAATGTATATATACTTCTTAAAATACAGTTTTGAAATTTATATATATATATAAATTATGGAAAAATTATTTACCAAACTCAAAATCTTCTGTGTGCATTCCTTTGAAATTTCTATGTATTTTCAAACTATACCTCAAAAACACACACAATGATTACTTGAAAATAGTTTTACTATCTTACTACTAAGCTATTAAAAACTACTTAATGAAATTCACAAGATAATTGATTGAACTAGAAAATATCATCCTGAGTGAAGTAACCCAGTCACAAAAGAATACAATTGGTATTTACTGACTGATAAGTTGATACTAGCCCACCAAAATCTCGGAATACCCACGATACAACTCACAGACCATAAGAAACACAAGAAGAAGGAAGGCCAAAGTATGGACGCTTCAGTCCTACTCAGAAAGGGGAAAGAAAATAATCATGGGAAGTAAAGGGAGTTTTCTGAGATGGAGAAAGGAGGAGAAGGGAAAAAGAGGGACAGAATCGGGTGCGAGAGGAGAATGGGGAGAGGAATTGAACAGAAGTTTATAGCAGTTGGGGATGGGAAATTCTTGGTAGCCATTAAAAAGTCCAGATGCCAGGAACCCAAGTGGTTCCCAGGACCCAACAGAGATGATGTTAGCAGAAATATACAACGGAGGAGAGAGAAGATGTAGAGATCATATTCAGTGGAAAGGCATGGCCCCTGGTTGAGGGATGGGACCATCCACCCATCTCAAAAATATTAATTCAGAATTGCTTTTGTATAAAGGAAATGCCGGGACAAAAAGTGGAGCAAAGACTGAAAGGAAGGTCATCACGGAGACTGCCCCACGTAGGGATCCATCCCACCTGCAGACACCAAACCCAGACAATATTTTTAATGCTAAGAAATGCTTGCTGACAGGAGCCTGGTATAGCTGTCATCTGAGAGGCTGTGCCAGAACCTGACCAATATAGATGGGGATGCATGCACTAGACTAAGCAGGGGAACCCCAATGGAGGAGTTGGGAAAAGAATGAAGGAGTTGAAGGGGTTAGCAAACCCAAAAGAAGAACAATATCAGCCAATCAGAAACCCCAAAGATCCCAGGGACCAAATAACCAACCAAATAGAGCGCAAGGAGGGACCCATGGTTCCAGCTGTATATATAGCAGACGATTACCTTATCTGGTATCAATGGTGGGGGCGGAGTGTGAGTAGGGGGAGAAGCCCCCTTGTTCCTGTGGAGGCTCCAATGACCAGGTGTAGGAGAATGTTAGGGTGCTGAGGTGGAAGGGGGTGGATAGTTAGGGGTACGCCCTCATAGAAGCAGGGGGTAAGGGGAAGGGAAACGGGAGTTTAGCTGGGAAGGGGGATAATATTTGAAATGTAAATAAATAAAAAACCAATAAAATAACAAAAGTAGTTTTACAAAATTTGAGAACTTATCGTTTCATTAAAGGTATTTGAGGACATTATAGATTATACCAAGGTTGGTGAAACAATGAAACAGTTATTTCCGTATAGGTAATGATAGTGGTTGTAAAGAGAAATAGAATTGAACATAAAAATTAAAATTTACTTTCATAAAAAGTTCATAATTCAAACTTATCAAAGACCTTTCATCAAATTAATAAAATTTCTAAGATAATGTTATATGTGAAAAAACACTTGTTATAAGAGACAAAATATATTAAAGAACTCTGTAATTGTTGGTCATCTCTAGCTTATTATATACAACCAAATTAATGCAAGTCATTCAAAGCAAATATTAACTAAAAATTCTAAGATGTTGAAAAAATTAAATAGTACTCATGAATTATAAAGGTGAAAGAGAAAGATCAATAAAATCCCAGGAAAGTTTAATGGAGAAAATAAAATTATCATAGACTATGCTTGAAAATTAAGATAACTTTGAAATTTTATATTTTCACATTAAAACAAAATTATCTTTCAACCTGTTTTATCTATGACTGTATATTATGAAAATAGTAATCATAGGACAGCTGTGAGTTAAAGTTTGCACACTTTTTAAAGTTTACTTCCAGTATAAAAGTGAGTACAAAATTGAGTGTTTAATATTATAATCTAAATGGCCATGATGTAAGATGTGTAGGCAGAGGGATGTTCCAATTCAGTCAGCCTTGGCTACAAAGGGGTTTTGAGGTTTTGGTCACTGGAAGCTCTGATGGGGTCTGGTTGGTTGACATTGCTGCTCTTCCTATGGGGTTGCAAACCCCTTCAGCTCCTTCAATCCTTTCTCTAACTTCTCCATTGGGGTCCTCTGCTCAGTCCTGTGGTTAGCTGCAAGCATCCTCATCTGTATCAGTAAGGGCCTGGCAGAACTCTCAGGAGACATTCATTTGAATAATAATGGGCCCTATTCGCTCAGATATTTGAATTCTGCTTCACCAGGGGTGACAATATTCAAGTGAATTTAAAGGATTAGAAATTTGGCCTCTTGGGCTAATATCCAATGATAAGCTCAGAACACCAAGAAAAAATTCACAGATCATGTGAAGCTCAAGAAAAAGGAAGACCAAAATGTGGATGCTTCAGTCCTTCTTAGAAGGGAGAAAAAAATTACTCAAGGAGGAAATACTGGGACAAAGAAGGGAGAAGGGACTGAAGAAAAGGTCATCCAGAGACTGCCCCACCTGGGGATCCATCCGTATGAAGCCACCAAACCCAGTCACTATTGCTGATGCCAAGAAGTGCTTGCTGACAGGAACCTGATATGGATGTCTCCTGAGAGCTCTGCCAGACCCTTACTGATGCAGATGAGGATGCTTGCAGCTAACCATAGGACTGAGCACAGGACCCCAATGGAGAAGTTAGAGAAAGGACTGAAGGAGTTAAAGGGGTTTGCAGCCCGATACAAAGAACAGCAATATCAACCAACCAGACACCCCAGAGCTCCCAGTGACTAAACCACCAACCTTTGAGTATACATGGGACTCACGGCTCTAGTCACATAGATACCAGAGGATAGCATTTTCTGGCATCAATAGGAGAAGCCCTTGATCCTATATAGCTCATTTCCATAATGTACTGGAATGCCAGGGCATTGAGTTGGGAGTGGGTGGAAGTAGGATCATCTTCATAGAAGCAAGGGGATGAAGAATGGAAAAAGGGCAAAAGGGGATAACATTTGAAATGTAAATACATTAAAAAAAACAATAAAAAGGAAATTGGACTCCTTGGAAGATGCCTGTCATTAGGGGTGGGCTTTGAGGTTTCAAAATCCCCTGTCAATCCAAGAGTATCTCTTGGCCTGTAGATTAGGATGTAATTCTCAGCTCCTGCTCCAGTGCTGTGCATGCCACTATGCTCCCTGAAGATGGACTAAAACTCAGAAATTGTTAAAAAAAAAAAAAAGACCCAACTTAAGTATTTCTATATGAAAGGATTGCCTTGATCGTGGTGTCTATTCATAGTAATAGAACCATCACTAGGACATATACAAAGACTGTCTCAAATTTATTTTTATTATAAAATATAAAATAATATGCTCATATTTTCAACAACAATTCAGCTTTAGTTTTAGGAACTCTCTCAATAAAATAAGTAAAAATGTATAATTAGGAAAGTGTACAATTAGAAGTAGTTATATTTTATATATCCTTTGTGAGTTTGTGCATATTGCTGTATATGCATATTCAGATACCTGTGTCTGTGCTGTGGTGAGAGCCCAACTCCTGTTACGCTCTTTATGAGCCATCCATCTTGTGTTGTTGTAATAGGTTTTCTGATTAGCCTACAATTCCCTGATTAAGTAAAGCTGGCTGAGCAAGCTCTAGGGATCCACCTGTATCTTGCCCTTTTGCAAGGCATATAATACTAGAATCCATTATGCGTGTATTCTGGGGAGAGAACTTCGGGCCACATGGTTGTGAGTTTTTGGTTAACCTATTATTTTACATCTTCAATATGTCACATGTTTGTGACTTTTCCATGTGGGCTATTATGTTAGATATTAAGTAAGTTTTATATTTTACTTTTCCTTTTATCTTCCTCTTGAGACAGGATTTCATATAGTCCAGACCATCATTCACTCACTATGTAGCAGAAGATCATCTTGAACATCGGCTATTTCTGCTTCTACATCTCAATGCTGGGATCAATGGCATATATTATATTATTATATCTGATTATATGTTGTTCTAGGGAGCTATCCTAGGGCTTCGTGCATGTTAGACATGGATGCCAGCATGTAAGTAATATCTTTACCCACTATATTTTATAATCTACAAGTCATAATTTATTAATGAAAAGTGAAGGTGTAAAATTAGTTAAACTATTTACATGATTTTTTATGATATGTGGGAGCATTTTTTAAGATTTTATATTTGTTTGTGTTTTTGTGTATGCCTTTGTCAGTGTATGCTTATGTGTGTGCAAGTGTTCTCAGAGATAAATAGAAGGGATTGCATTCCCTGGAATATGAGTTACAAATAGTAGGCTGTCTGATGTAGGTTTGGGGAACTAAACATAAGACCTCTAGAGAAGAAGCGAGTGTTTTTAACTGTTGATTTATCTCTCTAAATCCTCTAATAGTTTTAAATCAAAATGGGAAGAAAAGAGCTTTTCAATTTAATGAAAGTAGAATAGAAGACTGGAGACTTACAAATCTAAATGCAAACGATACTTTGAGATATTGTGATAAAGTTAATTCCCCTAGATTTTGTAATGGTTTTGTAAAATGATTATGCAGAAGATATTAAACACAAAAGTTATCATTTCAAAATATGAGATGCTGCTAGAAACTTTCCTTTCTGATTTTATTTTGTTTTATTTTTGACTGTGTTCATAATAAAACCTTCTATTTTATCTCTTTATGGATCTACTATAAAGCAGGAAATATTACATGGAAAAATTACAAGTCTTTATATCTCCAGTATGAATGCATACATAGAAGCATCAAGTTGAGAAGCTGATCTTCTCTCTTCAAATATGTATATATGGAGAGACAGAGACACTACTTACACTTAAGTACATAGTACCTGGGAGCATGATGTAAGTATCATGGGCCTCATGTGTAAATAAAGACTGTTTGTATTCAAGTTGGTTCATTTTATTTGAAAGTCCTTTTCAATTACCTAAACAAAAATTTCTTATCAAATAATGTCTATCAGTTGACACAGATCAAATAGGTAATTGATTCTTGGGGAGATGTTGCAGAATTATGGGCCTTAACTCTAGTGTGTACCTTGTTGGTAGGTATCTCATTTGTTACCACAGTGTCTGCTAATAGGAAGCAGATGACAGTCATGATAATCACAGTAAGCAGTGGCTACCTGTAGGGTAGAGTTGAAAATAGATGATACTATCAGTGTAGTCCTAGGTCTACAGTAAATCAGACCACTGCTCCCTTCCCTAAACAATCCCAGCATTTCCCTATACTTACTTAGTAGGGAGTATATTGTTTGTCCATCTTCACTCTTCCTATCCTCCCCTCAGGCCTTCATGATTGGAGCACAGGAATGGAAACATCATTGGGGTTACAGACGTGTGTGAGGATAACCAATGTTGGAGCTAATGGCAGCAGTGTTTGACAAGTTCAAATTCCTAGGCATGCCCACCCCCAGAACCTGAAATAGGGAATGATGAGAAGGCAGAGAGAAGATTCTCTGGTCATTCTTACTCTATTTCCCTTGCTTATTTTCCAATATTGTGTGTGGGAAGTAGTAATGATTGAGACTTATCCCAGATATTTTTGATTATTGGCTTTTGATTTCATCTATTATATTGACAGACTCCTGCCTAATTGGTCCTTATTCTTTATATAACACACACACACACACACACACACACACACACACACACACACACACACACACACTTCATCAGGAAACTCTCTTTGGCCTATATAAACCTGTTGACAGAGCCCTTTCGGGATTTTGGCTGCTTCTTGGCATTGGTTTCCACACAGCTCCAAGTTGTTCCTTACAAATACTCATTGGATCAGAAAGATGACTGTGTCTGCCTTTGAGACTCACCAGAAATAGACCACTCAAAGATGTGCTGTAGTCAGTTCCTACAGCCTCTTCCTGCTGGGTTTTCTGAGGATAACATCAGAGAGGTCCCTTCCCTATGTTGCCACAAGCCTAGAATCAAGGCATAGTCTGGCAAGACAGGATGCAGGATGGAATGCTTAAGACCTTGTATCAGCAAGTCAGCATTCAAAGTAGGGAATGCCAAGGCAACAGACTATTGCCTCCTTAAGATTTTCTTACTCTGTTAACCCCCTACTGACAGTTTGTGTTACTGTACTTTGTTTCCTTCTGATCCATTGTTTCTTACCCTTTCATTTACAGAAATGGATCCATCCATAAAGGAATAGATTTAGTCACCCAGGTAATGAGGCATTCTGTTGCATTCTGTTGAGGCCAAAACCTATTTTTGTTGGAGGACATATAAGAAATAAAATGATTTACAAAGAATATTGAAATAGAAATGTTATCATTATTTAAATGTAAATTTAGTTGTTCAGAGCTCTAATAAATTTACCTTCTTTAAGTGGGCTTAATTTTCTCTAAAATATGTTAAAATCATATTTGGAGGCATATTAAATATGGAAAACATTAAAGTCTCTTGAAGGTAGCATAAGAAGGTATCAACAAATTCATTTTTCTTTTGAATATCACTTTTTTTATGGGTTGACTCTAAAATTTGGTAGTCTTTCTGAATCTCCCATAATCATCATTGGTTTACAAAAATATCTGCTAAACTCTCATTCCTGTGTCAGTTCAGCCTCCCCTAAATGATTCAGTGCATGCAGAGAAAACCAGAGCAAATTGCACTCTTGAAGAATTTTAATGAACCCAGGAAGGCAGCATATATACAACAGACATTTTAGTGAAATAATACACATCTAAAGCATCTTACTAACAATACAGTTTGTGAGTGAAATTAAAATACTTTGGGGCTCCAAGAAAAGTTGCAATAAATCATACATTCATATTTGCCAGTCCAGCATGGTCTTTGGTCTTGCTGGGGGCATAATAACATGGTTGCTGCCTCTGGAATAGGACAAGCAGGTGTGGACCTGCACAAGTGTCAATGGCTGCTGGTGGTATAGGGCTTGTTTGTGTAATAATGTGCCTATTTTATATTCCTCCCTATCCTCCCTGTTAATTAATGTTAATAACTCCACGATAATTAGAGAAAGCATGAGTCTGGGAGGAAAAGGTGTGGCTAATATCTTAGCAAACTGGTAAATGCTGGCACCTTCAGGACAGCCCTTAAGGCTGTGGAAAAGAATTCTAAAAACATGAGTTTGAAAATATATAATATCTCAACTATTCAACATGATTTATATGAGGGGCTTCATGAATCAAAATTAACAAAAGCAGCCACAGCACCATGAGCCAACAAGTGTGAAAGAACTAAGAAGGAGATAAAGAGATTTAGGGAGTAGTGATCATAGGAGACCGTATCCAGTGAAGTTATTTCTTTTCTTTTCTTTTCTTGGCTTTCTTTTTTATTCTTACAAAGGAAAACCAATTCCTAAGTTCAGCTTTGGCCTGGGTTAGAGCAACATTAGAACTAAGTGTGGTAGAAATGATAATTCCAGAACAGGTCCCATACAGATAGCTTATTGTTTGTGCTTAAAAGTGGTAGACAGATCTCTAAATCCTTTTGCAATGCTAAAAGAAAATGTGTGCTTGATGTCTCCTAAGAATTACAGGGCTGGAGTCTTTGGATTCTGATTTATAGGATAATGAAAAGGAAACCTGAAGTAAATAACTGAATTGATATGTAAAATGAAAGACTGGATTTATCATCTGCAGGAGATGAGCTGTACAGATAATTTTTTAGAAAAGTAAGAGAGAACTGTTTGGAGAACTGTCTCATGTAGAACCTGGAAAGAGATCTGTTAAGAGATCTCCAGAGAAAGCACACCAGAAACAGAAAAAGGAGAACATAGAGAGAGCTGTAAATCTGGAAAGCTTTCTCCATCAGAACATAGACCATTAGCTTGGACCCAAAGTTTGACTGTAAGCCATTTGTTTTGCCTCTCTCAGGCACCCCTTCCTCAGAACATCTCTCCAAGCTGAGGCTGGTCCTTGGCAGATATTGATTATGTAGATCGTAATATTAATTTTATGGAAAGTAGATCATTTTAATGAGATTAACTAATTTTATTTCACATTCTAACATATTTGATACTAATACAAGTAAAGAGGATTTAAAGTTTTTGTTAGTAAAAATAACTTTAAGTAGTCTACATTAAATTTTCTTCTGTATAATTTATTGCTATTTATTTTTCTGGAAATATTCAATATACAATTAATATAATTTTATTGAAGTTTACATATTTGTATATGTATATGTGTATCTATATTCTTGCTTGTTAAATTTAGTTATGTTAAATTTCCCTTTCTTAATGGAATTTCAGGAGATACAATCAAGCAAGCAACATTATTCAGGACCTTGGTTAAACTCATGAATGCAATAGAAGAAAAGCTATGTCAGTGTCTTATTCATAAAGAAAGATAAGTATTATCTTACATTTTTAGGATATATTTTGTATAAAATTATGACACTGAAGTATGAGAACTATTGCCTGTCTGCCCATGGTAAAATGGAAATTTATTGTTCTTTTCTAATTTTCTCTGATTTAGTGTGATAGAAAGAAAATTGTTCGTTTAAAAGCCAAAGTGTTGCTACCTTTTGAGCTGTCTTAGAGTCATTATAGGTGAAAGTCTAGAGTTTAAGATAATAGCTTTCACACTTTCACATTTATATTGAAACATGTACAGATGTTGAATTGATAATTTCCAACTACTATGTGAGAAATAATCAGATAAACTGTCTAAAATAAAAACTGAGAAATGATATCATCGAAATGATAGCTGTAAATATAAACTACAAAGTCTTTGTTTTGAAATCCATTTTTATATGTGACTATGGGCTCATTACATCTACATGTATTTATGCATTTATAATGTCTATATATCATACTGACTTATAAGTGAATGCTCAAGTAAACTAAATTTATATTAACCAAAGTTCCTTTGAGTCCATAATATAATAATAACAGATTTAAGAAATAAAAATACCCCAGTTTCAGTAGCCCCAATAAACTAAGTAAGTTTGGCCACTTGTTGCAAATGTCAATTAAACATACAAAGTAATGGCAACAGACAAAGATATTTAATCTATTTGTGCTGTGTTATGTTACATGGTCCAGAACAAGTAAAGCTTGGCAGAGAGTTGGCTCCATACCTATCATTCTTAATTCTGAGATTCCCTAGTGTTTGAGCCTTACCAGTTCTTCTGTCTGGAGGCATGGTCAACTTTCCCAACATCTACATGGCTAGGTCATTGAACAAATAAAGAATATGATGAGGTCCACTTGCCACACATATATATGGCTAGATTATTGGAACAAATAATGAATTCATGTCTGTCTTTGTGCTTCTGCTATACTACGGTTTTTAATTAAACAAAATAAAGATCAAAAAACAGAGGGGGTAAATGTAATTTTTCAGTTTAAGTAAAGGTGCTGTCTGGCTGATCACAATCTCTATTCTTGTCTTATTAGATAGTGCAATTTAATTCCTATTTGTTAACGGTATGAATGGGTTTTCAGGAGACGATTGCTCCTACATAAGGTAGAAGCTGCTCTTATGTTGTACACTTGTTCTTATCTAAAAGGATCATACTAGACTTGACACTTTTGGAATCAAAAGGAGTAGGTGATAATTTATCACTATGCTTTCAGCTTTCCTGAGGACAGAGATAGAGAAAAGAGAGTTGTTAGAACTTTATCTTGATTTGATTGCCTTGTGAGCTTAAATGAGAAATAAACCTTTAAACAAACAAGGAAACTGATTTAAAATGCCCGGTACAATAGGATTTATACTTTGAACAGATTGGCTAATCTAATAATTGATAAAGCATTAATTTAAAACATCATGAAATTGTCTCCATTTCCTACGTTTTAGATTTAGCTTATTATGTTTTTATTGTCATATAGTAATTATTAAGGGAAACGAATTGTCTGAAAATAAATACAAAAATATCATCATTAATAGAAGGCAATAGAACATAGTGTAAGATACATTTTAGGGAAGAAAGTATGAAGTGAGAGGAAAAGCACAATTAAGAAAGGATTTTAGATGGTGGTCCTGTACTAATGGATTATTTCAAAATTGGACAACCACTTGATAAAAAAAAAGCAGTAATTAAGGGGAATTTCTTTCCTTCTTGCCCAAAACATAAACTTTCTGGCCTGAGTGGCATTCAGTTGCATTGATTTATCTCTTGGTCAAAAGATCATCCCTAAGACGGGGGTTCACATTAAGCCATGCAAAAATTAGGAAGAATACTTTTCTCTTTACAGTGATAATTCCTTCCTGAATTACGAAACTGAAGAGGCCCCAACAAACAGCTGAAAGAGTCAGATGCAGATACTAGCACCCAACCAATGGACTGAAGCCAGGAACCCCTGTGGAGGAATTGGGGAAAAGCTGGAAGAAGCTGAGGAAGAGGGTAGCCTCCTGAGAAAAGCAGCAGTCTCAACTGACCTGGACCCCTGAGATCTCTCAGACACTCAGCCACCAACCAGGCAGCATACACCAGCTAATATGAGGCCCCCAACAAATGTACAGCAGAGGATTGCCTGATCTGTCTTAAGTGAGAGAAGATGTACCTAACCTTGTAGGGTAGAGAGGGGTGGGGAAACCCTGGTGGAGAAGTGGCGGTATGACATGGGGTTTTGTCAGGGGGCAGACCAGTAGTGGCATATAGACTGACCTGTAAAAATGGATTAAAGAGTATAAAAAAACAACAATAATAGAGTAAACAGACTGAACAGGTTATAGCTATGTACTTGTATATATCAGTATATATGCATTATACACATATATTCATACAATAACAACAAGGAAGAAGCTATTATTTTGAAGGATATCAGAGAGAATCTTTCCTGACATTGATATGTGGGTGGCCTACATGCAACTTAAATAAAATTCCATGGCCTTTCTCCCATTTCCTCTCTCCAACTCTATAGCTGTTAAGGTTTCTCATCCTGGATTATGTTTCCTTAAACTCTAACAAAATTATCATTGAAGTCTCATTTAACTCCACTATTTTTTAAATATTTACTTGAAATTGTAATGTAATTACATCATTTTCTCCTCCCTTTCCTTCCTCCAAACCCTCCCATGTACCTTTCCTTTATTCTCACTTAAATCTTTGGTCTTTATTCTTTAATTATGGTTTTACACACACACACACACACACACACACACACACACACACACAGAAAGAGAGAGAGAGAGAGACAAAGAGAGAGAGAGACAGAGAGAGACAGAGACAGAGAGACACAGAGAGAAAGACATTTATATACACACATGTCTGGAATACTTTTTAAGTTATTTCTCCACTATTTGCTTCTGTTGGCTACACAAAACAATTTGTAGAGACCATATCCAGAAGTTAGGCAAGGTCCGCCCATTCACCTCCAATTGTTTAACCCAGAATTGCTCCTGTCTAAAGGAAATCTGGAAACAAAGTGTGGAGCAGAGAATGAAGAAAAGCCATCCAGAGAATGCCCTACCTGGGGATCCATTCTATATACAGTCAACAAACCCAGACACTATTGAGAATGCCTAGAAATGCATGCTGACAGGAGCCTGATATAGCAATTTCCTGAGAAACTCTTGCCATAGCCTCACAAATGCAGAAGTGAATGCTCACAGCCAAACCATTGAACTGAGAATGAGGTCCAGAATAGAAGAGCTAGAGAAAGCACAGGACTGGCTGAAGGAATTTGTATCCCCACAGGAAGAACAGTATTAATCAACCAGACACTAAACAGCTCCCAGGGAAAAACCATCAACCAAAGAATACACATGAAGTAAGCCATGGCTCCAGACACATATGCAGCAGAGGATGGCCTTGCTGGGTATTGGTGGTAGAAGAAGCCCTTGGTTCTGTGAAGGTTCGATGCCCCAGAGTAGGGGAATGTCAGGGTGGGGAGATGGGAGTGGGTGGGTGGGGGAGCACCCTCATAGAAGCAGGGGAAAGGGGATGGGATAGGTGGTTTGTGGAGGGGAAACCAGGGAGGGCAATATGTTTGAAATGTAAACAAATAAAATATCCAATAAAAATTATTACAATTATTTTTAAATAAAAATTCTCCTAAAATACCAAAAAACAACAACAATAAAAATCAACAGTTCAACCTTCAAAGGAGGTGAAGAGATAGATTCTACTGGAGTCAAATATCAGTAATTATGGCCTTTGAACACAGATTTAGGTACACCTGCTTCTCTGCATACTAAACCTCAATTTCAGTATCATTTGTTTGTATTTTTATCTTTTGTCTCTGATCATGCATAGTACTTTGCCAAAATACTTGTTTTCTGTCCTATGCTGACTTTTTTGTTTTATCTACTGAAGTTGTTTGTTCCTTCATTACATCCAGAGCATTCTTGATTTTAACAACAGGCATTACTTCTTTTAATTTCTCTGTGGATGAGTTTCTCAGATGGATAGAAATGATTGAATTGAACTTGATATCTAGGTGACCTTCCTCCCCTGCCAATGTCACAGAAGTAATGCCCTCTCTCAGGCTTCTCAAAAAGCCCTTTCTTCCTACTTCATCTGCATCTCTATCTATCCTCATGACTCCATCTTATCCTCTATGTTTTTATTTTCCTAATAATCTGATGTCCTATGTTCACTTCCTGTGAATAGTTGCTTGGCCTGCCTCTTTACCTATGGTTGGCTTTATTCAATCCTGTTTGCAATATTCAATCAGAAAGCTCTTAGATTAAAGGTGTGTGCTTATGCTGACCTCACCACACTAAAAACAGATTTTTTTTTACTAAATAACATAATTTTGGGGTTCCCAATGTGCTCAAACATCCTGCAACCGTTAATAGTAAAATTTTATGTAACATAGTTTTCTAAAAATCTCACGATTGAGTTTTTCATTTAACAAAGTCAGTTGGAACAGAGGAACCCAGTCATATGAACAAAAAAGGGAAATTAGTGCAAGAGGGGCATTTGTGGATAAATATAAGTAAATATAACAAATACCATCAAGGAGCTTAATAAATGAATCTGTTAAAGAATTAAACCAAAAGTTTACAATAATTTGTTGTATGGAGGGATTCAGGATCTCACAGTTCTCTATGAGTTTACCCTGGTTGTGTAGGCCTGTAGTCTCACCTACAAGGGATGTTACAGTCATAGAAGAGAAATCTCAAACTGTGCTAAGTTAACACTGTGAGTTCAAGTTCACCTGGTCAACATACTGAGATATCATGTCAAAATATCAAACATAAAAAAATAATAAGCATGTGTATTAGTTAAGATTTTTGAACGAATTTGGTGCCTGGCTTTATCTACAAGTATTACAAAAATATAATTTAGAAAAATTGTTAAAATACTGATGATGTAAGGCGTTCATTGCTTAGTTAGTAAATGTGATGACCATCAAACCAGTGGTTTAATTTCCCAGGACCCACATGTTAGAAGAGAAATGACTTCTATAAGCTCTTCACTGATTTCCCTTATGTACTGTGGTAACTCAAGCACACACATCACAACCATAGTTATCTCTACCACAAGTAAGTAAAACATTTGAAAAGAATCAATGATTTACACATCATGATTAAAGGTTCAGAGATCATCTCTTATAGAATTTTGAGTAATTCTCCCCAAAAGACAATTATAAAGGTAAAAATTTCAAATGTATTACTTATACATATATGTGTATATATGCATATGTGCATGTGTGTATGTATTTAGGTAGGGGTGCATGCTTCAGCCCATATGTAAAGTCAGAGGGGGACTTACAAGAAATGTCCTCTGTCTCCATTATGTGGATTCCTGAGATTGAACTCATATATTACATTGATGGCAACTGCTTTTATTTACTGAACATTTCACTGCTCCAAAACCATAGTGAAGATTTGAATGACAGTGAACTAAACAGAATAGGTATTGTCACAGTCCTGATGCTAAAGTCAATAAGAACAATAACAACATGAACCAACGTATCTATCAACAATGTTGAATTTGAGTATTGTCTTTTTGTTGTTGGTGGTGGTTTTCTCTTTTTTTTCTGCTTTTTTTTTCTGAAAGCACAGCTAATTGAAAATACTAAGATAATGATTTAGTCTATATCAGTTAGGTGAGTTGTATTTTTATTGATTTCATTTTAATTTAAAGTTCCAGTATTAATAGTTATTACTGATGATACTTATAAAACATCAAGAAAGAACAGTATCAAACTAATTAAATTAATTGTACAAAGAGAGAAGTAACTATTTTCCAAATCATTTTCAAGAACATAAAAACAACCTTTAGTAAAAAGTCTGAAAGAATACAACAAAATAGGAAGTTATGGCCAAAGTTGCAGATTTAGTCATTGGTACAGTACTTGACTAGGATGCAGAGAATTGCAGTTTGCTGAAAATTGTGAACATAGACATTAAAGCAAAGTGCTAGCAAATGAAATACAGGAATTTTCCTGGTGGAATTTATGCCAGGAATACATGACTTTTTAGTCACAAGTCAAACTAGATAATACCATGTTCCATAACACATAATAAACAGGCATAGCTTCCCGTTTCCACCTGCAACCAGAGCTGACCCAGGCCCACAATTCTCTGTACCCAAATCCGTTGGGGTAGAGAGCTGGACTCACAGAAGTGCAGATAATTCTGAGAGCTCAGGGGGTCAGGGGGTGCAGGACCGGAACTTCTGCTCACATTCCTGGCCCAAGAGGAACTTGCCTAGTGCCATCTGGACACAGGAACCTAGGACCAGTCAGGGGCAGGACCCTTCTGGTTTTTTCCTACACCAAGAGCTGACAGGATCACACAACTATCTGTAACCAAATCCTGCTGGGAGAAAACAGGTTTACAGGAGTGCTGACACACAGGCTTACAGGAGGTGAAGCCACTATCAGAGACAGCAAGAACAGTTAACACTAGAGAAAACATGGAAGACCAGAGGCAAGTGCAGGAAATTAAACAACAGAAATCAAGAATACTTGGAATCATAACAGTCCAGTTCTCCCACCAAAGAAAATACAGGATGTCTAAACATGCTAAAAATGCAAGATTTGGATTTAAAAACCTATCTCATGATGATGATAGAGGACATTAAGAAGAACATAAATGACTCCCCAAAAGAAATACAGGACAACACTGGTAAACAAGTAGAAGCCCTTAAAGAGGAAACACAAAAATCCCTTAAAGAATTATAGAAAAACACAACCAAATAAGTGAAGGAATTGAACAAAACCGACAAGGATCTAAAATTGGAAACATAAACAATAAAGAAATCACAAAGAGAGACAACCCTGGAGATAGAAAACATAGGGAAGAGATCAGCAGATGTAGATGAAGCATCACAAGTAGAATACAATAGATAGAAGAGAGAATCTAAGGGACAGAAGATACCATAGAAAACATTGAAACAACCATCAAAGAAAATGTAAAACACAAAAAGGTCCTAACCCAAAACATCCAGGAAATCCAAGGCACAATGAGAAGATCAAACCTAAGCATAATAGGTATAGAAGAGAGCAAAGACTCCCAACTTAAGGAGCCAGTAAATATCTAGAACAAAATTATAGAAGAAAACTTCACTAACCTAAAGAAAGAAATGCCCATAGATAAACAAGAAGCCTACAGAACTCCAAATAGATTGGACAAGAACAGAAAATTTTTGTGTCACATAGTAATCACAACAGCAAAAGCACAGAACAAAGAATATAAAAAGCAGTAAGTAAAAAAGATCAAGTAACATATAAAGTCAAACCTATCAGAATTATACCAGACTTCTTACCAGAGACTAACTCTGAAAGCCAGAAAATCCTGGGCAGATGTCCTACAGACACTAAAAGAACACAAATGTCAGCTCAGGTTACTATATCCAGCAAAACTCGATTAACATAGGTAGAGAAACCAAGATATTCTATGACAAAACCAAATTTACACAATATCTTTCTACAAATCCAGTCCTACAAAGGATAATAGATGAAAAATTCCAACACAAAAAGGGAAACTACACCCTAAAAAATATCAGGAAAGTAATCTCCTTGAAACATAACGAAAAGAAGAGAGACACACAAACATAATTCCACCTTTAACAATAAAAATAACAGGAAACAATGATCTTAATATCTCTTAACGTCCATGGACTCAATTATCCAATGAAAAGACATAGACTAACACACTAGATGCTTTAATAGTACACAGCATTTTTCTGCACATAGTAAACACACCTCAGTGACAAAGACACTACCTCAGAGTAAAAGGCTGGAAAACATTTTTCCAAGCAAACGGTCCAAAGAAACAAGCTGGAATAGGCATTCTAATATTGAATAAATTTGACATTCAACAAAAAGTTATCAAAAAAGATAAGAAAGGACACTTCATGCTCATTAAAGGAAAAATCCACCAAGAGGAACAGTCGATCCTAAACATTTATGTTCCAAATGCAAGGATACCTACATTCATAAAAGAAATCTTACTAAATCTCAAAGCACACATTGCACCTCAAACAATAATAGGGGAAGATTTCACCATCCCACTCTCATCAATAGACAGATCATGAAAACAGAAACTAGACAGAGACAGAGAGAACCTAACAGAAGTTATGAACCAAATGGATTAAACAGATATTTATAGAACATTTCATCCTAAAACAAAAGAGTATAGCTTCTTCTCAGCACTTCATGGTACTTCTCCAAAATTGACAATATAATTGGTCATAAAACAGGCCTCAATGGATACAGGAAGATAGAAATAATCCCATGCTATCAGATACCACAGATTAAGACTGGTCTTCAATAACAACAATAAGGAAAGAACACCCACATATACATGGAAGTTGGACAACTCTCTACTCAGTGAAAACTTGGTCAAGGAATAAATAAAGAAAGAAATAATAGACTTTTTAGAATTTAATGACAATTAAGGCACAACATACCCAAACTTAAGGGACACAATGAAAGCAGTGGTAAGACAAAAACTCGTAGCTCTGAGTGCTTCCAAAAGGAAACTAGAAAGAGCATACATTAGCAGCTTGACAGCACACCTAAAAACTTTAGGAAAAAAGAAGCAAATACACCTAAGAGGAATAGATGGCAGGAAATGATCAAACTTAGGGCTAAAATCAACCAAGTAGAAACAAAAAGGACTGTATAAAGAATCAACTAAACCAGGATTTGGTTCTTTGAGAAAATGAGCAAGATAGATTAACCCTTAGCCAGACTAACCAGAGGGCACAGAGACACTATACAAATTAATAAATCACAAATAAAAAAGGGAGACATAGCAACAGAAACTGAGGAAATTTAAAAGGCCATCAGATCCTACTACAAAAGTCAATATTCAACAAAACTGGAAAATCTGGATAAAATGGACAATTTTCTAGATAGATACTAGGTACCAAAGTTAAATCAGGATCAGATAAACCATCTAAGCAGTCTCATAAACCCTAATGACAAAAGCAGTTACTAAAAGTCTCCCAACCCAAAAAGCCCAGGACCAGATGGGTTTAGTAGAGAATTCTATCAGACCTTCGTAGAAGAACTAATAACATACTGTCCAAAGTATTACACAAAATAGAAACAGAAGTAACACTAACCAATTCCTCCTATGAAGAAGCCACAATTATGTTTATACTTAAACTACACAAAGACCCAACAAAGAAAGAGAACTTCAAACTAATTTTCCTCATGAATATCAACACAAATATACTTAATGAATTCTTGCAAACTGAATACAACAATACTTCAAAATGATCATCCATCATGATCAAGTAGGCTTCACCCAGAGATGCAGGGAGGGTTAATATATGGAAATCTTTCAAAGAAATTCATTATATAAACAAATTCAAAGACACATATTGATCTCATTAGATGCTGATAAAGCATTTGACATAATAAAATTCTTGGAAAGATCATAAATTCAAGGCCCATACCTAAACATAGTAAAAGCAATATATAGCAAACAAGTAGCCAATATCAAACTAAATGGAGAGAAACTTGAAGCAACCCACTACAATCAGAGACTAGATAAGGCTGCATATTTAACATAGTACTTGAAGTCCTAGCTAGAACAATCAGAAAACAAAAGGAGGTCAAAGAGAAACAAATTGGAAAGTAAGAAGCCAAAATATTTGCAAATGATATGATAGTATAATTATGTGAACCCAAAAGTTCCACCAGAGAACTATTTAGTCTGATAATCAACTTTGGCAAAGTGGCTGGATAGAAAAGTAACTCAAATAAATCAGTAGCCTTCCTCTACTCAAAAGATAAGCAGGCTAAGAAAGAAATTAGGGAAGCAACACCCTTCACAATAGTCACAAATAACAGAACATACCTCTGTGTGACTCTGACCAAGCAAGTGAAAGATCTGTATGACAAGAACTTCAAGTCTCTGAAGAAGGAAATTGAAGATCTCAGAAGATGGAAAGACTTCCAATACATGAGTATTGGCAGGATTACTATCATAAAAATGGCCATTTTACCAAAAGCAATCTACAGATTCAATGTAATCCCATCACTTTCTAACTCAATTCTTCATAGAGTTCCGAAAAGCAATTTGCAAATTAAGTTTTAATAATAATAATAATAATAATAATAATAATAATAATAATAATAATAATAAAACAGAATAGCTAAAACTATTCTCAACAATAAAAAAAGTGATAGGGGAAATCACTATACCTGGCACAGGCAGTATTACAGAGCAAAAGTGATAAAAACTGTATGGTATTGGCACAGAAAAAGGCAGATACATCAATGGAATAGAATTGAAGACCCAGAAATGAACCCATACAGCTATGGTCACTTGATATTTGACAAAGGCACTAAAACCATGGCATGGAAAAAAGATAGCATTTTCAACATATGGTACTGGTTCAACTGGAGGTCAGCATGTAGAAGAATGCATATTGATCCATTCTTATCAACCTGTACAAAGCTCAAGTCCAAGAGGATCAAGGACCTCCACCTAAAACCAGATACACTCAAACTAATAAAAGAAAAAGTAGGGAAGATCCTTGAACACATGGGCACTAGGGAAATTTTCCTGAACAGAACACCAATGGATTATGCTCTAAGATGAAGAAATGACAAATGGGGCCTCAAAAAATTCCAAACCTTCTGTAAGGCAAAGGACACTGTCATTAGGATATAATAGCAGCCAACAGATTTGGAAAAAGATCTTTCTCAATCCTACATCCAACAAAGAGCTAATGTCCAATATATAAAAAGAATTCTAGATGTTAAACTCGAATTAAATAACCCTATTAGTAAATGGGGTACGAAACTTAACAAAGAATTCTCAGCTGAAGAATATCAAATGACTGAGAAGTTCCTAATGAAATATTCAACATTCTTAGTCATCAAGGAAATGCAAATCAAATCAAACCTGAGATTTTACCTCATAAGAGTCAGAATTGCTGAGATAAAAACCTCAGGTGACAGCAGATGCTGGCGAGGATGTGGAGAAAGAGGAACACTCCTCCATTGCTGGTGGGATTGCAAACAGGTACAACCACTCTGGAAATGAGTCTGGAGTTTACTCAGAAAATTGGACATTGAACTGCCTATAACTGCCAGCTATACCTCCTCTGGGCATATAACCAAAAGATGCTCCAACATACAACAAAGACATATGCTCCACTATGTTCATAGCAGCCTTATTTATAATAGCCCAAAGCTGGAAAGAACCCAGATGTCTTTCAGCAGAGGAATAGATTCAGAAAATGTGGTACATCTACACAATGGAGTACTACTCAGTGATCAAAAACAAAGACTTCATGAAATTCACAGGCAAATGGATTGAACTGGAAAATAGCTTCCTGAGTGAGGTAACCCAATCACAGAAAAACACACATGGTATGCACTCATTGATAAGTGGATATTAGCCCCAAAATTCAAATCACCCAAGATGCAATCCACAGACTACATGAACCTCAAGAAGTAGGGTGACCAAAATTTGGATGCTTCATTCCTTCTCAATAGGGGGAACAAAAATATCCATACGAGGGGATATGGAGGCAAAGTTTAGAGCAGAGACTAAAGGAATGGCCATTCAGAACCTGCCCCACTTGTGTGTGTGTGTGTGTGTGTGTGTGTGTGTGTGTGTGTGTGTATGTATGTATGTATACACACACACAGTCACCCAAACTAGATGAGATAGATGAAGCTAAGAAATGCATGCTGATAGGAAGTGGATATAGATCTGTCCTGAGAGATACAATCAGAGTATGTCAAATACAGGGTCAAATGCTAGCAGCAAACCACTGAACTGAGAACGGGACCCCTGTTGGAGGAAATAGAGGAAGGATTGAAATAGCTGAAGGGGCTTGCAACTCTATAAGAACAACAATGCCAACCAACCAGAACTTCCAGGGATTAAACCACTACCCAAAGACTGTACATGGATTGACCCTGGGTTCCAACTGCATATATTGCAGAGGATAGCTTTGTTGGGCACCACACCACTGAAAGCAGAAGCCTTCTGTCCAGCCAAGGTTGGACAGCCAGTGCAGGGGAAGGACTGTGGATGTGTTTGTGGATGGGGGGGCACTTATGGGGGATGGGAAAGGGTATGACATTTGAAATATAAATAAATGCTTCAGATAAAAAATTCCAACTTCCTCCAAAGGAAAAAAATATATTTACTCAGAAGAAGAAGAAGAAGAAGAAGAAGAAGAAGAAGAAGAAGAAGAAGAAGAAGAAGAAGAAGAAGAAGAAGAAGAAGAAGAAGAGAGAAGGAGAAGGAGAAGGAGAAGGAGAAGGAGAAGGAGAAGGAGAAGGAGAAGGAGAAGGAGAAGGAGAAGGAGAAGGAGGAATAAATGTTAATAAAAAATCAAATAAAAAATAAACAGGCTTAATTTATAAACTTGATTCAGAAATAATCCTAAATAATAAAACTTATCAACTTATTAGAAGTTGTTGAAATCTATAAAAGATGAAATAACTTGGCTAATATCATAAAAGTGTTCCTTTTTATTTATTGCATCATTTTAGTGATAGTGATATATTGAATACCATTTTCATCATCTTTATTTAGTCTTTTCTTATAAATTGTATCACAGTTTAAACTTTTGAGACTCAATTGAAATCTGTGGTTACTTGGTAGTTGACAAACATTGTTCTAGGTGTTTCTGGCATTTGAGGTTTCTGTTAAATATCCGTTGTTAATTCTGATCAGTCTTCCTTTGTAGATTCTTTGTGATTTCTGTTGCAAATTTCAACTTTTTTTTGATTCTCTGTATTTGGTGTTTTAACTATAATATGCTTTTTGTTCTATTATGAAATTGTGTGTTTGATGTTTAGTGCCCTTCTTGCATCTGTTTGGGAATACTTTTCTTAATTTGAGGATGGTTACTCTATGATCATAACTTTTACCTGGTGTCTTATCCTCCTTTCATACCTCAAATTTGAAGATTAGTTTTAAAAATGTCTCATTATTCCAGCATATTTCCTTCCTGTGCTTAATACTTTTAAGTGGTTTACTTTAGTTGTTCAACTTTTCTACCTTCCATTCCTTATATTCTATCTTCTATTTTATCTATTCTAACGTTTTAACCTGTGTTTTCCCATTATATTGTTGTCTTACTATTTCTTTTTCTCTTACAGTTTTAAAATGCTGGACAGCCTTCATTATTTCATTCAGCAATATAGCTGTCTTATTTTGGATATCATTCATGCATTGCATGCTATTGTCTTGCCTTAGTTTTGCTTTCTATTGGTTGTGATAAAAGACTATAAATAATAGTAACTTGGGAAGAAAGATGTTATTTCACTTATGACTATGTCACTGATGGATATCAGAGCAGTAACTCAAGGCAGGAATCTGGAATAAAGAGCTAAAGCAGAGATAATGGAGTTATATTTCACATGAGCTTAATACTCATGAATTTCACAGCTTCTTTTCTTATACAACTCAGGATAACCTTCCTGTTTGTGGCAACAATCATAGTGTGCTTGGCCCTCCTACAACCATTATAAGTCAAGGAAAAATATCCTGCCTCCAGACATCCATACAGGGCAATTCTTTAGCTGAGGTATTCTTTTTTCACAATGTAGGATTGTGTCAGGTTGACCAACAACTAACCGGGAGAATCAGGATATTCCTTTAAGTTCATTGAGGTGTTTGTTGTGCTTTCTTCTTTCTCCTTTATCTGTTTAATCAAGTTTGTAATTGTTTCTTAAATTACTTGTCCAGAGATTCATCTAGAAAAATCTCATAGTAGACTAATTCTCTGGACTGGTAGCTTTAGGGGAGACACACTGTCTTGGCTTTCCATCTTGTTTTTGATTCTTCCTTGACTGGGTAAATTATATAGTATGCTAGTCAAATGGTAAGCACTTAGAGCAAACACACAAGCAGGTTCTATTTAAAAATATGTACGAATATACAGATGTATGTATATGTGCAACATTTAGTGAAGTAATAAGAGAGGTCATAAATGTGAAGGAAAGTGGGGGGATATGTAGGAGGAGTATGGAAAGAGGAAAGTGAAAGCATAAATATTGTAATTATAATATCATAAAAAGAGATGTGAATACCCAAAAATGACAAAGGTGGAGGGCCATTAAGATTTAATAACTTGAATAATATGCTTAAGGACACAGAAACAAGCCATAGAAGGACAGATCAAGGCAATATACAATATGTCCCAATTCATAATGACATGTAATGAATTGGGCCAGAAAGCTAAATAGACAAGATAATTTTTCCCTAGTAATTGCCATAGATTATAACAAAATTCATCTTTGGGCATTCATTTGCATTTCATTTTATAAAGAGAAATGTATTAGAAATGTTCACAGTGTTGGTATAAAGCTTAATACTATAAAAGTATGGATCTACTAAAATTCTTCTAATCATGGCTAGCTGCTTGGCATGATCCAAAAAATGCTATCCTAAGAAAACCACTTAAGAAAAAAAATATACTTTATATTATTTCATAAACATTGCTTAAAAGTGAACAGACATGGGACCTGAGAGACAGCTCTGTGATTAAAAGCACTGTCTGATCTTCCAGAGGACCTAATTTCAATTTCCATCACCCAAGTGATAGTTCACAGCTGGATAAAACTTCAGTTTCATGAGATCAGATTTTTTTTTTCTGGCTTTTGAGGTACTGCACACATGGAGCTTAAAGACAAACATGCAACAAAAATGTGTGTACACAGAAAATAAATGAAGAATTGGTTACTGCTGTTTGTTGTTTGTTTTTTGTTTTGGTTTGTTTTTTTGTTGTGATTTTTAATAAGAAAGGCAAAAGATTTACAGGGAGAGAAAAGGTACCAAAACATAAAATGCAAAGACTGAAACATATGCATGATATCCTTCCATTTCATTATGAAGGAAAGAAACCATCCAGTCAAAATAGATACAAAACAGCAAAAAATACTACAGGGGGACTATATAAGCTGTAAATAATTGCATGAACATTTTCTCCCCATATTAACAACATGGGCAAAACCTATTGGAACAATTATGAAATTCTGTTTCATACTCTATAACTGGTATAGCCAACACACTGCAGCAAACCCATGTGAAGGCAGAAGATTGCCTTTATTAATTGATGGTGAGGTTTGAAAATGATCCTTTAAAAACTAACTTTGGACTTTCCATTGAGATTAAACACTTATTTACTTCATCTAAATTAGGTGTGAGCAAAAAGTCTTGGACAAACATGTCTATAGAGGGTTCTACTTCACAGCCCCTGTCTTAGTCAGGGTTTCTATTCCTGCACAAAACATGAACAAGAAGCAAGTTGAGGAATGATGAGTTTATTCAGCTTATACTTCCACATTGCTGTTAATCACCAAAATAAGTCAGTCCAAGAAAGAACTCACACAGGGTAGGAACTAGGAAGCAGCAGTGGATGCAGAAGCCATGGAGGGATACTGCTAACAGGCTTGCTTCACCTGGCTTGCTCAGTTGCTTTCTTACAGAACCCAAGACTATTAGCTCAGAGATGGCTCTAGCCACAATCGTTCGGGCCATCCCCACTTGATCCCTAGTTGAGAAAATGCCTTATAGCTGGATCTCATGGAGGTTATTTCCTCAACTGAGGCTACTTTCTCTGTGATAGCTTCAGCTTGTTTCAAGGTGACACCCAAAACCAGCCAGTATAACTGACCCCTGCCATTTGACACACAAATCCATCACTGTTAAGCCTCAAACCTTACTTTCTTAGTGATCCTCAGAATCACATTAAATAATGTTAAAAGTCCCACAGTCTTTACATATTAAAATTTCAATCCCTTTAACATACCCAGAATCTTTCTAAATTCAAAGTCTTTTATAATTCAAATCCTCTAACTGTGAGCACCACTAAAATACTTACCTCAAGAGGGAAAAGTATCAGGGGTCAGTCAAATCAAAATCAAAATCTAACTGTTCATTGCCTGGGATCCACTCATAATCTTCTGGACTTCTCCAAGGGCTTGGGTTACTTCTCCAGCTCTCCCTTTATAGCGCACACCTTGTCTTCTAGGCGATAACTGCCTCTAGTCCATGGCTGCTGCTGTTCTTTGTGGTCATCTCATGGTACTGGCATCTCCAAAACACTGCTACCTTCTGCTGCAACTAGATTTCACCAATAGCCTCTCATAGGCTTTCTTCATGGTGCCAAGCCTCAACTTGTTTGCATGAACCCTTCAGTCCTGGGGGCATCAATTGCAACTGAGGCTGCACCTTCACCAATGGTCTTCCTCTCACAGTGTCGAGCCTCATATGCTCTTTATGACCCCTTCATGCCTTCCAAACAAGTACCACTCGGGTGACTCTCACCTTGGCTATCTCTGAAACGCTTCTTTGTGCTCTCAGAAAACACTTCTCAGAAGATTTCACTTCACTAATGCTGATCTCTTCTTAATCACCACTACTGTCATAGCTCCAGGTAACCAGCATCAATAGTCCCATTAATGCAAAGGCTTTGCTTTAGTAGTTCTTTTATCTTGTTAATCACAACTGATTCTTCAGCCCCAGCTAACCAAAACCACAGAATCTACACAATCAAAACAGCAATGGCCCTGATAAGAGCCATTAATCTTTCTTCTAAAATTTCACAAGTCACCATCATTTGCACTGTTCTCAATGTTATCTTCCAAACTCCTACAGAACATCCCCCAGAGCTCTCAACACCCGATGACTCTTCTAGTGTAAAGTTCGAAAGTCCCTCCACAGTCCTCCCCAACACACAGTCAGTTTGTCACAGAAATAGCACACTATGTTGGGTTTGTCTTAGTTAGGGTTTCTATTCCTGCACAAACTATCATGCCCAAGAAGCAACTTAAGGAGGAAAGGGTTTATTCAGCTTACACTTCCACATTGCTGTTCATCACCAAAGAAAGTCAGGACAGGAACTCAGGTAACATAGGAATTTGAAAGCAGAAGTGAATGCAGAAGCCATGGAGGTAATTTGCTTCTCTTGGCTTGTTCAGTTTGCTTTCCTTTCTTTTCAATTTCTTTCCTTTTTTCATTTTTGTATTGATTATTCTATTTATTTCCATTTCAAATGTTATCCCCCTTCCCAGTTTCCCCTTCACAATCATCCTATTTCCTACCCCCTCCATCCTGCCTCTATGAGGGTTCTCCCCCACCTGCCCGCCCACTCCTGCCTCAGCGCCCTAGCATTTACCCTGAGTCATCACAGGACCAAGGGGCTCCACTCTCAGTGATGCTAGATAAGGCAATATTTTATTACATATCCAGCTGGAGCCATGCTCCCCTCCCACTGCTGTGTACTCTTGGGTTGGTAGTTTAGTAGCTGGGAGCTTTGGGGTGTCTGGTTGGTTGATGTTGTTGTTCTTCCTCTGGGTCTGCCAGCCCTTTCAGCTTCTACAGTCTTTGCCCTAAATTCTCCACTGAGATCCCTGTGTGCAGTCTGATGTTTGGTTATGTACATCTGCATCTCTATTGTTCCAGGTCTGGCAGAGTCTCTCAGAGGACACCTATATCTGGACCCTGTTAGTAAGCACTTCTTGGCATCAGTAATAGTGTCTGGGTTTGGTGTCTGCAGATGGAATAGGTCCCTAGTGGGGCAATCTCTGGATGGCCTTTCCTTCAGTTTCAGCTCCATTCTTTGTCCCTGTGTTTCCTTTTGACAGGAGGAATTTTGGATTAATATTTTCGAGGTGGGTGGGTGGCCCCATCTGTCAATTGGGGGCTGTGCCTATTCACTAGATAAGGTCTCTACAGGTTCTATATCCCCTTTGTTGGCTATTCAGCTAATGTCCTCCCTGTTTGGTCCTGGAAACCTCTTGCATCCCTAGTATCTGGGACTTTCTAGTCACTAACCTCAGTTCTTTCTCCCTCACTGCTACACGCCTGCATTCAAATTCCTGACCCTCTGTACTTCTCCCCCATCTCCTCATGTATGAAGTGCTTCCCTTCCTTCCCTCTCCTTTCTCCCTCCCATATTTCACTTTCACTCTACCTCCCATAATTATTTTCTTCTCCCTTCTGAGTTGAACTGGAGCATCCACATTTTGGTGTAATCTTGTTTCTTCTTTGATTTCATATGGTCTGTGAGTTATATCATGGATATCCCAAGCTCCTTTAGCCTTATACCCACTTATCAGTGAGTACATACCATGTGTGTTCTTTTGTGACTGGGTTACCTCAGTAATACCTCCTAATGGTAAAGAGGAAAATTGGTCTGAAATTCTCTTTCCTTGTTGGGTCTTTGTGTGGTTTAGGTAATAGTGTGACTGTGGCTTCATAGGATGTATTAGGTATTGTACCTTCTGTTTCTATTCTGTGAAATACTTTGAGAAGTATTGGTAGTGGGTCTTTTTTGAAGCTCTGATAGAATTTGGACTAAACCCATCTGGTCCTGGGGACTTTTTGGTTGGGAGAATTTTAATAGCTGCTTCTATTCCTTAGGGGTTATGGGACTGTTTAAATGGTTTATCTGACCTTGATTTAAATTTGGTGCTTGGTATCTGTCTAGAAAATCATCCATATTAATTAAATTTTCCAGTTATAGGCTTTTTTAGAAAGGTCAGATTATTTTTTAAATTTCTTCAGTTTCTGTTGTTGTGTCTCCCTTTTCATTTCTGATTTTGTTAATTTGGATATTGTCTCTACACCCTTTAGTTTAGTCTGGCAAAGTGTTTATCTATCTTGCTGATTTTTTCAAAAAAAATAGCTCCTGGTTTCATTTATTTTTTTTTTTTGTATAGTCCTCTTTGTTTCTACTTGGTTGATTTTAGCCATGACTTTGATTATTCCCTGCCATCTACTCCTTTTGGATGTATTTGCTTCAGTTTGTTCTAGAACATTCAGATGTGCTGTTAAGATGGTATTATATGCTCTCTCCAATTTCTTTATGGAGGCACTCAGAGCTATGAGTTTTCCTCTTAGCACTGCTTTCATTGTGTACCATAATTTTGGGTATGTTGTGCCTTCACTTTTATTAAATTGTAAAATGTCTTTAATTTTTTTTATATCTTCTCTGACCAAGTTATCACTGAGTAGATAGCTGTTCAGGTTCCATGATTTTGTTGGCTTTCTGTTGTTTTTGTTGTTGTTGAAGACCAGCGTTAGTTGGTGGTGATCTGATAGGATGCATGGGATATCCTTCCCTATGTTTTTTGATAACTTTTGGTTAAAGTTTATTTTATTGGATACTGTAATTGCTACTTCAGATTGTTCTTGGGACTATTTACCTGGAAAAATTTTTTTCCAGCCATTTACTTTGAAGTAGTGTCTGTCTTTGTCACTGACATGTGTTTCCTGTATGTCCCCAAATGCTGGGTCCTGTTTACATATCCAGCCTGTTAGTCTATGTCTTTTTATTGGGGAATTGAGTTTATTGATGTTGAGAGATATTAAGAACCAATGATTGTTGCTTTGTCTTATTTTTGCTTGTGTGGTTTTCTTCTACATTTATTGTGAGAAGATTAGTTTCTTGCTTTATCTTAGGTGTATTTTCCCTCCTTGTGTTAGACTTTTCCTTCTATTATCCTCTGTGGGTATGGATTAGTGGAAAGATATTGTTTAAAAATGGTTTTGTCTTGGAATACCTTGCTTTCTCCCTCTTTGGTAATTAAGAATTTTGGTGGATATAATAGCCTGGGCTGGCATTTATGTTCTCTATAGACATCTGTTTAGCATCTTCTGGCTTTCATAGTCTCTGGTGAGAAGTCTGGTATAATTCTGATGGGTCTCTCTTTATTTGTGAGTTGACCTTTTTCCCTTACTGCTTTCAATATTTTTTCTTGTTTTCTGTGCATTTGGTGTTTTAATTATTCTGTGACAGGAGGAAATTCTTTCTGGTCCCATCTTTTTGGTGTTCTGTATGTTTCTTGTATATTTATGGGCATCTCTCTCTTTCTAGGAAAGTCTTCTTCTATAATTTTGTTAAATATGTTTGCTGGCCTTTTAAATTGGGAATCTCAACTCTATTGTATACCTATTATTCTTAAGTTCAGTCTTTTCATTGTATGCTGTATTTCTTGAATATTTTGAGTTAGGAGTTTTTCGCTTTTTGTATTCATGGTCTTCAGTGACATAGGTTAAGGGTAATTAACAGTCATGTTGTATGGGGTGGATAAGCTGTAGGAACTGGGATGGAGTAGGAAGAAGTTGCATGCCTGTGGGTATGCCTAAGGGATCGAAAATACCATACCCTCTTCTCTGAGATCAGTGGTTTTCTCTCTCCTCTATTCTGGCTAAGGTATTTCATTATAGACCCAAAAGCAACTGGTCCAAGGCACAGTGGGTGAAAACCTCCAAATCTGAGAATAAAAATAAACATTTCTTTTTATGTTAATTACATACATCTGGTATTTTGTCAAAATCAGACTAACAAAGTAAATAGCCTCATTGTAGGGTATTCACCAGAGATTTGCTCGGATATGAGTTTATGAGAGTAGAAAGTCTTCATTAGCCATCTGCAGTGTTGTTGGGAATGAAAGATAGGGGATGCACAGGCCTGAGATGAGCAGCCCAGGGCCTTGGGGAGGGGGGAAGTGCTCCAAACTCCTGGACATCCAGAAACCTGTGGAAGTCTTGGAGGAGCTTAGTATGAAGGAGTCCTTTGGGCTGAGAACAAGCCCAGGGCCAGGAGGAGGAGTATTCTGGTTTAGCTCATTAGTGAAAGTCCTTAGCTTGGTGTCTGTTGTCTGGGAGCACAGATGGGCCTTCTTTGGGAGACGTAGGTTGTCTGGCTCTGGGGATAAAGGTGTTTTCTGTACTCTCCACACTTTCTGGGGTTTCATTAAGAAGCACATGCTCTTCTGTGGTTCTTGATGAGTCAGTCTTTGTTTCCAAAATATTTATTGATTGTTCATCTCTTCAGGGTGGACCAGAGATTAAATACCTTTTCCAGGAAGGAATGTTTGTGAAGGGAAACAGGCAAAACCCCCAGGCACTCTAGATACCTCCTTAGTATGGAGAACTCTGTTCTGATAGATGTGATTGCAGGTCATATTCCTATGTAGCAAATGTGGTACTTGTTCCAGGCCAGGAATCTGGTAGGGAGCAAAGAGGGAAACACATACCATTTCAGGTGCGTACCTGGGTGCCAGGGGCTGTGAACCTGCTCAAACTTATCACGTTTCCAGGCATGATCCACCGTTCCACATGGTTCCATACTGATGAATATATAGGAAAAAAAATTGGACCTAGTGGAGTCTATAAAAAAGAAAGAAGGAGGGAGGGAAGGAGAGAGGGGGAGGGAGGGAGGAAGGGAGTGAGACAGAGATAGCATTGGGGCCCTTAAGTTCCTCATGTTTTGATAACCCAACCATAAAATTATTTTTGTTGATACTTCATAACTGTAAGTTATAAGTTATAAATTAAATATCTTATTTGCAGGATATCTGATATGTAACCTTGTGAAAGGGTTATTTGACCCCCAAGGGTGTTGGCACTCAAAGGATGAAATCCACTAGATGGGAAGTTGAGAGGGTTTGGAGTTGAGGAATGGGTCTGAAGTAAGGAATTAGTTGGAATAGGATGAATGTGATCAAAATTCACTTATGCATGTATGAAATTCTGAGAATTAATAAGATTTATTTCAAAAAAATTTATAAAAATGCAGGTTGACATTCTAATATGTCAAACTACCATCCTAACATAAGAACTCAATGCGATTTATTGGTTTACATATGAGCATTAGAAAAATAACAAAAGAACAACAGGGCTCAGATGTTAAAACTATAGGTATCCTATGTAAGGCCCTTACCATCAGCATATCTAAAAATGAAATATGTTATTACTATAATCATTCATAGTCAATCAGCACTAAGAGACAATACATGTATTATAACATGTCTTTATTAATTTTTGTGGTTTAAATTTTATCAGATTTGCTAATTGCAGTGGTTCACCTCATGACTCACACCGTCATCCTATTACTGTCATGTTCTTTCATTTTACTAGATTTTTGTGTTTTTTTTTCTAAAACTGAAGAAAACAAATAAAGCCCTTTAGCTGCACACGTGCTCTAATATATATTTTTGTCTGACTGTAATAAATACTGATTAGTGAAGTCAGAAGTTGAAGCAATATGCTTTCAATCTCCATTTAACTTGGCTGTGACTAGTACACACCTCTGGTGTATACTTATGATAGAAGCCATTTCAGTTCCCAAAGTTATCTGTTATGGACTCAATTTGTTCCTGTCCAAAACAATGCTCTACTTGGACCTTCGTTGCTAACCAATAGGTGACTAAAACCTACTGAGAAACTGACATCTCCGTCTCCTTTCCTTCCTTACATTTTGTATCTGATTATTTCTCCTTAGCTCCACGTGTAGCCATGGTCACCATTTAAGAAAGATTTTTCCACAAATAGTGGCAACTCTTGATTTATCCCCCAAATCTGTGAATTATCTTCAAACCTTTGAAGACTGATGATGCCTAAACAAGAGAAACTTAGGAAGCTTTCAGGTTTTACAGGGTATCACTGTGAACAGATGAGTAGCTGCTGAGGTTTCTAATACCCTCCTCTTGATCACCAGAGAAGAACCTAGAAGTTAAGAATAATCAATCACTTCCTAATAGTCCGATCCAACTCCTCCTGAAGATAAAGGGAGCATACAGAGAGTGTAAGCAAAGATAGTCCTCTCTGGGTACCAGTCTTCCATCTTCTAAGTTTTGCTGGCTTATTAAATAAATCTTTTTCCTTAAGGAAGCAACTTCTACTTGATAGATAGGGTCCTTTCAGAGGAGGTAAATGGCCTTGGATTCTGTAACATTTCTTTCCCAGCTCTTCTGAGATACTCTGCTAACTTTCTCCCCCTGTGTTGATTTCCCTACCTATACAGTTAGTTACTTCCCTCCTATAATTTGTTTTCTTCCACTAAAAATAGTCTTAGAAACATTAACATTCTTTTACTGCTCTTATAGAAATCACAAAACTGGTGCTTTTATGACAATATTTATCTTTCAATTCTTTAGGTCATAAATCTAACACAAGTCTTATTTGGTTAAAATCAATGTGTTGGGTTTCTAGCATCTGGAAATAAAATACACTTTTATCACTCTATAAATTACTGACTTGCTGAAATGCTGTGTGTTGAGAAATATTCTATAATAAAACATGTTAGTGGCTTTTTAATTAAATAAAATGTAAATATTGCTCAGAATTTCTAGAGCAAAAGACCTATGTCATTTGTTATATATGCAAGTAAAAATAAACTAATAACAGTGGAACAAATGAAAAAATAAAAATATTACAGAAAAAGTGGCCAGTTAAATTCTTCTTAAAATATGCAGTTAATAGTATTTCCATTCAGAAATGGGGAAACAAGGTTGCCAGGATTTTTCTATATTTCATGTATAGGTTGCAATGTTATAAAATGATGTGTGAAGCATACTTATAGTTAGGTATTTCTATATTATAGATAGTCTTTTATTGATGCACACATACAAATTTCAAAATTAAATTATATCATATTTATAATGAAGACAAAGCATTGGGCAAATTAAACAATTCCAAACTGTCATTCAAATTACTTGCACTGTTTTACCATTTTTCTTGTCAACAATGTATGAGATCTTCATATACCACCTTCTTGCCAATACAGTGATTAGTTCATTGTAACCATTCTAATAAGTGTAAATGGTAGATTATTTTAATGTAACTGCATATTTTTCTTGTTAGTTTTGTCTTTACTAGTAGTACTACAGAAGTACTAGTATTCTGCACTATCTACTAGTAATTGAGTGGGGATCTTCCTTTCTTAAAAGAGATTTGATGCAAGGAATCTCAATTTTATTATGGTAAAATACTAAAATTTATCTAGTAAATAATGTTTTCTGTCACATAGAAAAAATTTCTATGGATCCAAAATACCAATATTATTTTTCAGGTATTATTTTAGAAGGCTCCTGATGTAAGGCTCATGAATCAACTTTGGCATTTAAACAACCAGCAGTTTCAGCATTTTTTTTTGACAGAAATGATCTCCTTTCTCTGCTGACTTGAGCTAACACTCTCCTGTATTAAAAGTCAGATGATTGTGTAAACAGGTTTCTGATGTCTTCATTCTGACCCATTTATCCAAGCTTCACTAAGGAGTAAATTGTTTCATCTTCTGGCAAAGTGGAGACAGGTTCATTACCTACCTTTCACGTCACGAGGATTAAAGATGGGAATACTTACTAAGAACTTTGCTGTTCTTGTTTCGTCTATCAAAACACCGAACCTTCAAAGAAGCAGGCCGTCTTTCCATCTCTCTTTTCTCCTTTGCAATTCCTAAAGAACTGCTCATTAGACAAATAAAGGATAAATGAAGTGCAGCCCAATCACAAATGCTAGAATTAAATCTGAGAAATAGTTTGGTCATATTTAAAAAGTTGGCACCTTGTGTCTTGAGACCCCTTATAGTTTTTTTGGTTTTGGTTTAATTGTTTTGTTTGTTTGTTTGTTTTGTTTTAAGAAATAAGAGTTTCCCAAGTTGCTTAGAGTAATATAGCTCTAGCAGGTATTGTACAGTACACAAAAATGATCAGCTTCCCAAAGCTCTTGCACAGAGCATGGAAAACAAAATAAGGGTATGGTCCTCATTGCTTTTCTTGTCTATGGAAAATGTTTCTTTCAGGGACACAGGCTTGTCATTCAAATACATCTGGAGAGAGCCAAATTCTAAACAATCTGAGCTTTCCTTTGAATATAAAAGAGCTCTTCAATTTGAATTTCTGTGTTTTTTCTGTGTTTCTCAGCACATCGGGGTTCTATTCATCAAAGTGCGATAATTTTTCACATTGACCGTAGCAGACAACAAGCATATTGCTGCTTCTCCTGTGGTTTCTGTTGCTGGACGCTAATCTCTCCTCAGCACAACCCTGAAGCTTTATCAGCTGTAAAGGAGAGAAACTGAAAATCCAATGAATGATTTCTTAAGTCTGTGACAGCTGCACTAAAATCCAATTCTAAAAAGTGTCTCTGGTACTTCTTTGTGTTCTGAGGGTTGATGACAAACGAATGCTTATGAGGGACAAAGAATTCAAGCTATCAGAAAGTGAGCCTTCAGCTCAGGCTAAACACTGTGCTTGAGTGACAGGAACAACCCCTTCTTCTTTGATTGCTCAGCATTCAGTATATAGCACGTCTCTGTGTTCCTGAGGTGTTATTCCAGGACTTGCCAAAAATTCACAGTTCCTCAGCACAGACCATGAGAGCTATCATTGTTGTTTCTAGTATCATTGTTGTCTCTTGCTGGCAAACAAGAATGCTATTTTTCCTTTATTAGTCTATAATTTACCTTATATTAACAAAAACATATATGTCATGAAATTTCATTCTGCTAAAATTCTGTCAACAGCTCTTCATAATAATTTTCATACCTTTGGAGGCTAGACTACATTTAAATATAACACAAGTGTCATTCAACTAATTCTAATCATGTCTTGTAATGGTGGATGCCAGTGTTAGTAATCCTTGTGACAGGGATAAATAACCAAGCTGCAATATTGCAAGTAGCTTTTAATCTTGTAAAACATATTCATGTTCACTTTCTGTTTATAAAAAAATTCCCCTTTCTGCTGGGTCAGAATGCTAGCTTGTCTGCTCCCTGGAGGAGGCTATATCTTCAGACATACCAGAGGATTCGCTGCACCCAATATTTGGCAAGAATGCCCCCTTCAGGTCCCACAGCAGCTGCTGGGGGCCAGAGGTCTTAGAGATGCACCATCCCCCTGAAACTCCACCTACTGAATACCAATCCCCTTCTGCTTGGTTCTTTCTAGTAGAACAGACTTCTAGCAAGTCTGTTGCACAGAAGAGGCTATATCCTCAGACATACCAGATGATCTGCTGCACTCAGAACATTTGACATTATATCCTGAAGCCTACCAGAAGAACCACTGTGCTCAAAACATTTCATATCACACCCTGAGGCATCCCAGAAGATCTGATGCACCCAGGACATCTGACACTACAACTGGAGACATCCCAGGAGATCTACTGCACCCAGGACATCACAGTTGTAAGCACCGCAGGAGTTTCTCTGTACACAGGCCAACTAGTCAATTAACACCACAGTCTGAAGACCTTTCAGGGGACTCTGAGGCATGAAGGGCAACTGACCCAAAGACTAAAAGACTCCCTGGAGTGTGACTGAAAACAAGAGAAACCAAGTCCATCAACCCCTCCCCCGCTGAATGAGAACAAGTTCTCACAGTGTTACTACTCCTCTGAAGACCCAACAGTCTGAAGGCCTCCCAGGACATCTACTGCCGCCAGGGCAACAATCAGCTGCATCTCTGCCTCTCTGAATTCCCTCCAGTGGGAAGGCCCCACAGGAGGTCTGCTACAGCCAGGGCCACAGGCCTACCAGGACACCTGTTACAACTCAGGGACAAAAGAGGCAGACAACAGACAGAGTGACCCAGACCAGCAAACACTAGGGACAACCAGATGTTGAGAGACAAGTACAAGACCATAAGCAACAGAAGCCAATAAACATGGACATTATCAGAATCCAGTTCACCATGAAAAGTACAAATCTACAAATAATTGGAATAGAGGAGAATGAAGATCCCCAGCTCAAAGGACCTGAAAACATCTTCACCAACTGAAGAACACCACCCCCCCCAACGTAAAGAAAGAGATGGCTATAATGATACAAGAAGCCTACAGAACACCAAATAAATGGGACCAGAAAAGAAAATCCTCTCTTCACATAACAGTCAAAACACCAAACACACAGAACAAAGAAATCATTTTAAAAGCTGCAAGAAAAAAAGGACAAGTAACATATAAAGGCAAGCCTATCAGAATTACACCAGCCTTTTCAACAGAGACTATGAAAGCCAGATGAGCCTGTTCATGCAGACTCTAAAAAAACACAAATGGGAGCCCAGGCTACTATACCCAGGGAAAGTCTTAATCAACATAGATGGAGAAACTGAAATATTCCAGGACAAAACCAAATTCAAACAGTATCTAATTTCCAATCCAGCCCTACAAAGATCATAGAAAGAAAGCTCCAATACACAGAAGCTACCTATACTAAAGAAAAGACAAGATGTTAAGCATCTCAAAACAAAGCCAAAAGAAGGAAAACACAAGCACATAAAGATACCAACAAAAGCAAATATAACAGGAACTAACCCTCTGTCTTTAATATCTCTCAATATTAATGGAATCAACTCACCTGTAAAAAGACATAAGCTAACACTCTGGACAAGCAAACAATATCCAACATTTTGCTATATACAAGAAACATATCTCATTAACAAAGGCAGACTCTATCTCAGTGTAAAAAGATGGAAAAAACAAATGATGCCAAGAAACAAGCTGGAGTTGCCAACCTAATATCCAAAAGTTATCAAACGTGATGAGGAAGGACACTTCATATTCATCAAAGGTAAAATTACCAAGCAAAAGTCTGAATTATGAATATCTATGCCCTAAATGCAAGGACACACACATTCATAAAAGAAAATTTAGTAAAGCTCAAAACACACATTGAACCCCACACAATAATAATGGGAGACTTCAACACCCTACTCTCACCAATGGACAGGTAATTGAAACAGAAACTAGACAGAGACACAGTGAAACTAATGGAGGTTATGAACCAAATGGATTCCTACATGTGTGTGTTTCTAAATATAATCTGCTCACTCTGAGCAATGTTACTTGGATATATGTATTCTGAACTGAATATTTGACATCAGACAACCTATTAATATCTTCTTCCCAGGAGAAGACCACATTTCAGTTTTCCAGCCTTTATTAATTAATTAATTGATTGATTAATTGGTTTTCTTTTATAGAGTTGAGCCCCCATTACTTTGATGTCATCCTTGTTCAACTCATGTTTGGACAATCACGTTATAAGATTTTATGGAGGTAGGTTCTCAAGCAAACTTCTCGATTCTCAAATGCTTAAAATTTTTGTACTCTCTCTTAGTCAATATTTTCTGAACTTTAGGCTCAGAAGTGCTTGTAGATGCCTAGGACTCGGCCCTAAAACTGTAGTTTCATTGATTTTCTATAGTGGTCTTTGTCAGTTTCAAAAAGAAGCTTCTTGGATCACAAGTGATGACTATATTTGTATGTACATAAACTTATGTTTGTAGATTCATATTGTGGTTTATAGCTGTTTATTAAATTAGTGGTTGTTGAGTCTCCTCAAATAACCATGATTTAATTCATTTTTGATAGTTTTCTGTCAACTCTCTCGCTTAATTTTTAATCTCATTTGTTATATGGTTGCTTGATTATTTTTGTTATTTAGGTTTGAAATTTTTATTGGATATTTTAATATTTACATTTGAAATGTTATCCCTTTCCCACCCTCACCCATACCCCTCCCCCTCCTTCTATGTAGATGCTCCCACTCCCACCCACCCACTCCCACTCCTACACCCTGGAATTCCTGGGGAAATGATCCTTCATAGGACCAAGGCTTCTTCTCCTATTGATGCCAGACAATGCCATCCTATGCTACATATGTGACTGGAGCCATAGGTCCCTCCATGTATACTCTTTGGTTGGTGGTTTAGTCCCCAGGAGTTCTGGGGTGATCTGATTGGTTAATACTGTTTTTCTTCCTGTATATTCTCTGTATTAATTACTTGACATATTTAGAGCAGGTAAAGATTTTCTTCAATTCTCTAGGCTGTCTCTTCACTCAATTAATTCTTTCTTTTGCTCTTCAGAAACTTTTTAATTCAATGAAATCTCATTTGTCATTTTTTGACATTATTTCCAAAATGATTGGTTTTCTATCTTACTTTTCAGTTGCTGTGATAAAGTGCTATGATCAAAAGCAATTTAACCAAAAAAAAATCATTATGGTACAGGAATCTAGAGGCAAAAGAACCTTTTATTGCTGAGAAGGGATGGAAGCAAACTACTGACACAGCAATCATACACATGAAATGTGTGCTGGAATCAGGAACGAGGCTGTCATTTATCAAAGCCCTCCCTAGTAATACAATTTCCTGAGCAAAACTGCACCACTTCTTCAAACAGGCCCATGTTATTCCCAGAAGTATTATATCACACACACACACACACACACACACACACACACACACACACACACACACACACACTCACACACTCACACACACACACACACACACTTCCAGAATTATTACATCATATATATGGGAGATATATATGTATATATATATGATATACAAAACATGAATAGTATAAGTCCATTTGCATACATATATGTATGTATCATATAATCTGCAAATCAGGGTAATTTGACCTCCTCCTAAATTTGTACTTCTTTAATTCACTTCTCTTTTCTTATTGTTTTAGCTAGTGTTTCAAGAACTATTTTTGAAAGGAGTGAGGATAGTGGGCAACTGTATTCTACTCCTGAATTTTTTTTTTTTGTGGTGGTGAGACAGGGTCTTATTACATAGCCCAGGCTGGAATGGAACATGCAGTAATCCCTGTATCTTTGCACTGGGGTTACAATTGTCCTCAAGTTGATTTTCTTCAATTTCTCTTTGTCATGAGCTACTTACATGAGTTCATTTTTTAAAAAAAAAAATATATTTATTGGAATAATTGGGTCTTCAGGTAGAGCTATTTCCAATTTTCTTCAGAATGCCCAGACTGATTTCCAGAATGGTTCTACAAATTTGGGATCCCACCACCATAGAGAACTTTTCCTGTTTCTTGACAATCTTGCCAGTGTCTGCTGCCATTTGAGTGATTGATCATAGCCACTCTGATTGGTGTAAGGTGAAATCTCAGAGCCATTTTGATTTGCATTTCCCTGATGATTAAGGATGCTGAACATTGCTTTAAGGGTTTCTCAGTAATTCAAGATTCCTCTGTTGAGAATCTCTATTTAGCTCTGTACACCATTTTTAAAATGGGTTATTTGTTTTTATGGTTTTTATTTTTGTTTTTGTTTTGTTTCATTTTGTTTTACTTTTACCTTCTTTGGTTCTTCGTATATTTTGGATAATAGCCCTCTAATGGATATAGGGTTAGTGAAGATTTTTTTAAAATCTGTAGGTTGCCATTTTTGTCCTATTAAGTGTGTCCTTTGCCTTACAGAAACTTTTCAGTTTCATGAGGTCAAATTTGTCAATTGTTGATCTTTGAGCCTGAGCCATTGGTGTCTTGTTCAGGAATTTTCCCCTTGTGCCAATGGGTGGAGTAGTAATATCCAAATTACATAAATCCCTCAAACAACACAGAAGAAAAACAATAAGAAAAACCCAGAATTCCCAATAAACAAAAACAACAAAAATAAAGTCAAGGAAAAATGACACATTTAAAAAATGGACTATTGACTTGCAGAGAATTCTGGACATAAATAAAAATGGATAAGAAATATTTATAAACATTTCTATATCCTTAAAAGTTATAGATACAACCGATTAAACAATGTTTTTATAAGATCTTATCACAAGTTGGACTATTTATTACCAAAACAATTGACAACACATGCCCACAAGGGTATAGGAAGACAGGAACCTTCACTCACAGTTGGGATTTGTAAGTGGGTTCAGGCACCATGGAAATGATTGTGAAAAAACTCAAAAATATAAAAATAGATCTACCATATAACATATATATATATATATATATATATATATATATATATATATATATATACCACTTCTTGGCATATGCCCAAAGAACTTAATATCCTATATCACAGCAATGTTCACTTTGCTTTAGTGACAAGAGCTAAGAAACAGATACAACCTAACTGTCTTTCAAATGACAATTGGATAGTGAAAATATGGTACATAAATAAAATTAGTTGTGTTAAACTGTAAAGAAAATTGAAATCATGAAACTTGCAGTTAAGTGGGTACTGCTAGAATTAACTCAGACACAGAAAGAAAAACATTCTGTGTTATCTCTAACTAGTTGTTGCCAACTCCAAATCTTCCAATGTGAAAGTATAATACAGAGTACCTCCAAAAACAAGTAATATAAAAGATGATCACAACTGATGAAAAGAAATACAGAAAAGAGTATAGCAGGCCACATATGCTATGAAAAAGGAAAGAGGTAAAAACAGGGATGGGGATTTAGTAGCGTAGGGCAAAGGGCAAGAGCAAAGGTTAGGAAGGAAAGAGAAATGACATACAAATGTTTGTTAGGCCTCAAATAAACATAATAGGTTCACATTAAAATATGTTTATAAAACTTGAAAGTATATGTGTATTTTCATATACTTATTTTAAATAAACGTACCCCATTTGAGTGTAATAATGATTCTCCCTCAAAAGGATAAACTAATATCATAAGTATCAAATATGATAAATCCCCCTTTGAATTGTTTAGGTGTTCAAATGACTAAAAGTATACAGAGAATAATATTGCATCCCTGAACTTAAAACTAAGCCTCAATTATGATACTACAGTCTATGGATACAGTCTACAGAAGAATAAATCTAAAAGTGATCTGATAACTATTCTTATATTACTGAATGTTCTGTGCAAGATCTCAAGGAAGAAAAAAAAATCATCAATTAATTGTATTACCCACTATAAAGTCTATGAACTACAACAATGAAAAGCATAGCCAGATAGTTACAAGAATGTAATAGTGCCGGTGACCCATGTAATTGAGAATAAAAGTCACTTAATAGAGGGATGCATACACAGCTCTATGAAGAAAGTCAATTACTAGCACAGCTGCTGATGTTATGGACTTTAAATGGTAACTTACTACTGCCATTTTCCTAAACAAGTATAATTTGTGAATACATTCTAAAGACATATAAGCATAGAGAGGTTTGATTTCACTCCTTATCAATAAAGTTTCTTTTTGGAGAAACAGAAATCATCACAGGATTTCACAACTGGTCACAGTTGCAGAGAACATGGGTTTGTGGGAAGATTAGCCCCAGATGATGCATCTATAACACAATCTCTGTATCTAATATCAGAGAACATTGTAGAAAGGGAAATAAAATATTGCTAAAAGCCACGAGCCTAGGATGTCTGCTGTGAGAGAATGCTTCTAAATATGCCAGGTAGCTGCTTTCTTTAAATCTCAGCAATACGGTTTCCCTAACAAGACCAGTACATCGAAAACAATAGTTAATATATCAAGGCTCTACCCTAGTTGCCCACCTACAGATTAGGGAAGTAATGAGAATTAGTGTTCTCCAGGGATGAATTCTCTGATAATCATCCAGCTCTAAGAAAAAAGTCATAAACTAGAGAGATGTGAGCAAAACTAGATTCAGCAAGATATGTCTAGATATATTCATATCTGGGTGTTTGTAGACATGCAAGTGTAGATATGCATACCTATGTATAGATATAGAATAAAATCAATAATTGTAACTAATAATTGAAAAAAAGGTTCTAAATTTGAGAAGAGTGGGTGGTGCATGTAAAGTTGGAGTTTTGAGAGCAATGAAAATGTGATAATATAGTATTTAAATTATTAAAAACTGTGATTATTTTAGTCAAAATGCTTCAGGTCTAAGAGTTTTTTGGATAAATGTATCATATTTCTCTTGAATAATTTCAAAGAATTTTCTAATAATTATTCTTTGATTTTTATCTTTTTATTGGTATCCCTTTCTGTTCTTTCTCTTTGCCTATTATTCAAGCTTAGAATTCCAACTTTAGATCAGATGAACAGTGAAAGTTGTTACTCGTGTCTTGTTTTATTTTAATAAAGATATTTTGAGTTATTACTCATTTAGTGTATTGTTGGTCATACATTTATAATACATAGTTAAGTTGTTATGTGTTCCTTCTATTTCTGGTTTATTTGTGACTTTTCTGTAATATAATGTTGAATTCTGTCAAAGCTTTTCTGGAGAGAAAAATGATTATGTGATATTAGTCTATTAGTCCATTGATGTGATAAAACAGAGATTTGTACATACTAGACCACAATTGTATCTGTGAGGTACGACAGCATTATTATGGTGGAGTTATATTTTTTTTTTGGAGAGGTGATCTTAGTGGGGTTATTTTTTTTAATTTGTTTTTAGATTCTGTTAGAAAGAATCCTATTGATATATTTTGCATCTGTGATCAATCAGATTGACCCATAGTTATAATTTGTTGGTAACTTTGTGTTTATTCAGTTTTACCACTGGGAAGATCATGCTATCACTAGAACATTTTGGTAGTATTTATACTTTCTCACCTATTTAATAAGTTCAGAAAAAAATTTCTTCTCTAAATGTCTATTAAACTCCAGAAAAGAATCCGCTGACAATTAATTTATTTTATTTTATATTTCTTATTAAAGTAATCGATTTATTTACACTTTGAATGTTGCCACCTTTTCTGGTTCCCCTTTTTGAGTTCTTCACTCTGTACACCATTCCCTTGACTCTGAGAGTATCATGCTCCACATCCTTGCCAGCATATGCTGTCACTTGAGTTTTTGTCTTAGCCATTCTGATTGGGGTAATCAGGAACATTTTAATTTGCATTTGCCTTATGACTAAGGATTTTGCACATTTCTTTAGATGTTTCTTGGCCATTTGAGATTCCACTGTTGAAAATTATCTGTTTAGATCTGTTACCCATATTTTATTTGGATTTTTTGTTTTTTGGGGGGAAGGGTGAGTCTAATTTCTTTACTTCTTTATATATTTTATTTTCTAGCCTTTTATTGGAAGTAAGATTAGTAAAGACCCTTTCCCAATCTATAGAGTACTGATTTGTCCTATTGATAGTGTATTTTGCCTTACTAGAAGCTTCTCAGTTTCAGGAGGTTTCATTTATCAATTGTTTAGCTTAGAGCATGAGCCACTGGTGTTCTGTTTAGGAAAATATCCCCTGAGACACTTTTCTCTTCTATTAGATTTAGTGTTTCTTGTCTATACTGAAGTTCTTGATTCACTTCATCCACTTCATCCACTTGAACTTGAGCTTTAAACAAGGTGATAAGTATGGATCAGTTTGCATTCTTCTACATGCAGACTACCAAATAAACCAGTGAATACCATCCCTGACCACAAGCTGTTCTACAGAACAACTGTAATAAAAAATCCATGATAGAGAGGTGAAAGCAAGTAACCAGTAGCACTGATACACCTGAGAGCAGAAGTAAGACCAACTCTTCTGCTGGAAACAACCTGCCTGTGGACCTCAGGACACACATACCTGTCTTGGACAGGACCCTTTAGTTTTCTGCCTGCTCCTGGAGCTGAACTAGTGCAACAGCTCTCTTGACCCAGATCCAGCTGTAAGACAAGGTATCTACAGGAATGCTGACACACAGGAGGGTGAAGACATTGTGTGAGACAGCAAGATCAGTTTACACCAGAGACAAACTGATGACCAGAGGCAGAGGCCAGTTCTCCGACCAAAGCAAATATTGGATATCCAAACATAAAGGCACAACAAGATTTGGAATTAAAATCACATCTCATGCTGATGATAGAGGAGTTTAAAAAGGACATAAATAACTCCCTTAAAGAAATACAGGACAACACAGGTAAACAAGTAGAAGCCCTTAAAGAGAAAACACAAAAATTCCCTGAAGAATTACTGGAAAACACAACAAAAAAGGTGAAGAAATTGAACAAAACCATCCATGATTAAAATTCGGAAATAGAATCAATAAAGAAATCACAGGGGGAGACAACCCTGGAGATAACAAACCTAGGAAAGACATCAGGAGTCACAGACACAAGCACCACCAACAAAATACAAGAGATAGAAGAGAGAATCTCAGGAGCAGAAGATACCAAAGCAAACATAGACACAACCTTCAAAGCAAATATAAAATGCAAAATAGTCCTAAGCAAAAACATCCAGGAAATCTAGGACAGAATGACAAGATCAAACCTAAGGATAATAGATATAAAGAGAATGAAGACTCCAAAATTAAAGGGCCAGTAAATGTCTTCAACAAAATTATAGAAGAGGGTTGGGGATTTAGCTCAGTGGTAGAGCGCTTGCCTAGGAAGCGCACGGCCCTGGGTTCGGTCCCCAGCTCCGAAAAAAAGAACAACAACAAAAATTATAGAAGAAAAAATTCTGTAACCTAAAGAAAGAGATGCCCATAAACATACAAGGAGCATACAGAACTCAAACTAGATTGGATAAGAAAAGAAATTCCTCCTGTCACATAATAGTCAAAACACCAAATGCATAAAACAAAGAAAGAATATTAAAAGCAGTAAGGGAAAGGCAGACCTATCAGAACAACACCAGACTTCTCACCAGAGATTATGAAAGCCAGAAGATTCTGAGCAGAATTTGTACAGACCCTAAGAGAACACAAATGCCAGCAAAGGCTACTATATCCAGAAAAATTCTTAATTAACATAGACGAATAAAACAAAATATTCTATGACAAAACCAAATTTACAAAATATCTTTTTACAAATCCAGCCCTACAAAGGATAACACACAGACAACTCCAACACAAGGAGGGAAACTATACCCTAAAAAAAGCAAGAATGTAATCTTGCAGCAAACCCAAAAGAAGAGAGCCACACTACATATTTCTACCTCTAACAATGAAAATAACAGGAAACAACAAATCACTATTCCTTAATATCTCTTAACATCAATGGACTCAATTCCCAAATAAAGAGACATAGACTAACAGACTGGATGCCTAAAGAGGACCCAGCAGTTTGCTGCATACAGGAAACACATCTCAGTGACAAAGACAGACATGAACTCAGAGGTAAGGGCTGGAAAATTTTTTCGAAGCATATGGTCCCAAGAAACAAGCTGGAGTAGCCATTCTAATATTGAATAAAATCAACTTTCACCCAAAAATTATCAAAAAAGATAAGAAAGGACAGTTTATATTCATCAAAGGAAAAGTCCACCAAGATGAACTTTCAATCCTGAATGTGCTATGCTCCAAATGGAAGGGCATTTACATTCATAAAAGAAATCTTACTAAAGCTCAATGCACACATTGCACCTCACAAAATAATTGTGGGAGACATCAACACCCCACTCTCATCAAGGGATAGTTCATGGAAAAAGAAAATAAACAGAGAAATAGAGAAACTAACAGAAGTTATGAACCAAATGGATTTAATAGCTATTTATAGAACATTTCATCCTAAACCAATAGAATGTACCTTCTTCTCAGTACCTCATGGCATTTTCTCCAAAACTGACCTTATAATTGTTCACAAAACAGGTCACAACAGATACAAGAAGATTGAAATAATCCCATGCATCCTATCAGATGACTGCAGACTGAGTCTGGTCTTCAATAACAACAAAAATGGTAGAAAACCCACATACACATGGAAGTTTAACAACATTCAACTCATGATAACTTGGTTTAGGAAGAAATAAAGAAAGAAATTAAAAACTTTTTAGAATTGAATGACAATGAAACATATCCAAGATTATGGGACACTATAAACACAGTGCTGAGAGGAAAACTCATAGCTCTGAGTACCTCTAAAAAGAAAGAGAGTGTACATTAGCAGCTTGACAGCCCACCTAAAAGTTCTAGAATGAAAAGAAGCATATGCACCCAAGAAGAGTAGACAACAGAAAACAATCAAACTCTGGACTGAAATCAACAATGTAGAAACAGTAAGAACTATACAAAGAATCAACCAAACTAGGAGCTGGTTCTTTGAGAAAATCATCAAGATAGATAAACCCTCAGTCAGACTAACTAGAGGGCACAGAAAGTGTATCTAAATTAACAAAATCAGAAATGAAATGGGAGAAGTAATCCCAATACAAGGCTGCCCACTCTCTCCCTACTTATTCAATATAGTACTCAAAGTTCTAGCCAGAGCGATTAGACAACAAAAGGAGTTCAAAGGGATACAAATTGGAAAGGAAGAAGTCAAAATGTCACTATTTGCAGATGATATGTTAGTATATGTAAATGACCCCAAAAGTTTCACCAGAGAACTACTAAGTCTGGTAAATGACTGCTGCAACAAGGTTTTGTAAAACAAATCAATAGCCTTCCTTTATTCAAATGATAAAGAGGATGAGAAAGAAATTAGGGAAGTAACACCCTTCACAATAGTCACAAATAACATAAAATATGTCATTGAGACTGACCAAGCAAGTGAAAGATCTGTATGGCAAGAACTTCAAGTCTCTGAAGAAAGAAATTGAATAACACTCAGAAGATGGAAAGATCTCCCATGATCATGAATTAATATAGTAAAAATGGCCATTTTGTCAAAAGCAATCTATAGATTCAATTCAATCCCCTTCAAGATTCCAACTCAATTCTTCATAGGGTTTAAAAGAGCAATTTGCAAATTCATCTTGAATAACAAAAAACTCAGGATAGCAAAACTATCCTCCACAGTAAAAGAACTTCTGGGGGAAACTCCATCCTTGATCTCAAGCTGTATTACAGGGCAATAGTGATAAAAAACTGTATGGTATTGTTACAGAGACAGGAAGGTAGATCAATAGTATAGAATTGAAGACCAAGAAATAAACCCAAATACCTATGGTCACTTGATCTTTGAAAAAGGAGCTAAAAACATCCAGTGGGAAAAAGATAGCATTTTCAACAAATAGTGCTGGTTCAACTGGAGGTCAGCATGTAGAAAAATACAAATTGGACTTCCACATAAAACCAGACACTCTCAAATTAATAGAAGAAAGTATGGCGAAGAATCTTCAACACATTGGCATTGGGGAAAATTTCCTGAACAGAACACCAATGACTTATGCTCTAAGATCTAGAATTGGCATATGGGACCTCATGAAATTGCAAAGCTTTTGTAAGGCAAAGGACACTGTAATTAGGACAAAAAGGCAACCAACAGACTGGGAAAGCTTTTACCAACCCTACATTGGATAGAAGGCTAATATCCAATATATAAAATGAACTCAGTAAGTTAGACTCGAGAAAATCAAATACAGAGGTAAACAAAGAATTCTCAATTGCAGAATAGTGAATGGCTGAGAAGTACATGAAGAGATGTACAACATCCTTAGTAATCAGGGAGAGAGTGGGCATCCTTGTCTAGTTCTGATTTTAGTGGGATTGCATCAAGTTTCTCTCCATTTAGTTTGATGTTAGCTACTGGTTTGTTGTATATTCCTTTTACTATGTTTATATAAGGGCCTTGAATTCCTATTCTTTCCAGGACTTTTATCATAAAGGGTTGTTGAATTTTTTCAAATGCTTTCTCAGCATCTAATGAAATAATCATGTGGTTTTTATCTTTCAGTTTGTTTATATAGTGGATTACATTGATGGTTTTCCATATATTAAACCTTCCCTGCATCCCTGGAATGAAGCCTACTTGATCATGATGATTTTTTGATGTATTCTTGGATTTGGTTTGCAAGAATTGTTGAGAAATTTTGCGTCTCTATTAATAAGGAAAATTGTTCTGAAGTTCTCTTTCTTTGTTGGGTCTTTGTGTGGTTTCGGTATCAGAGTAATTGTGGCTTCACAGAAGGAATTTGTTAGTGCTCTCTCTGTTTCAATTTTGTGAAATAGTTTGGACAGTAATGTTATGAGGTCTTCTATGAAGGTCTGATAGAATTCTGCACTAAACCTGTCTGGTCCTGGGCTCTTCTTGGCTGGGAGACTTTTAATAACTGCTTCTATATCTTTAGGAGTTATGGTGTTGTTTACAAATTTTATTTGTTCCTGATTTAACTTTGGTACCTGGTATCTGTCTAGAAAATTGTCCATTTTCTCCAGATTTTCCAGTTTTGTTGAACATAGGCTTTTGTAATAGGATCTGATGATTTTTTTAATGTCCTCAGATTCTGTTGTTATGTCTCCCTTTTCATTTCTGATTTTGCTAATTTGGATACATTCTCTGTGACCTCTGGTTAGTCTGGCTAAGGGTTTATCTATTTTGTTTATTTTCTCAAAGAAGCAGCTCCTGGTATTGTTGATTCTTTGTATAGTCCTTTTCATTTCTACTTGGTTGATTTCAGCTCTGAGTTTGATTATTTCCTACCTTCTGCTCTTCTTGGATTTATTTATCTCTTTTTGTTCTAGAACTTTTAGGTCAAGCTGCTGTCATATGCTCTCTCCTGTTTCTTTTGACAGGCACTCAGAGCTATGAGTTGTCCTCTTAGCACCGCTTTCATTGTGTCCTATAAGTTTGGGTATATTTTATATTAATTTTCATTAAATTCTAAGAAGTCTTTAATTTCTTTCTTTATTTCTTCCTTGACCAAGTTGTCATTGAGTAGAGCGTTGTTCAACTTCCATGTACATGTGGGCTTTCTGTCGTTATTGTTGTTATTGAACACCAGTCTTAGTCCGTGGTGATCCGATTGGATGCATGGGATTATTTCTATCTTCCTGTATCTGTTGAGGCCTCTTTTGTGACTGATTATATGTTCAATTTTGGAGAAGGTACCATGAGGTACTGATAAAAGTTATATCCTTTTGATTTAGGATGATATGTTCTATTAATATCTGTTAAATCCATTTGCTTCACACCTTCTGTTAGATTCTCTATGTCTCTGATTAATTTGTGTTTCCATGATCTGTCCATTGATGAGAGTGGCATGTTGAAATCTCCTTCTATTATCATGTGAGGTGCAATGTGTGCTTTAAGCTTTAGTAAGGTTTCTTTTACGAATGTAGGTGCTCTTGCATTTGGAGCATAAGTATTTAAGATTGATAGTTCATATTGGTGGATTTATCCTTTGATGAATATGAAGTGTTCTTTCTTATCTTTTTTGATGACTTTTGGTTGAAAGTCAATTTTATTCAATATTAGAATGGCAACTCCAGCTTGTTTCTTCAGGTCATTTGCTTGGAAAATTGTTTTCCAGACATTTACTCTGAGGCAGTGTCTGCCTTTGTCTCTGAAATGAGTTTCTTGAATGCAGCAAAATGCTGGGTCCTCTTTACTTATCCAGTCTGTCAGTCTATGTCTTTTTATTGGGGAATCGAGTGCACTGATGTTGAATACTAAGAAATAATGATTGTTGCTTCCTGTTGTTTTTCATTGTTAGAGGTGGAATTATGTTTGTGTGTCTCTCTTTTGGTTTCATTGCAAGGAGATTACACTCGTGATTTCTGTATGGTGTGGTTTCTCTCCTTGTGTTGGAGTTTTCCATCCATTATCCTTTGTAGGGCTTGATTTGTAGAAATTCCACCTGACATGTGTCAAAATGGATAAGATCAAAAACTCAGGTGACAGTAGATGCTGGAGAGGATGTGGAAAAAGAGGAACATTCTCCCATTGTTGCTGAGATTGTCAGCTGGTACAACCACTCTGGAAATCAATCTGGATATTTCTCAGAAAATTGGATATAGCACTACCTGAGGACCCAGCTATACATCTCCTGAGCATATACCCAAATGATACTCCCACATACAACAAGGACACATTTTCCACTATGTTCATAGAAGCCTTATTATAGCTAGAAGCTTTATAAACCAAGATGCCCTTCAACAGAGACATGGACATAGAACATGTTACAGACACAATGATTGCTACGCAGCTAAAAACAATGACTTCAGGAAATTCATAGGCAAACTAATGGAACTAGAAAATATCATGAGTGAGGTAACCCCCCCCCAAAAAAAACAAAAAAACCCAAAAACATACAACACACACACACACACACACACACATGGTATGCACTCACTGACAAGTGGATACTATCCCAAATGCTTAAATTACCCAAAATATAATCTATAGACCACATGAAGCTTTAAGAAGGATGACCAAAGTGCAGATGCTTCAGTCCTTCTTAAAAGGGGGAATACAAATATTCATAGGAGGAGAGATGGAGACAAAGTTTAGAGCATAGACTGAAGGGCTAACCATGCAGATCCTGTCCCCCTTGGGGATCTAGACCATACACACACACACACACACACACACACACACACACACACACACACACACACACACACACACACACACACACATATTGCCCTCTCCTGAGAGGATCAGCCACAGCATGACAAACACAGAGGCGAATGCTAGCAGTAAACTATTGAACTGAGAAAGGGTTCCCCTTTGGAGGAGTTAGAGAAAGGTTTGAAGGAGCTGAAGGGGCTTCAACCTTATAAGAATAATACCAACCAACTAGAGCTCCCAGGTACTAAACCACTACCCAAAAAGTTCACATGGAGAAGCCCATGGCTCCAGCTGCACATGTAGCAGAGGATGGCCTTTTTGGGCACCAGTGGGAGGAGAAGCCCTTGGTCCTGTCAAGGCTGGACCCCCTCAGTGTAGGGGAATGTCAGGGCAGGAATGGAGGATGGTTGGTGAGGGTAAACACCCTCATAAAAACAGCGGAAAGGAATAAGATAGGGGACTTATAGATGGAAAACCAGGAAAGGGAATAACATTTGAAAAGTAAATAAAAATAGTCAATTTAAAAAAAAATGGTATCTGTACAGAAACAGACAGATCAAACTTTGGAGAAACATTTAAGACCCAAAATAAACCCACACAGCTATGCCCACTGAATCCTTGAGAAAGAAGTGAAAACTGTACATTTGTCTTATTTTTTAAATTGGAAGATTTTGTTGTTGCTTTTGAAGTTACTTTTTTTTTACTGCTTCAAGTAACTCTTTCACATATATCTGCTTAGGTTGCCTGTCTCAAAGTTATTTAATTTTAGTGTGCCATGTGCACCTAAAGTTTCTTTTATTTTTTTCTTTTTAAACCACATTTTAAATGTACTTTAGTATCAAATGTAGCCTCTCCCCATTTATTTCTACATTTAGTAATTTAATCTTTTCTGTCTTTTTTAATTTAGATAAGGCTTTCTAGTTTTATTTATATTTACAAAGAACACTTTTGTTTATATTTTTTGTTGTTCAGTTTAATTAATTTTGGGTTTTACTACAATTTTATTTCTTAGCATCTACTGATTTTCAATTTGGTATTCTCATTTTTTTCCAAAGGCTGTCCAGTGGAAAATATCAAAATATCTCAAAACCTTTTGAACATACAAGTTAAACTTTGATTGCCTTGATCTTGTGAATCTCTCTTTCAGGTAAGCCCAGCTTCTGTGAATTGATGTGCACAAATCCTTGTTCAGTCAAGAAGACTACATTTCACAGAACTTCTCTGCATGCTCATGTTGTAACAACTCTTCCATGTTCTTTCTCATATATTTAGTGGGAAAAATTATATAGATGTCCTAATTACAAATAGATACTCATAATCATGTCTTCTCAGCATTTTAAGCAATAATGGGTTTCTGTATTAAATGTATTTCTGTATTAAAACAAAACTTTGGTTTATCAAGTAATATCATTAGGTTTAATGTTCACTTGTTACAAATAAAAATCATCTGAATAAGAGGCCCACCAAGGTGATTGGTGTGGGAAGACACACCCCAACTGTGATTGGTGACTTCTAGTAACAACCCAGATATACAGGATGTGTCAGAAAATCATATCTTTTTTTAACTTGTTCTTTGAATTGATTTGTTGATTTGTACTCTGTCCTCAATACTGCTGCTGCTGCTGCTTATTCCTTTGCTGAGAAAAGAACTAGTCTTTCCAAGCATTCGTTGTTGACTAGGTACCAGCAAATCTCTTGGAGGCCTCTGGTCTTACTTCACTGTATTGGAATTATTGAGACACCTCACCTTGTGGATTAAATATCTGTTTTTATTTCCCAGAGAGAGCTATTATATGATTACCCTGACTATTGAGACATCCAGGCCCAAGGACCTAATAGCTACTGGATTCTTAACTCTTCAGTTACAATTTACCCACTGTTACTACTTTAAAACTGACTAATCAATTTGTATATCTTTAACTTGTTGCTTCCATTCCTTATCAATAAACCAATGTAAAGAGCAACACAAATCTATATATGAGCATAATCATAAATATTATGAGTTTGAAAACATATCTGTTTAGTGAAATGACACCAGCAGATATATACTCCTTAAAGCCTTTGATTTCCTTTGCCACGGTCTTTTGTACAAGTGTCATTCATGTTGTTCCTCTTCTATGGCAGATCTCAAATTTATCAGACAATAGTTGGCTAGTCCCATAACCATTATGCCAATATTGCACCAGTAGGTACAACTTGCCTGGTGGGTTTGAATTGTTTACATAGGGTCCAGTGTGAGTATGACCACTGTTTTTTTCTTCCTCAGCTGCAACAGCTTGCATGTCTCCTATGAAAATTTCTTAGCCTGGGCAGAATGTAGAGGGTTTCCTGATTTATATTTGACAGGTTACTCAACATACTGAAATGGAAGTGATTGTTATCTTTAGCAAGAAGGCCTTTATGTATGATTCTGTGGGGCTACCAAAAGCAATGACAATAGCCTATGCTTTGGGGGTATTTCTGGGGTCTCCCTGCTGAGTAACTAATAGGAAGATAGCACATTCCTGAGAAAAGGAAAGTTTCACATATCCACATATAAAGGGAATACATGTGATTTGTTTTATAGAATTAACTTTTCACTCTTTCACGTTGTCACTATTACGTTCATCACTGTTATCACTCTGCTTTTTGGCTTTGCACTACACTATTAACATCCATCAACATACACAACATCACTAATGTTTTTTGTTTCCTAAAATTATTCTAGGTTGGTCACTTGTAGCTAATTTCCTGCCTAGGATTGCTTTTATTTTCCCCAAAGAATGATTTTTTTAATATGTGGTAAATCATATTACATAAATATCAGGCTGAACTATCAAAACCTTAGTATATTTCTCAATCAACAATTCCAGTCAACAAAATAAGTAATCTTTGCTGACCTTCAGAATTGATAAAATATTTTTGACATTTTTTCCTTGAATATAGATTCTTGTCTCTTACAATAAATCTACTGTTTCCCTCTTCCACTCCTCCCTGATCCCCTGTCAAGTCCCCCTCCAAGATGAGAGTTGACAAAGAGGCTCAAAGCCAGACATTATATCAGAGAGTCTAAATCGCAGGTGTCCATTGGTTTCCTCCTTTCAGAGCTTCCAAAATTCCGAGAAGGGGTTGGGGTAAGAAGGTGATAGGTGTCAGTGAAAAGTAGGACAGTAATAGAACATGGCCTACTGAATCAACTGAGTAGGGCTCATATATGCTTACAGAGACAGAAGTGATGGCATGGGACCTACCAGTGTCTGCTCCAGGTTCTTTCCTGATGTGTTACGACTGTTAGCTTGGTGTTTTTATGGGACTCCCGACAGTGGGAGCATGTACACTACTGACTGTTTTACATGCTCTTTGGACTCTCTTCCTCTTTTTGATTTGCTTTGTTCAGCCTTGATATGATGGGTTTTGCCTTGTCTTAATGTATCTGGTTTAGTCTTGTTTGGTTGCTGTCTCTTGGAGGCCTGCTCTTTTTTTTAATCAGTTTTTAATAGGAAGTTCTTTATCTCCACATTTTCTTTGATAGTCTATATGTCTATTTCTATTAATTCCTCATTTATTTTGTTATGATCACATAGAGAGGAAGAATTGACTTAACTTTCCTGTTATTATTAAGCCGTGCTTTGTGTCCTATTACATCATCTATGTTAGATACTGATCCATGGGCAACTGGAAGATGGGCATTCTGCAAAACGTGATTGTAGTATTCTGCTGTGCATGCATATAAAGGTTTCTATCTCTCTTTTGCTTAGTTGCCAGAAGAACCAGCTTTCCCTGACACTCCTGGGTGGTGGTGCTTTCATGCACAGCTCTTATCTACATTCTCTTATCTTACTGACTATTTGGAATGTCTCCTAATAAAAGTACAGTGGAGACTGGCATACTGAGGCTCTGGTCTTCTGCTGCTGCATTTCATCTCACCAGAAGGAGAAAGCTTCCCAGAGAGCTCCAATGTCTGTCACTGTTAAGTTTCAATTTGAAAGTAAAGTATTTGAAATTAAAGTATTTAGGCAACCATCTACCTCGTGTGTCCCTGAGTTTTGTCCCAAACATTCTTATAGGTGACACCTTAACGTGGCTTACCATGGTTTCAAATCTTACTTTTGTATATATTTTTAGTTCTGGTTCACTGCTCTTTCTCATGATTATTTACCACCATTCACTTTTTAATATTGGCTATTTATCCAGGAGCTTTCAAGTATTCCTATCATCTTTCACTAGGTCCATATTTTCTCATCTTTTAGCATACTTAGAATTATTTTTGTACCATTATTACTTGCTTTTCACAGCATATTGCTTATAAAATTACGATTTAAATCCTATACATTATTTCAGCATATGTTTTTCATTTGCATATTTTTGTGAAAAATATCAAAATTTGAATAAAAAGACCATTCTTTATTCTTGTTCTTATCAAGGAAAATATCACATGGCAAATGTGAATTATTCCTATAATCTTATGTAAATGAATTCCAAACTTGCCCTTTAGTTAAATGGAATCCTATCAGGCATGGCTGCTTTTCTCAATGTTTACCTCATGTGTCCTCATCTCCTTGTGACACATCAGCAATTCCTGTGTACCTAAATATAGACAGCCATCTTAGCCACCAAATTTACTTCTGTTGAATGTTTCTAACCATAGAATTTGACAAAAAAATCCTATTTTGCACAGTTTTTTAAATCTCACCTTTCTAATGAGTGAGTATCCCTTTTTGGCGTTACCTATTAAACATAAGTTCTATTTCCACTTTTCCCCAATTTAATATATAATGTACTTCTAATCCATTTCTTATCTTTAACAATTCCTTAAGTATGGTTTTATTTAGATACTTTGGAGTTGGTGATTTAGAAAATGGAGCTGGCAGACGATTGTTACTTTGAAGATTGCAATTCAGGTCTTGAGACTTTATAATGCCACTATTCCAACTATGTGACGGCAACTTAATTTTATCAAGGTCCTCCTTATAATATCAACTAATATATGTCATCGAGACAGTTAAATTAATGATCTGTTACTTTTAAGCCAGTGTGTATGTGTGGTTTTGAGTGCAGGTTCACAAAGCATCCTGAAGAAAGATAAGATTACCAAGAGCTGGAGGTTCAAATGGTTGTTAGCTGCTAAAATGCTTGCTGTTAATGGAACACTAGTGCTCTGCAAAAGCAGTTTGTGCTTTTAAACTGAGTCTTCTCTCCAGCCTCCTAAGCAGTTCATATTTAAATAAATCAAAATTAACATATGGTTTTAAGATATCATGCATACTTTCCTACATGTGCTGGAAAGAATATCACAATCATTTTTGAATTGTTTTTACCATTTCTTATTAGTTTTTAAGCAGTAATTGTGTCATCAAAGGAAGAAGTCTCTGTATCTTGACATATATATTTGTGTCCTTTTGTTTGCTGATGGGGATGCTATTATTCCAACATCCAAATAATTTCTAGTTTAGTAACTTGTGTCTCTTATCCTAGGTTCTTCTTTTCTCATAACATCTACCTGGTTTAGGGAAGGAAGGAGATCTGGCAAAAATCTATTCCACATTAAATATAAAGGCTGCCAGAATGTCCTAGCTTATAAAATTATTCATATTCTTAATTATGAAAGAAACCTAAATTACATTTTAAATGTTAAACCTTCACCCTCTACACAATTTCCATCTATATAAAATTAATCCAATAAAATGTAATTTCTTGGTATATCAGATTTTTATATTCACTGCATAAAATCAAAGTACATAGAAATGAGAAATTAATTAAATACGTGTAATAACCACTTACTCTTTCTGAATCCCTTTATAGCACAAAATTAGATATAACTATTTACAAGAACTTGTTCATAGAAACATTTTATTACATTTAATTTAAATTTAGTTCTCAGAAAACATTTGGAATTTTATTAAATGAAAATCTCAGGAATAATTTAGATATGCAGAACCAAGCAATGATAAATGAACATGTTCAAAATACTGTTGAAACCAAAATTTATATTTAAAATTATAAGCTTCTTTTATAATAGTCCTATCAATTCACAATTTCAAACAATTTTATTTAAGGCTTAAGCCATTGCTCTAATTGTTACTGTAGGTAAATTCAAAATGGTCCTTTTTATTTCATGACTGATATCATGCTCATAATATAGGATATTCTATGCATTGAAAAATTAACATAATTACATTCTTTGCACTCTTACCAAATAAAATGTCAACTCCAAATGCTTTAAATGTAAAACCCCATAACTCTACAAGTCAAGGAAAAATATAGATGACTCATCTGTACAGACACAAGTTGTTAGAACCTTATTCTTCTGACACTAAATTTCTTTATTTTTAATTAATGCACAATCGTGTCATGTGCATGGATTTCATAGTGATATTTAGATACCTTCTTATAATGTTTAATGAATCAATTGAAAAAGTAGAGTATCTATGAGATTTATCCATTTCTAAAGATTTTGAAATATACCACACATTTTTAAAGTCAGTGAAGTACTCCAGTGCTTAAAGTGACTTTCCAGCAACCCTCTTCCGTCTCTAGCTCTCACAAAGTGTGTTCTGTCTCTAGCACTTACATGGTGTAAGAAAGGAAAAGACTCCCACGAGTTGCCTTTTGACTTCCACCCACAGGCTGCATCACTCCCTATTTCCACTATCCTCCTTCCATAAACTAGACTCTAGGATAGTAAAGTCATACCTTCGATTCAGGTGTTAAATACAAAGAAGCCCGTTAATCTGCAGAACATGGAAGGATCTAGAAGACATTAAGTGAAATTAGCTGGGCACAGACAACTAATAATATTTTATTGAATGTTAAATAGTTGATTTAGTAGGTGAAAAAATAGAACAATATCAGTGCAAGATGATAGAGGGGAGAGGGGGAAAAGGAGAGGAGTGAAGGAAAAGAGAGAGGGGAGGAGAGTAAGGGAAAGGAAGGGAGAGGTGAGGAGTGAAGGGGAGGAGGGAGGTAGGAGACTAGGGGAGAGGACTGGAGAGGAGAGAAGAAGAGGTGAGAAAACTGTATAAGATGAAGTTAGGAAAAGTTTGGTTGATACTAAGTAATATTTAGATAGAAAACACCCTATATTTATTAAATCCATAAGGCCCTGCATTCTCATTTTGCTTACTGTTTGTAAAAATGTGGTTTTCATATATAAGTTAGAGAAAAGACAAGTAACTGATATAATGTCAAAACTCACAAGTGAGTGTCGTGCCTATCAAATTTTCGAGGTATACTTATTTACTTTTCTATTTCCTCATGCGATCATGAAGAGCACATGTGTGCCATTGCGTTTGTGAATATGTATGCAAGCATTTAATGATATACATATATCTACAGTCAGATGTTACTCTCAGGTGATAGTCGTCGTCTTCTAATATTTTGAGATACAGTCTCTTGTTCACCCCTGTCATGCCAGTCCACTTAGACCATAATTTCCAAATATTCTTCTCTCTTGGCATTTCATTTAATCTAGGGGTACTAGAATAACAGAGACATGTTACTGGTTCAAGATTTGAGTGGGTTTTAGAGCTCCGAAATAAGATTCTCTCAGTTTCACCGAATGCATCCTACCCATGAGCCATAGCCCAGATCAAATGTGTATCTCTGACTGAAAATATGATATTTAGTCCATTATGATATAATGCCACCCTCTTTCAGATTGAGTACCTTCCAAAATACTCATTTTGCATAACTTTAATTTTCACAATGAATAATATATAATCAATGTATAAAAGATATATGGATAGAGGGATTGTGATTTATTTTCTTTTTTTTTTAAATTTTATTGGATATTTTCTGCATTTACATTTCAAATGTTACCCCCTTTCCCCCTCTCCGCTGCTTCTATGAAGGTGCTCCTACTCCCACCACCCACTCCCATCTCAACACCTTGGTGGAACTGAGCCTTCACAGGACCGAGGGCTGCTCCTCTTATTGATGCCAGACAATGCCATCCTCTGCTACATATGCTGTTGGAGCCAAGGGTCCCTCCGTGTGCACTCTTTGGTTGGTCATTTAATCCCTGAGAGCTCTGGAGGGGGGTGGCATGGGTCTGTTTAAGGTTATTCTGGATAGGGTTGGGGATTTAGCTCAGTGGTAGAGTGCCTGGGTTCGGTTCCCAGCTCCGAAAAAAAAAAAAAAAAAAAAAAAAAAAAAAGAAATAAGAAAAAGAAAAGAAAAGAAAAGGTTATTCTTAACAATAGAAATATCTTGGAAATTTTTCTGTGAGTCACTCACCAATTCATGTTCACTTTGTGGATTCAGTACCTAGGGAAGGTAAAAGTCATACAGTAGGTGACAATACTGTGTATTGAAGAGGAAATTAGGAACTTGGGGGTAAGATGGACCAGTGCCAACACTGGGAACCTGAGCTGGATCCCCAAGAGCCACGTGGTCAAAGGAGAGAATTCATTCCCTCAACTTTGCCTCTGACTTCCATATTCACTTGGTGGGATGTGCACTCCCCAATGAATAAATATACTAATACTAATAAGACCAAATTAAACAGTAAGATATACTGAAAATTTATGAGAATCATATTTTTGAGGCAATTATAACTGGTTTTATGGTAATGTATAAATAACCTGGAGTAACATATTTTTCTTTCTTTCTTTCTTTTTTTTATTAACTTGAGTATTTCTTATATACATTTCGAGTGTTATTCCCTTTCCCGGTTTCGGGCAAACATTCCTCCCCCTCCCCTTCTTTTATGGGTGTTCCCCTCCCCATCCTCCCCCTTTTCGCCCTCCCCCCAACAACCTAGTTCACTGGGGGTTCAGTCTTAGCAGGACCCAGGGCTTCCCCTTCCACTGGTGCTCTTACTAGGATATTCATTGCTACCTACAAGGTCAGAGTCCAGGGTCAGTCCATGTATAGCTTTTAGGTAGTGGCTTAGTCCCTGGAAGCTCTGGTTGCTTGGCATTGTTGTACATATGGGGTCTCGAGTCCCTTCAAGCCTAGACTCTTGGGACTCTCAGAGGCTGAGCTACCAACCAAAGAACATACTGGAACAAGACCTAGACCTCTCTGCCTGTATGTAACAGACGTGCAGTTTGGTCTTCATGAGGGTTGCAAACAACTGAAACAAAGGCCATCCCAAAAGCTGTTGCCTGTATATAGGATATGTCCTAGTTGTGCTGCCTTGTCTGGCATCAGTGGGAGAGGATGTGCCTTGCCTCACAGAGAAGAAATTGTGATTTCTAATAATGTCTAAAGAATTACTGGCATTGATAACATAAGTTTAAATTCAGACAATATTTAAGACATTCCACAAGCAACTTTGTTGAACCAAATAGAATCGTTTCCCTTTTACTTGAAAATGTGTTTTAAAACCATGTACAATAAATACAAATTCTAATTTCAATTTTCTGTGAAGCTAGAATAAATTCACTCTACAAAATAAACTTCTAAATCTAGAACTTAAATTTTTTGATTTGGAAATTAAACTAAAAATATACATTTACTTCCATTATTATGCTGATTTCTTGAAAAGGGTGTTTTAGGAATACTTAGTGTTATGGAGAATAGTTTTAGAGTAGTGCACTTTGACAATTCATCTCAACTATAAAGGGAAGTACCTTGGCTTTGCATTAAAGTGAACGTCTAACTTTACTACTACATTGAATTTCTACTGCTTTATGCAGACGGCATTGCAGTCAGAGGAGGACTTATAGTCCCATACATTTCATGCTTTTACTCTCTGTTTCTCTGCTCCAGAGAGACATGTGTAGTTTCAAACTGATGAGTGCATTTTTGGTTTAACATAATAACATCCATCCTAATAACAGACTCTTATCACACTATACAGCCTGTCTCTAAGTTATGCTGCTGAATAGTGCATTGCTGTTCAGATCATTCACTAGCCAGTTAGTATGTTGATGAAAATAAGTATAAGCCAAGAATGTGGACTTATGTGTGGAAAATATGCCTTATGGTATAACACTGGCTGGCCTGAATTCTCCATGTATATTTGGCTGACTTTGAATTCACAAAGATCTACCTACCTCTGCCTCAGGAATGATAATTTTTTTTTGGCTTAAAAAAAATCACATATTATAGAAGGCACAGCCTCCAACTGATTTCATTATATTTATCATCTAACATCCCAAATAACTTGAAACAAACAGTAACATCTTGCTTTCCCAGATTCTACACCCTGCGATAAATTTTGAAAAATCAAGATACAAGTCTTTTTGTGTCAATGAGGGTGCAGAGGGTACCTGGAAGAGAATGGGGGACAAGATACATGAAGAAGGATGCCAAGACAAGAGTCTGATCAAGGCAACAATTTTATTTTTTCCCAAGACTGAATTTATACCATAACAGGGGTAACAGAGAGAGGGGGAAGTGGGAAACATTTATGCAGGCCAAGGATACAGTACTCCTGTGGTCAGCTAATGTCAACAAGATGTTAGAAAGGACACAGGTTTGTCATATTTATTAGTCAGCAGGATGTTGTTTTTTTTTTTTTCAGAAAGGTTACAGGTCATCACATTGGGCATTTTGATGTCAGATGTATTTCTCAGCAAGGTCATAAATTTATTGTATCAATATTCATCCTGACCACCAGATTTGTATTAGTCTTCTACAGCTGGCTAGGGATTTTCCATGAACCCAGTCATACTTAACTCTAACCATAATATTAACATCAATAATGGAGGGTTTCAAGGGCATCACGCCCAACATTTCTGAAGTCAATCAATCCAGGAAGAATGTTATCTAGTAACAACCATGTTTGAATCATAAGTAATCTTAGCAAAGTTTTGAGAAAGCCAGTAGGGTTTGTTTTATTTGGTTATATGAGAATTGTCTCGGCATTCATTCAGGGTAATATACAGGGTCACTGTGAAGAAAGAAAGTGAAATAGCAAGAATGTCCACAGGTATTTTTGTGCAATGACAATGGTATAAAAAGTTAAAAATTTACTGATAAGTCCTCATTTATAGTGCTTTGGTAACCACATAATTTACTATATTGTTTTTATATTTATCATATTTTCTGTAGAAAACCTAAAAGCCAGAGGGTACATATTACTCTGTTCATTTCAATGATAAGGAGTCTTACAAATATTAAATAATATTTCCTGTCTAATGTAATGGTTATTATAAGTAATAAAATCACCTTTTTTCCATGTATAAGTTGATTTTCATAAGTCAACAATCAAGGAGGTCTTGAAGACTGGCTTTCATGGTATTGAAGTCACGTTTAAAGTAGACATTAAAAATAATCTGTTGTTTAATTGTCTATAAAAGTAGAAATATCAGCAAAGAGTAAATGGCAGTGATAATTATCTGGAGGAGATGATGCAGGGCATGATAGTCTAAAAGTAGCATGAGAAATCAAGGGAATGGAGGTTAAGTCAGCCTTTTCAGGTGGTAAATTAGATAGAAAATCTTCCAGACTTACAGGGAGGTTAATTTGAAGACAAATGCTTTAAGGTTATGAAAAAATTACTGCACTGTATCTTCCCTCTGTGAGTCAATTTGCAGTGTGTGCTTTTTTTGAGCATAATGCACTGTGACCTCACACAAATCTCAGATGAATGAAGAGGTAATTATCTTCATGCAGTGTTAATGGAGTTTGTACTTATTGAGAAGTACTCGCAAAGGGCCTGTCCAATGCTGGGTGGGTTTGAGTTCTGAAGTCTCTAATATACCAGACAAGACAGTTCTATGAACAGGCACATATGTCAGAAAGGAGTGAAAATCATAAAGTTCTTGGATTTTGAGGCTAAGCAAATACCTTCTATTTGGAAGACTTGAAAACAAAACAGTTTTAGTTGGCCTTTAAGTAAATATTCTGTAACAAAATAGAAATAATTTTTAAATAGGTGATATATATGTAGCATGGATGTAAAGGGAAAGCAAAGGACAAAAAGACTAGATGAGAGGTCATGTCATTTGCTGGAGGATGGGAGGGTGGACAGTAAGGATACAACTTTTGTGTGGCATGCATTTTATGTCTTCATGAAATTACAAGGCAGAATGAGAAGTTATTAGAGTTATGTAACTTCTCATTGCAGCCTACTGCTTATAACTCCAGTGTGATGTGTATGAAACACAGTCAGAGAACTTTCTCTTTTTCTTTTGGTTTTAGAGACAATGTCTCATGAATTCCAAGATGAGTGTGAACATGCAATCAAGAATTGAACACCATGTAAGAATGTACAGTTAGGAGGTTAGTAGTTCTAAGCGTACATGAAAATTAATTTTAGACATTAAAATCACTGAAACTTAGGATTAGTATCTCCTGGAATCCATACAGTGAAAAGAAGGGGATAATGGAAGCACAATGAGAACAAAGTGAACCTGATGGAGATAAAAGATGCTTTAATGTGTCATGTTCATTTCTTTTAAAAGGATAGTTGGCTGAGTATGAAAGAGCACATATTGTGGTTAAGATTCTTTCTTATTATAACTTATAGTAAATGATTTAATGTATTGAGTCTCCATTTTCATATTAATGTAAGGGAAATTCTGTGAGACATATCTAAGATTATAATCTCATTTAAGTTACTCAGAGAATACATTGCACCAAATTCAAAATGCATACTGAATAAGGCATCAAAATATGTTACTGTAGCCATTGTCATTGTGTCCTGTTTCACATTTATGTATATACAAAACCACATTATACATAATCATAGAGAATGATCATTAATTATTTCCTTTAGAGTGGAATGAATGTTGCAGGGAAGTTCGCACATTTTATTTTCTGAAGACTTCTGTGAAAAATATAAATATTCAATTAACGTGTTTGTTTTAAAGTAAATTTTTGGCCTTGGCATGTGTTTTGTCTACCCTAAATGTTATTTATTTTGTCCAGAACTGTGATCTGAAACCAAGCTTCCACAATCTAGGAAAGCTTCACAGATATTGGTCTATATAACAAATCAATGGTTTGAAGACTTTTTTTTTTTACCTAGAGCAACAGGAAGAAAGCAGAAAGCAAACTCAGAAAAAATCCTTTTAAAGAAGTACAGTTTTTCTGTTTTCTTTGCCAGATGGCACTAGGGAAGTAATTTAGGTAAGAGTTTTTGAAATTGAAAATGACTTCCTTTGAATACAATGGAACTTTCATGGTTGAGTAATCTCATTAACGAAAGGTTAGAAAAAGTTTTGAAATCTTTACCAAATATTGTTGGTGAACTGGCTTCATGCATAAGAACAGAAATAGATTTATATCTATTATCCTGAACAAAACTCAAATGGATTGAAGGTATTGTAAAGTCAGTAACACACGATATGATAGAAGAGAAAATGGAGAATGGCATTGGATATAGGAAAAACTTTGTGAACAGAACAGCATTACCATAGACACTAAGATCTGCAGTTAATAAATGGGACCACATGAATCCGAAAAGTTTATAAACAATAAAGGGCATCATCATCGGTCAAAGTGGCAGGGTATAGACTGGAACACAATTTTTTTTTTTTACCAACTACACATCTGATAGAGGGTTAATATTAAAAAATACATAAAGAACTAAAAAACAAACAAACAAATAAACACTGGCTATCAAGTCCTATTTGCCTGTCTTCACCAGGCCTGTATCATCAGCAGCATACAAGTGAGATCCCTTTCTTCCACCCATTCTCCTGTTAACTGAGTCCTCTGAGCATAGCCAGCTCTGACTAGAGGCTCACTATCCCAACTGAACTCAGTAATGCAGTCATCTCTCTGGCCAACTTCACCAGGACTGCATTACCAGGAACATATGGGTTATATTTCTTACCCCAAACCCAATCCCCTTTGTATCCCCAAGGGCACACCCAACTGCTGGGAAACATGAATTGCCCCCCAGAGTTCCATGGCAACTTCTGAGCCCAGTTATCCTCCTACACCACACCTAACATAGCCTAACATAACCAAAGATAAGAAAATGACATTAAATCTAATCTTAGAAAGATGACAGAGATCTTTCAGAAGAAATCATTATCTTAAGGCAATACAAGAAAATACAAAACACCAAATAACCCAAGTTAAAAAAAATGGGGTACAGAGCTAAACGGAATTCTTAACAAATGAATCTTGAATGGAAGAAATGCACTTAAAGAAATATTCAACATCCTTAATCATTGGATAAATACAAATCAAACTGACCCAGAAATTCCACCTTGCATCAATCAGAATGACTAAGATAAAAAAAAAAAAGGAAAAAAAGAACACTCCTTCATTGCTGGTAGGATTGCAAATTGTTATAACCACTCTGGAAATCAATCTGGTGCTTCCTCAGAAAATTGGAAATATTTCTACATGAAGATCCAGCTATCTCACTCCTGGGAATATAACCAAATAATGTTCCACCATACCACAAATACACGTGCTCTACTATGTTCATCGCAGCCTTATTTATAATACCCAGAATCTGGAAGCAACCCAGATGTTCCTCAAGGAAAGAATGGTTACATTAAATGCGCTTTATTTACACAGTGGAATACTATTAAGCTATTATAAATGAGAACTTCATGAATTTTGTAAGTAAATGGATGAAACTAGACAATATCATCCCAAGTGAGGTAACTCAGACCCAAATGAGTATACATGGTATGTACTTAATAAAAAGTGGATATTAGCCCAAAGTACAAAATATCCATGATACAACTCACAGACCATAAGAAGTTTAAAAAGAATGAAGGACCAAGTAAGAATGCTTCAGTCCCACTTAGAAGTTCAACCATTGGACTGAGGTTGGGAACCCTTATGGAAGAGTTATGGGAAAAATTGAATGAGCTTAAAGGGATGGTAACCCCATAGGAAGAACAACAGTTTGAAGTACCCTGGACCCCTGGAAGAAACCAGAGGCTAAGCTACCAACCAAAGAGTACACATGGGCTGGTCCATGGCCCCTGGCACATATGTATCAGAGGACTCTTTTGCATAGCCTTTGTGGGAGAAGATATACCTAATGTTATAGAGACTAGAGGCCCCAGGGAAGGAATGTGCTGGGGGAGGAGGACACAATCTCAGCGGCTAAGGGAAGGGGGAATGAGATAAAGAACTGTTGGAGGAAGAACCAGAAAGGGTTCAAAGTCTGGGTGTAAATAAATAATTTATAAAAATCAGGGGAAAAAGAAGAAATAAATAAGTCCCTTAAAGAAATAGAGAAAACACAACTAAACCAGTGAAATAAAGAAATACCATTGTTTAAGATCTGAAAATGGAAAAGAAAAAATAAAAAATACAAACTGAGGGAATTCTGGACACAAGAAACCAAGGCAAGGGACCAGGAGCACTAGAAATAAGCATAACCAACTGAATACAAAAAAATGGAAGAGAGAATGTCAGGCATAGAAGGTACAATAGAAGAAAGTGATATGTCACTCAAATAAAATGTTAAATAAGAAATACTCAAGTTAATAAAGATGAAAAAATGTTAAATCTAAAACATGGCTGCCACAAAGTTTGTGTAAGTCTGGGAAACTGTGAGTAGACTTAAACTAAGAGTAACTAGAATAGAAGAAAGTGAATATCCCAGTTCCAACAACCAAAAAACAATGTCCTCAAAATCATAGAAGAAAATTTCCCCAACCTAAAGAGATGCCTATAAAGATTAAAAAGCATGTTTTGGACCAGTAGCTTTTTCCGTTTTACATTATCTTTGTCCGTTGTGTCGATGATTTCTATGGAATCTTCTGCTCCTGAGATTCTCTCTTCTATCTCTTTCTGTTGGTGATGATTTTATCTGCGGCTCCTTGTCTCTTCTTTGGTTTTCTATATCAGGGTTGTTTCTTTTGTGCTTTTTTTTATTTCTTCTATTTTCATTTTAATTCCTTCACCTGTTTGATTGTGTTTTCCTGGAATTCTTTCAGGATTTTTGTGATTCTCTCTATAGGCTTCTACTTGTTTTATTAATGTTTTTCCTGCATTTCTCTAAGGGAGTTCTTCATGTCTTTCTTGAAGTCCTCCAGCATCATGATCAGATGTGATTTTAAATCTAGATCTTGCTTTTCTGGTGTGTTTGGATATTCAGTGTTTGCTTTGGTGGAAGAATTGGGCTCTGATGATCCCATGTAGTCTGGGTTTCTGTTGCTTGGATTCCTGTGCTTGCCTCTCGCCATCAGGTTGTCTCTGGTGTTACCTTGTTCTGCTATTTCTGACAGTGGCAAGACCTTCCTACAGGCCTGTGTGTCAGGAGTGCTGTAGACCTGTTTTCCTGTTTTCTTTCAGCCAGTTGTGGGAACAGAGTGTTCTGATTTCAGGCATGTAGTCTTTCCTGCCTACTGGTCTTCAGCTGTTCCTGTGGGACTGTGTCCTGAGTCCACCAGACAGGTCACTTGGAGCAGAAAAGTTGGTCTCACCTGTGGTCCTGAGGCTCAAGTTGCTCCTAGGGGGCTGCTTTTGAGCTCTCCATGAGATCGGCAACCATGAGGGCCTGTGCTGCCTTTTCCCAGAGCCGCAATGCACCGCGGTCCCAGATGGCATGGCATTAGGTGTTTTCCTCTGGAGTCAGAAATGTGGGCAGAGTGTAGTCTCTTCTGGCCTCCCAGGCATCTGTCCCCTCAGAAGGTTTAGCTCTCCCTCCCTCGGGATTTGGGTAGAAAGCAGTTGATCGAATGAAAGCTGTGCTAATAGGAAAACTCATAGCTCTGAGTGACTGAAGAAAGGAACAGGAGAGAGAATATATCAGCAGCTTGACAGCACACCTAAAAGCTCTAGAACAAAAAGAAACAAATACACCCAGGAGGAGTAGAAGGCAGGAAATAATCAAACTCAGAGCTGAAATCAACAAAGTAGAAACAAAAAGGACCATAGAAAGAATCAACAGAACCAAAAGTTGGTTCTTTGAGAAAGTCAACAAGATAGAAAAACCCTTAGCAAGACTAATGAGAGGACACAGAGAGTCTGTCTAAATTAACAAAATCAGAAATGAAAAGGGAGACATAAGTACAGAATCAGAGGAAATTAAAAAATCATCAGATCCTACTACAAAAGCCTATATTCAACAAAACTTCAAAATCTGCAAGAAATGGACAATTTCCTAGACAGGTACCGAAGTTAAATCAGGAAAAGATAAACAATTTAAATGACCCCATAACTCCTAATGAAATAGAAGCAGTCATTAAAGGTCTCCCAACCAAAAAGAGCCCAGGTCCAGATGGGTTTAGTGCAGAATTCTATCAGACCTTCATAGAAGACCTCATACCAATATTATCCAAACTATTCCACAAAATTGAAACGGATGGAGCACTACCGAATTCCTTCTATGAAGCCACAATTACTCTTATACCTAAACCACACAAAGACCCAACAAAGAAAGAGAACTTCAGACCAATTTCCCTTATGAATATCGATGCAAAAATACTCAATAAAATTCTGGCAAACCGAATCCACGAGCACATCAAAACAATCATCCACCATGATCAAGTAGGCTTCATCCCAGGCATGCAGGGATGGCTTAATATATGGAAAAACATCAACATGATCCACTATATAAACAAACTGAAAGAACAAAACCACATGATCATTTCATTAGATGCTGAGAAAGCATTTGACAAAATTCAACACCCCTTCATGATAAAATTCCTGGAAAGAATAGGAATTCAAGGCCCATACCTAAACATAGTAAAAGCCATATACAGCAAACCAGTAGATAACATTAAACTAAATGGATTGAAACTTGAAGCAATCCCATTAAAATCAGGGACTAGACAAGGCTGCCCACTCTCTCTCTACTTACTCAATATAGTTCTTGTAGTTCTAGCCAGGGCAATCAGACAACAAAAGATCAAGGGGATACAGAATGGAAAAGAAGAAGTCAAAATTTCACGATTTGCAGATGATAAGATAGTATATTTATGTGGTCCCAAAAGTTCCACCGGAGGACTACTAAAGCTGATAAACACCTTCAGCAAAGTGGCTGGGTATAAAATTAACTTAAATAAATCAGTAGCCTTCCTCTACACAAAAGAGAAACAAGCTGAGAAAGGAATTAGGGAAAAAACACCCTTCATAATAATCCCAAATAATATAAATTACCTCGGTGTGACTTTAACCAAGCAAATTAAAGAACTGTATGATAAGAACTTCAAGCCTCTGAAGAAAGAAATTGAAGAAGACCTCAGAAGATGGAAAGATCTCCCATGCTCATGGATTGGCAGGATTAATATAGTAAAAATGGCCATTTTACCAAAAGCGATCTACACATTCAATGCAATCCCCATCAAAATATTGATCCAATTCTACAAAGAGTTAGACAGAACAATTTGCAAATTCATCTGGAATAACAAAAAATCCCAGGATAGCTTAAACTATCCTCAACAATAAAAGGACTTCAGGGGGACTCACTATCCCTGAACTCAAGCACTATTACAGAGCAATAGTGATAAAAACTGCATGGTATGGGTACAGAGACAGACAGATAGACCAATGGAATAGAATTGAAGACCCAGAAATGAACCCACACACCTATGGTCACTTGATTTTTGACAAAGGATCCAAAACCATCCAATGGAAAAAAGATAGCATTTTCAGCAAATGGTGCTTGTTCAACTGGAGGTCAAAATGTAGAAGAATGCAGATCGATCCATACTTATCACTCTGTACAAAGTTTAAGTCCAAGTGGATCAAGGACCTCCACATCAAACCAGATATGCTCAAACTAATAGAAGAAAAAGTGAGGAAGCATCTCGAACACAGGGGCACTGAAGAAAGTTTCCTGAACAAAACATAAATGGCTGATTTTCTAAGATCAAGAATTGACAAATGGGATCTCATAAAACTGCAAAGCTTCTATAAGGCAAAGGACACCGTTGTTAGGACAAAATGACAACGAACAGATTGGGAAAAGATCTTTACCAATCCTACAACAGATAGAGGCCTTATATCCAAAATATACAAAGAACTCAAGAAGTTAGACTGAAGGGAGACAAATAACCCTATTAAAAATGGGGTTCAGAGCTAAACAAAGAATTCACAGCTGAGAAATGCTGAATGGCTGAGAAACACCTAAAGAAATGTTCAACATCTTTAGTCATAAGGGAAATGCAAATCAAAACAACCCTGAGATTTCACCTCACACCAGTGAGAATGGCTAATATCAAAAACTCAGGTGACAACAAATTCTGGCGTGGATGTGGAGAAAGAGGAACACTCCTCCATTATTGGTGAGATTGCAGACTGGTACAACTATTCTGGAAATCAGTCTGGAGGTTCCTCAGCAAATTGGACATTAAACTACCTGAGGACCCAGCTATACCTCTTTGGTCATATACCCAAAAGATGCCCCACAAATAACAAAGACATGCTCCACTATGTTCATAGCAGCCTTATTTATAACAGCCAGAAGCTGGAAAGAACCCAGATGCCCTTCAACAGAGGAATGGATACATACATTGTGGTACCTCTACACAATGGGATATTACTCAGCTATCAAAAACAATGACTTTATGAAATTCATAGGCAAATGAATGGAACTGGAAAATATCATCCTGAGTGAGGTAACCCAATCACAGAAAAATACACATGGTGTTTGCTCATCGATAGGTGGATATTAGCCCCAATGCTCAAATTACCCTAGATGCACAGAACACATGAAACTCAAGAAGGATGAGCAAAATGCAAATGCTTCACTCCCTCTTAAAAAGGGGAACAAGAATACCCTTTGGATTGAATAGGGAGGCAAAGTGTAGAACAGAGGCAGAAGGATCACCCATTCAGAGCCTGCCCTATATGTGGCCCATACATATACAGCCCCCAAACTAGATAAGATGGATGAAGCAAGAAGTGCAGGCCTACAGGAACCGGATGTAGATCTCTCCTGAGAGACACACCCAGAATACAGCCAATATATAGGCGAATGCCAGCAGCAAACCACTGAACTGAGAACGGGACCCCCGTTGAAGGAATCTTAGAAACGGCTGAAAGAGCTTGAAGGGGCTTGAGACCCATATGAACAACAATGCCAACCAACCAGAGCTTCCAGAGACTAAGCCACTACCCAAAGACTATACATAGACTGATCCTGGGCTCCAACCTCATAGGTAGCAATGAATAGCCTAGTAAGAGCACCCGTGGTAGGGGAAGCCCTTAGTCCTGCCAAGACTGAACCCTTAGTGAACATGATTGTTGGGGGGAGGGAGGTAATGGGGGGAGGATGGGGAGCGGATTCAGATATAGAAGGGGAGGGAAAGGGGTTAGGGGAATGTTGGCCTGGAAACCGGGAAGGGGAATAACAATTGAATGTAAATAAGAAATACTCAAGTTAATAAAGATTAAAAAAAGAATAAAAAAAATCAAATATTAAAAAGCATACAGAACACCACTTAAATAGAACCAGAAAAGAAAACCTTCCAGTTTCCAAATAATCAAAACCTAAAGAAAGTATATTAAAAGTAGCAAGGGAAAATGGCCAAATATCACAGAATGGCGGACCTATCATATTTACACCTGACTTCTCAACAGAGACTCTGAAATGCAGAGGGTCTAAACAGATGTTTTATAACCTCTAAGAAAACACAGATGCCAACCTTGACTACTGTACCCAGCAAAACTCTCCCTCCCCCACTTCAAGTGTTTTGGGAAATATTTAATGATTTTTGCTGGTGTGATGGCAAGTGGAATATGTGTTTGAATCTAAAACTGCACTGAAGTTGTTAATCAGCATAAGTCAGTGCTGCCAGAGACAACTCAGATTCTTTGTACATTCCATTAGAAATTATTTTTTGGTTATTGCTTTTCAGAAAAATTTTTAATAAAGTTTGTATTTATTTATTTACATCACAAGTGCTGCTCCCTTCCAAGCTCCCCTCACAGGAACCCTTCCCTCATTCCCTCCTTCTTTCTCCTTTGAGAGGGTTGGACATCCCCTGTGTATTATTTCACCCTGTTGCACCAAGTATTTGCCAGAGTACATACATCTTCTCCCATTGAAGCCATATAAGGCACTCCTGTTGGGAGAATAGATACTACACTTAGGCTACAACTTTAAGGAGATCATCTGCTTCAGTTGTTGGGGAGCCTACATGGAGATGTGCAAGGCCTCATTACTGCCCATGTGTGTTCTGTAGTTGGTGGCTCAGTCTCTGAGAGCTTCCCAAGTTCTAGCTAGTTCACTCCATTGGTTATCCTGCAGGGTTCCCATCTCTTTCAGGTTGTTAAATCCTGCCACAACTCTTCCATAATTGTCCCTACCCTCTGTCCAATGTTTGACTGTTGGATCTGCATCTGTTTCATTTAGCTGATGGGTAAAGCCACTCAGAGGCCAATTATGATAAATTCATCTTGGCAAGAATAACAGAGTATTACTAATAATGTCACAGATTGGTATTCACCCATGTGATAGATTTTGAGTTGGGGTAATTATTAGTTGGCATTTACTTTGGTCTGTGCCACATCCCTTCATCTCTTTTACATAGGATAGATTTTTGGATAGAAAGTTTTGTGGGTGTTTGTGTTCTTATTCCTCCACTCTGGTTTCTGCCTGCTAAAGGTGGCATCTTCAGGTTCCATGTGCCTACTGTGAGACATCTCAGCTAAGATCACCTGCATTGATTCCTAAGAGCCTTCCACATCTCAGCTCTCTGAAACTACCTAACCCCAACCCATTCCTCTACCCCAGGGCATCTTCAACACACATGGAGAAAATAAGATATTCTAAGAAAAACTAAATTTAAATAATATCTATCTACAAATCCATGCCTACAAAAAATATTAGAAAGACAAGTCGAACCTAAGAAGAATAACTGCAGGCAAGGAAACAGGAATAAGTAATTCCATAACAGCAAAAACCGAGGAAAACACAGAAACACACACACACACACACACACACACACACACACACACACACACACACACACAGAAACACACACACACAAAGGGAGAGAGAAAGAGACAGAGACAGAGACAGAGACACAGAGAGACAGAGACAGAGAGACACTAATATCAGCAATATCAAAATTAATGATCGTTGGTTACTAATACCTTTCAACATCAATAGACTGAATTCCCTATTAGAAAGATGCAGGCTAACAAGGATGGATGTGAAAACAGGATCCATCATTCTCATGCATTCAAGAAATATACCTCAACAACAAGAATAACCATTATGTCGGAATAAAGGGCTGGAAAAAGTTTTGCAAGTAAATTGATCAAAGAAACGGGTTGTAGTAGATATTTTTATATTTAAGAAAACATACTTTCAACCAAAATTAATCAAAACAGCTGGTGGAAGGACACTTCATATTCATCAAAGGAAAATATCAAATAGGATGACTTCTCAATTTTGAACATTTATGTCCTAAATGCAAGGCATTTAACATTTGTTGAAGAAGCATTACTAAAACTTAAACCACACATTGAGTTGGACACAATAATGGGAGAGTTCAGTACTTGACACTTTCAATGGACAGCTCATCAAGACAGAAATAAACATAGAAATAATGAAACTAACAGAGATTATGAATCAAATGTTCTTAACAAATATCTATAGAACATTTTACCCAAATAAAAAAATACCTTCTTCTTATCATCCAGTGACCATTTCAAAAATTGATTGTATTGACATCTGACAGAGGTATAATAGCCAAAATTCATGAAGAACTCAAGAAGTTAGAGACCAACAATTCAAATAACCCAATTAAAAAAATGGAGTACAGAGCTAAACAGAGAATTCTCAACAGAGGAATCTCAAATGGCCAAGAAATACTTAAAGAAATGGTACATCCTTGTTCATCAGGGAAATGCAAACCAAAAGGTCTCATAATGGTTACAATCAAAACCTCAAGTGACAGTAAATATTGTCAAGGATGTGGGGAAAGGGGGACACTTCTCTACTTCCAAACTACTTTGGAAATCAATTTGGTGGCTTTGTGGAAAATTGGGAATATTTTTTCCTGAGGATATAACTACATGACTCCTTGGAATTTACCAGAAAGACATTCCACTTTGCCACATGGACACTTGGTCAAGTATGTTCATAGCAGTTTTATTCATAACAGACAGAAATGGCAAACAACATAGATGCCTCTCAACTGAAGAGTAGATAAAGAATATGTGGTACATTTATACTCTTCAGTTATTAAAAACAAAGACAATGTGTAATTTCCAGACAAATGGATGGAACTAGAGAATATCATCTCATGTGAGTTAACCCAGATCCAAAAGGACATATATGGGATGTATTCATTTATAAGTGGGTATTAGGTATAGCGTGCAGGATATCCATGCTTCAATCCAAAGACCCAATGAAACTGGGTAATAAGGAGGGCCCAAGGAAGGAGGTGTGAATCCCACTCAAGAGTGGAAACAAAAGAGTCATCTGAGATAGAGAGAGAGAGAGAACTAGATGGGAGAGGGGGTGAGGAAGGGAGCAGGGATGATGATTAGATGTAGGGAGAGTGGGGGAAGAAGAGGACTGGGAGTGATAAGGAGAATTAGTGGGGCTTGCATCTCTGGCACTAGCTGAAGACCTGAGACAGGGAAGGCTCTGGGTAGCTTATGTGGGTGACCTTTTCTGAGAGTCCTACCAGTGGGTAATATAGAAACTGAAGTGACCACACGGGGAGCTGGCTTCCATGGGTATTTTCAACGGTGACTCAGATAGGTAGGAGAGAAATAGATAGCCAGGCCAATTTGGCCAGGCTTTGGAATGGGAGGATTGGACAAATGACTGAGCTCCAGTGGACAGGTAACCACAGTGGATCACTGTGAGAGTGATCTCAGAGCTCTGGAAAGGAAAAGTCAGCATTTGTGAGAGAGTCATTGGCTAGCAGGCCGGCAGCTGCTGGTCCCAGAGCCTAGCCAGATCAGGTGTGGGTTTTTTAAAATTAAACATAACAATTCAATGTTAAAAGATTGACAGACAAAAACAAACAAACAAAACAAAAACACAAACTAAAATCAACCCTGGCTATCAAGAAAGCAACACATTTAAAATTGGATGCAAATCTAAGCATAATTAATAAATTAGCAATACAGGAAACTCAAGTGGCTAGAAGGTATTTAAAGAGTGGTTAAATATCTTTATCAATTGGAAATACAAATCAAAACTATTTTGAAATTTCATCATACAGTAGTCAAAATGGCTAACAATAGGATTATTATTTTCCAAAACCTACTTTATTTAGGGAGCATAAACACTTTTCCCTGCCTTCTAGCCTACTGGAAAGAAGGTTAATAGAAAAAGGGAATGGTGAACCTGTTTTAAAGTAATTCCTTGAGACTTCACTTTTCATTGTCAGGATACCAGCATTCTAGTTTAGTAGCAAACACCTAATAGGAATCAGAAGTGGTGGCTCAATCCAACAGAAACAGCAAGGCTCCACCAAATTGACCTGAGTCAGTGGAAGTAGAGAGGATCAGCTTGAACACTACAGGAACTTCTTTTGTGCTTTCTCTAAGAAGTGAAAACAAGGAAAACCACGAAGACCAGCCAAGCCATCAGAGACCAGCTAAGTGTTCATGATGGTGCAATAAAGAGATTTTCTTTCATTGTTTGATTGTTTGTGAGATTCCACTTGTATTCATTCTAAACATCATTTACCCTCCCAAGTGTCTGTTTTCAGCAGAAGACTGAATGCTCTCTCACAGGGCAACTTCCAGAAAAATATTACATGACACAACTGAGTTGTTGAGAAATCAGAAATTTCCACTTCAGACAATATCAATGAAACAAATACTAGCTCGTACTGTTACGTAAAGGAACATTGATCTGTAGCTGTTGGATTCAAAGTTGTACATCCACTTTGGATGTACAGTGTGTCAATAACTCCAGATCTAGCTATACCCTTTTTGAACATATGCCCCAAAGACGGTTCATCCTACTAAAGAGAGAGACCCTTCTTTGGCTAATTTCACTGATTCTTTATTGAAAAATACCCAGGAATTTGAAACAACTTACACATCTGTCAACTAACCAATAGATAAAGAGAATATGGTATATTTATATAACACAAACCAGTTGCTAAGGAAACAAAAACAAACACAAAACAAATAAAAAAGAAATCATGGCATTTGGAAGTAAATGGAAGAAAGTAGAAAGAAAATCATTCTAAATGGACAGGTGGTTTTCATTTAAAGTAGGTAGCTCAGGGACCTAGGGAAAAACAAATTTTATTGTTCTACTAAAGGAACATAATAATAACATGACTCCTAATGATATTATGATATACTCATAGATCAGTGCCCTGCTCAGCCATCATCAGAGCACCTTTATCCTACAACAGATGGATTGAGAAAATATTGAGAACCACAGCCAGACAATAAGAAAAGAATGAGAGACCTTGGAATACTCTCCCCGACAGAGCCCAGAGAACCCTGTGGAAATGGCAAATGTAAGAGAGTAAAAGCCAGCAAAGATGAAAGACATAAAGGATTCAAAGTCTATACCCAACATGGTTGCCTTACATGTAATTTTACAAAGACTGTGGAGGCATGTACAAAGAATGTACCAGTGTGTACCAGCTGAGGTTCTAGAGATAGATGAAAAATGGACATATACCCTAATCCCTAACCCAGAGCTATCTCTAATTACTATCCACTTGAAAATATGAAAAATTGAATTTTCTCCAAGAGAGTTTCACTGGGGAAACAAAACTATTCTTAAGAGTAGACCCCCCTGCTTATCAGTAAATGAGCAACAAGAAACACATTCAACGAGATCTTCAGTGGCCCTGAAGGGTTTTCTCTTTCCCTGCTCAATCCTTTGTATATATTATGGCTTCTAGTTTTGTGGTTTTATGGGGTTCCTGTGTATGCAGAGAAATGTGTCTCTACATCTATATGTTTCTTTTCCTAGGCTCTTTTCCTTCTCTTAATTTGTTTCTTTGCTTTATCCTGATTCGTTTAATCTTTCTTTTTTATTTTGTTTTTGATTTTTAAATTTTCCCTTAGATGCCTTTTTGTTTTCTAAGGTTAGACAGGACAGGGTTAGATTGGGTGGACGGAGATTTGGGAAAGAAATGGATGGAGTACTTACTAGATGAGGCAAACCTCTCTTTAATATAAAAGAAAGTCAAATTCTGAAATGTAAGTGCAATTCTACTTTTGTTATATATCATTGCATATATTTGTGTTAGGTATACATAGCACATTTGTTTGTATATATGTGGAATTGATATTTATGCAATTGTTTTTTTTCAAATTTAATTTGACTATGGCTCTAGATTATTTTTCTGCTATATTACTGTATACTGATTTTAATAGAATTCAAAATACACCTGATTAAAATATGATACAAGCAGGGAAGAAGAAAAATTGAAGGTGTATAGAAATTGAAGCATATGTTGTTGAAAATGGGAGAAGAGATATTTTGCTTTGAACCCCCAGTGAACTAGACTGTTGGGGGGAGGGCGGCAATGGGGGGAGGGTGGGGAGGGGAACACCCATAAAGAGGGGGGAGGGGGATGTTTGCCCGGAAACCGGGAAAGGGAATAACACTCGAAATGTATATAAGAAATATTCAAGTTAATAAAAAAAAAGAAAGAAAGAAAAAAAAGAGATTCATGATAAGATTTGAGATAAAAGATTACTTGTCCAATTCAATCTTAAAAAAAAAAAAGGTAAGGCACAGGTCAATTATGAAATTAGAAACTGCAAAGATACTTTATTTACAGAGAATAACCGTAGAAACTTTTTATTGAATATATAGTTTTCAATAATAAAAGCCAGACAACAAAGACAAAAATAATAACAGGCCTTTGGATTTTCTTTAGGATAGATTTTATATTCTCTCTGAATAATAACAAACAATATATAACAAAAGAGTTCATTTTCCTATTAAGAGGATAAACGCTCTATGGTGTTGTTGTTTTACTTATTTTGTGTTTGTTATTTGAGATAAGGTCTCACTTTGGTATCCAGGGTGGCTTGGAAGTAACTTGTATACTCATGACTTGTATACTCAGACTCCCTAGTACTGGGATTATAGGTGTGAGGCACAAAGCACATCCAGAGAACAAACTTTTCAAATATAAACACATTTTGTTTCTATCAAATACCTCTACAGAATGCTTTCGAGCAACCAAGACTCCCATCCACAAAGTTGAAGACATGTCCTCAAGGTTGAAAACATGTACTGCTCTGGCAGGGGAACCTAGTTCAGTTTCCAGTACCCATATTACATAGTCTGTAAGTACAGCTAACTCCATAGTCTTCTCAGATTATCCTGGCCTTCATGGAAACTGTACTCACATGCACAATCTAATCAGGCACTCAGAAATAACAATAAAAAGGAAATGGAAAATGACTTCCATGCATGACAGTAATCATGTCTAAATTTATTATTCTTTCTGTCTGCAAGGATTGTTTCAGGTTCTCTGTTATGACTGAGTTGTTTTCATGTGACTGTACTTACAAGAAGCATATGAAGATATATTTAAAAGGTGATACCACCTGTCAGCTTATCCAGTATGTTTTACTTGTGCAATCATCCTCCCTGATGTGCAAGCCTCTTGTGCGATGATGCTACTACAAGAAAAGAATCTAGATATGCATGCCACAGTTAAAATAGAGCTGAAAGAATATAGTGACTATGAATTACAACAAGTTTTAAGTAGCTATTAGAATATGGCAACACATCATTACTGTAAGGAACAAAGTATGCTATGTTAGTGAGTCTGTCTAAAAAGGTTTAATTTAATCCTGACTTCTTAACTGTTAATTTGAACTGCCAGGAAATGTTGATTTCCTTTCATACTATTGACTACTTTCATCTTGTTCTTCCCAGCTTATGGTTTGTATCTTTCCTAGGGGTAGCATCTTGGGAAATATCAGTCATGTTATTTGTCCTGACTTGCACCAACGTAATATATACCATTACTTGTCTATGGCAAGAAAGTAAGTCCTTAAAGTCCCAGATACCAGGAAAGCAAGAGGTTCCCAGGAACAAAAGGGGATGAGATTAGCTAAAGTGCTCAAGAAAGGGGAGGTAGAGCCTGTACAGACACACCCAGTGGTTTGGCAAGGCCCAAGTTGAAGGATGAGACCACCCATTTATCTCCAAATTTTAACCCAGAATTTCTTCTGTCTAAAGGAAATAGGGGGCAAAATGTGAAGCAGAGACTGAAGCAAGACTATCCAGAGACTGTCCCACGTGGGGATCTGTCCCATACACAGACACCAAGCCCAGACATTATTGCAGATACCAAGAAGTTCGTGCTGACAGGAGCCTGATATAGCTGTCTCCTGAAAAGCTCTGCCATAGCCTGACAAATACAGATCTGGATGCTTGCAGCTAACCAATGGAATGAACAAAGGGACCTCAATTGGGGAGTTAGAGAAAAAATTCAAGGAGGTGAAGGGGATTGCAACCTCATAAGAACAACAGTACTAACCAACCAGAGCTCCCAGGGACTAAATCACTAACCAAAGAGTACACATGGAGGGACCCATGGCTCCAGCTGCATATGTAACAAAAGATGGCCTCATTTGGCATCAATGAGAGGGGACGCCCCTGGTCCTATGGAGACTTGATGCCCAGTGTAGGGGAATGCCAGGGCAATGAGATGGGAGAAGGTGGGGGTGAGGGATCACTTGCATAGAAGCAGAAGAAGAGAAGGTGGGATGGGGGTTGTTCAGAGGGGAAACTGGGAAAGGGGATAACATTTGATATGTAAATAAAATACCCAATTAAAGCTTAAATAATCACACTCAGCTTTTTAAAAGAAAAAGAAAAAGAAGAAATCAAAGATATGGAAAACATCAGTAATTTTTTCTGGGATACTAATTAGTAAAGATTTGAAAATTTTTAGAAAAATAAATATTGTACAATTGATAACTGTCATTTTTCAATACAAATAAGTATATGATTTATTGGCAAATATTTATTTTATAACAGACTTCCTTTTTCATTCTTTCTTTTCTATTATTTATTTTATTTTAATTGGATTTTTTATTTACATTTTAAATGTTATCTCCTTCCAGGTTTCCCCTCCAGAAACGTGCTATCTTATCCTCCCTCCCCCTAGAGCTAAACAAAGAATACTCAACTCAGGAACATCAAATGGCTGAGCAGCACCCAAAGAAATGTTCAACATCCTTATTCATCGGGGAAATGCAAAACAAAACATCTCTGAGACTCTACTTCACACCAGTCAGAATGGCTAAGATCAAAAAGTTAGGTGACCGCAGATTCTGGTGAGGATGTGGAGAAAGAGGAACATTCCTCCATTGTTGATGGGATTGCAAGCTGATACAATGACTGTGGAAATTAGTCTGGAGGTTCCTCAGAAAACTGGACATAGTACTGACTTAGGACCCAGCTATTCCACTCCTGGGCATACACCCAAAATATACTCCAACATAGAACAAAGACACATGCTCCACTGTGTTCGTAGCAGTCTTATTTATAATATATAGAACCTGGAAAGAACCCAGATGTCTTTCAAAAGAAGAATGGATACAGGAAATGTAGTAAACTTATACAATGGAATATTACTCTGCTATTAAAAATAGTGACTTCATGAAACTTTTAGGTAAATGGATTGAACTAGAAAATATCATCCTGAGTGAGGTAACCCAATCACAAAAGAATATACATGGTATGCACTCAGTGATAAGCAGTTATTAGCCCAAAAGCTTGGCATACCCAAGTTACAACTCACAAACCACATGAAGCTCAAGAAGAAGGAAGACCAAAGTGTGGATGCTTCAGACCTTCTTACAAAGGGGAACAAAAATACTCACAGAGGAAATTTGGAGATAATGTGTGGAGCAGAGACTGCTCCACCTCAGGTATTCATTCCATATACAGACACTGAGTCCTACCATTATTTCAGATACCAAGAAGTACATGCTGTCAGGAGCCTGCTATAGGTGTCTTCTGAGAGGCTCTGACATAGCCTGACAAATACAGAGGCAGATGCTTGCAGTCATATACTTTTTTGAGGATCCTTTGAATAATAAATTATTAAGCTGGGACATCTTTATTTCATATATGTATGTAAAATATAGAGAAATATAGTAATAAACTCAAGGGAGTGTCAACAAATAGTATCTATAGAAATGTTAATACTAATTACCCATTTTTGGGTGAATTATAGTATTTCCATTCAGTAAATTAACTCATGGATGCATTTTATTTAAAATAAAACATCAATCTTGAAACTGAAAAACAAAGGACATCATCAATAGGACAAAATGATAGCCTACAGAGTGGGAAAAGATCTTCAATAGAGTGCTGATATCCAAAATATAGAAAGAAGGAAGACATTGACAAACCAATTGACCCAATTAAAAAAATAGGGTATTGATCTAAACAAATAATTCTCTACAGAGCAATCCCTAATGGCTAAGAAGCACTTAAAGTAATGTCCAACATCCTGAGTCATCAGGAAAATGCAAATCAAAACTACTCTGAAATTCCATTTTATACCTGTCAGAATGGCTAAGATCAAAACTCAAGTGAGAGCTCATTCTGTCAAGGATATTGAGTAAGATGAAAACTTCTCCATTGCTGCTGGGAGTACAAACTTGGTCAACTAATTGAAACTCAATTTTGTGGTTTCACAGAAAATTGGGGATAATTCTACCTCAAGAACCAGCTGTACTACTCCTTCACATATACCCAAATGATGCTCCACCATACCGCAAGGACACTGGTTTACCTGTGTTCATAGCAGCTTTATTAAAAACTGCCAGAAACTGAAAACAACCTAGATATCCCTCAACCAAAGAATGGACTGTGGGTTTCCCTACCCTCAGGGATTGTCAGCCTATATGCTCCACAAGGACAGTGGGAACAGAGATGCAGCATGGAGTTCTGAAGCTCTGTGAGTTCATATAGTAAATGACCACACCACACCAGCTATCAGGAAGCAGATCAATTTTAATTAGCATGATTAAAGGTGTATCAAGTTTTGGGGTACTGGGACTAGTAATATCCAGGATGGGCCAAGATCATTGACTGGGAGCTTAGGGTGCATAAAATGCCTCATTACCCTGGGGAAGCATTTTGTGAAATTCAGATATTAGCTGAAAAAGTTTTATCAGGAGAAAGGAAATTGATCCTTTAATCTAACTGAGGGTATCTGATATTTCTCAGGTAGAGGTATGTATTGAAACTTAGAATTCCCCAAACAAGGTCAGAGAAGGAGAAGCCATGCTAAGAAAGGCGGGTCTACTATATTGTGTGGACCACAGAGGCTATCAATCAGCCATGGTGGAATTCAGCCATTATTAACATAATTTACCCACAGTAGATAAAGAAAATGAGGTATACTTATGTTATTTGATACTACTCAACTTTAAAAAGCAAAGACATCATGCAATTTGCAGGCAAATGGATGGAACCTGAAGAGATCATCCTGAATGAGATAATCCTGATCCAGAAAGACAAGCATGGTATGTACTTACTTATAAGAAGATATTAGCCATAAAATACAGGATAACTATGCTACAACCCACAGACTCCAAGAAGCTAATTAACAAAGAGAGCCCAAGAGAGAGAGGTTTGAATTTCACTGAGAAGGGGAATTAGAATTGATGTAGTGGGTACTCGAGCAAACTGGGAGAGGGAGGAAGTGTGGACAGGAAAAGGAGACATCAAGTAGTGAGAGGAAAGAGGGACAGAGTAATTAGAAAGACAATTGAAATTGGGGATGCATCTCTGGGACAAGCTAATAACCTAGGAGAAAGTCCCAAAAATCTGTGAGGGTAACACTAACTAAGACTCCTAGCACTGAGAGATGTGATATAGAATGTGAAATGACCATTGTCTGTAACTAGGCAAGATTTCCAATGAAAGGATTCAGACATCAACTCAGCCTCAAAACATTCAATTTGCCCTATGTAGAATATGTACAGTGTTAAAGATTAGGAAATCACCAACCAGTGACTGGCCTAGCTTGATGCTCATGTCATGAAAGAGAACCCACTGCTGCCACTATTAATGATATTCTTCTATACTTCCTGATAGGAGCCTAGCATAACTGCTATTTGAGAGGTTTCATCTACTACTGATGAAAAGAGATGAAGTGATCCACAGCCAAACATTAGATGGAGCTATGAGGATCCTGTAGAAGTGAGGGAACAAGAACTGAAGAAGAGAGAGTTCAGTTCAAGGACACTACAAGAAAACCTACAGAATCAGCAAACTTGGGGTCATAATTACTCACAAAGACTGACCAGCTAATTAGAGAACAGGCATTGGATGGAACTAGGCTCTCTGTACTCAAGTAACATTTGTGTAACTTAGAGCATTTCATGTGGGATTTCTAACAGCAGGGGGAGGGAATGTCTCTGACTCTGTTGCCTGGTTTTGAATCCATTTTCCTAAATGGACTGCCTTATCTAGGCTTAATAGAAGAATATATGTCTACTACTACTACTACAACTTGATATGTCAAGACTGGATGATATCCATGGGAGATCTCCCCATTTCTGAGGAGAAAGGGAACAGGGGGTATGGATGGAGGAGAGGGAAGAGGGGGACTGGAAGGAGAGGGAAGAGGGGAGATTGGGAGGAAAGGAATGACAGGAAGCAGAGTTAGGACTATAAATTAATTAAGGATGCAGGTAATGATATGGAGAAAGAGGAACATAACCACTCTGGAAATGAATCGGGAGGTTCCTCAAAAATTTAGACATAGTACTACCTGAGGACCCAGTTATATCACTCCTTGGCATATACCCAAATGGTGCTCCAACACATGCTTCACTTTGTTCATAGCAACCTTATTTATAAAAGCCAAAAACTGGAAATAACTCAGATGACCTTCAACAGAGGAATGGATACAAAATATGGTACATCTACACAATGGAGTACTACTCAGCTATCAAAAATTAATAGGCAAATAGGATATCCTGGGTGAGGTAACCCAATCACTGAAAAGCACACATGGCATGCACTCACTGATAAGTGGATATTAGTCTAAAAGCTCTAATTACTCAAGCTACAATCCATAGACCACATGAAGCTCAAGAAAAAGGATGATCAATGTGCAGATGCTTTAGTCCTTCTTAAGAAGGGGAACAAAAATATTCATAGGAGAAGATATAAGACAAGATTTGGAGCAGAGACTGAAGGAATGGTAATTCAGAGCCTTCCCCATCTGGGGATCCAATATATATATATAGCCATGAATCCCAGACAATATTGCTAATGCTAAGGCATGCTGCATACTGACAGAAGCCTGCTATAGCTGTCTCCTCAGAAGTTCTGCCAGAGCCTGACAAATACAGAAGCAAATGCTAGCAGCAAACTATTGCACTGAGAATGGGGTCCCCATTGGAGAAGTTAGAGAAAGGATTGAAGGAGCTGAAAGTGCTTGCAACCCCATAAGAACAACAATACCAACCCACTCCCAGGGACTAAACCACTACCCAAAGACTACACATGGACAGACCCATTGCTCCAGCTGCATGTGTAGCAGGTGGCCTTGTTGGGCACCAGTGGGAGGAGAAACCCTTGGTCCTGCCAAGACTGGAAACCCAGTGTAGGGGAATGTCAGCATGAGGAGGTGGGAAGGGGTGGGTGGTTGGGAGGACAACACCCTCATACAAGGAGGAGAAGGGATGGGATAGGGGGTTTATGGACAGGACACTGGGAAAGGGGATAGCATTTGAAATGTAAATAAAAAAAAGAATGCAGGACTTTTGCATGGGTAGGGGAGCACCCTCGTAGTAGCAGGAGGAGGGGGGAGGGGAGAGGTGAAAGGGGGTTTCTAGAGGGGAAACCAGGAAAGGGGATAACATTTGAAATTTAAATTTAGAAAATATCCAATAAAAGAAAAGTAAAAAGAAAAAATTTAATCTTGCACTCAGTAGAATTAGAGAAAATTAAACTCTAGAGACATTTTATTCACCATAACAACAGCAAAAACCATGTTTAATCCTTTAAAAACAATTATGCATTTGATATTTCAAGTAGACACTGCTGTCTTCCTTTGACTATGGAAAACTGTAACATCAAAGGACTAAAAGCCTACATAGTCAGTTAACTAGCCAATAGCAAAGCAGCAATATATCCTGGGGAAGACTGTCCCTGGGAAGACTCCATAACTCACTAGTTTATGTTACACAGAGAATCGAGTTTCTTTTAAGTGAACTGTGCATGCATATAGGCATTAGAGTCCTTTATCCTCTGAGATCATACATTTCCTTTGTTCTAATACATCAATTGTAGTGTTTTTAAATTTTATACTGGGGTAGGAGTTAATCCCATAGTCCCATCTATGGAAGTTCTTTACAATAAAGCGTAGTTATTTTTCCTTTTTTACAATCATTCTTCCCAGAGGTTTGAAGAATGAGGAATTTTCTACTTGTCAGCTCTAATATGTGCTTACAGTTTTAAAAATGGACAGAGTATAGGTATATATGTGCATATGTCTTCCAATGAAACAAAAAGTAAGAGATTCAGACCTTTGAGGTCACACAAAATCTCATTTGTATTCTACACAACAAGCAACAAGTGAAAATCAGCTTTTCCTCACACTGCGTTCTCAACCTTCAACTGTTTTCTTTATTTTGCATCAAAATCCTGAAGAGCGATACGATTTTCAATTTCAGAAGACAATCAGGTAGTGCAATCCATAAGAAGTCAAGTTTCATAGACACAACCTGCAACTTCTTTCAAACAATATTTGCTTTTGACTGTCACTTTCAATAGACATTCATAAACATTCAGAAGCATAATTGTCAATAAGAACTTTTGATTCTCAGGTTGCTCAGATTCATTAACACAGAAGTGTTATTAATGTACTAACTAATCTGAAAATAGATTCTGAGCCTCTGCTTGCTTTTGTGTGCATAACTTAATGGGTCTTATATTTTCTTTATGCTGTTGTTTCTGTTCCTTGAGTTTTCTTTCTTTCTTTTTTTTGTTTTTTGTTTTTTAAAGAACTGGTAAATAACATAGAATTTTCGTTCCTTATATTTTATACTACACATACCACATAAAATATCAAAACATGAGTTTTTGAAAGAAACTAATATATGGATTAACATGTTTCATGAGTTCAATTTTTTAGATCCATTGTGGTCATTTGAGTAAAGATTTTATGGTTATGACAGAGCTCTGGAATAACACTGTTTCAGTTCATTCCCCAGAATAAGGGAAGAGTAAGTTAAATTCTCACTACTAAGCAGTTTTTCTACATGGATGTGCCAGTTTGGGAGACTCAACAAAGTTTATGAGATAGTATTATGACAGAATATATATGAGTGTACAATTTTTATGTTTAAGCATGCTATTGAATCCAGATCCTGACATAAAATCAGACAAATGCAGTGCCCTAATAGAATTCATTCTTGCCTTCTGCTCTGAGCAGGGCCCTGAGCAGACTATGGATGCTGGCTCTACACACTGTCCCACAACATTCAGGGGGAGCTCCAATCCTGGGTGCTCTAACATGCCCAGGATGACAGGATCACAGAGGAAGCTTGACTTCCAGGAGATTAGACACAACCAGAAGCACTGGAGTTCTTACATAATCAAGATCACAGTTGAGGCCACAATATCTTTCCCAACACCCAGTGTAACTGGAACCCCTAGAGGAACCAGGGAAACACAACCTACACCCATCCAGAGGTACAGGTCCTTTCAGCTTGGACTTGTGCCCAGAGCAAACACAGGTCTCCAGCACCCCACCCACTCCTGCAATACTCTGAAAAGTCTATTCCCAGGAGTTCTGACACAACCGGATCTCAGGAGCTTGGTCACGCAAGGACTTCAGGATCTCAGAGGGAGTTTGATTCCCAGGAGCTCTGACACACCCAGGATCTCAGGATCACAGGATCACAGAGACAACTGGACTCTAACATGACAAGGATCGTAAGAGTCACAGGCTTCAATCAGGGTCAGCAAAAGCAGGTAGCACTAGAGATAAGAAGATGACAAGAGGCAAGCACAAGAACATAAGAAACAGATCAAGGCTACATGGCATCATCAGAACACATCACTCCCATTACAGCAAGTCCTGGAAATCCCTTCACACTGGAAAAGCAAGATTTGGATTTAAAATCACATCTCATGATTTTAATAGAGAATTTTACAGAAGGACATAAACTACTGTCTTAAGGAAATACAGGAGAACACAGATAAACAGAAGCCCTTAAAAAGGAAACTCAAATCCCTTAAAGAGTTACAGGAAAACACAACCAAACAGGTGAAGGAATTGGACAAAACCATCCAAGATCTAAAACTGGAAATAAAAACAATAAAGAAATCGCAAAGAGAAAACCCTGGAGATAGAAACCCTAAGGAAAGAGAAAAGGAGTCATAGACACAAGCATCACCAACAGAATACAAAAGATAGAATCTCAGTGACACAAGATACCACAGAAAACATTGACACAACAGTCAAGTAATTGCAAAATGCAAAAAGCTCCTAACCCAAAACATCTGAGAAATCCAGGACACAATGAGAAGGTCAAACATAAGGATAATAGTTATTGAAGAGAGGGAAGATTCCCAATTTAAAGGGCCTGTAATATATTCAACAAAATTATAGAAGAAAACTTCACTAACCTAAAGAAACCAGTGCCCATGAACATACAAGAATACTACAGAACTCCAAATACATAGAAACAGAAAAGAAACTCTTTCAGTCACATAATAATCAAAACAGCAAATGCAAAGAAACAAAGAAAGAATAGTAAAAGCAGTAAGGGAAAAGGGTCAAGCAACGCATAAAGGCAGACCTATCAGATTACACCAGACTTCTCACAAGAGACTATGTAAACCAGAAGATGGTAAGAAGATGTCATGTAGAAAACATAAATGTCAGTCCAGGCTTTCTACCCAGTAAAATTCTTATTTAACATAAGTGGAGAAACCAAGATATTCCATGACAAAACCAAATTTACACAGTATCTTGACACAAATCCAAACCTATAAAAGATAATAGAAGGAAAACTCCAACACAAGGCAGGAAACTACACCCTATAAAAGGCAAGAAAGTAATATTCTTTCAAAAACTCCAAAGATAGTAGCTATACAAACATAATTCCACTTCTAACAAAAAAATTGCAGGAAAAAATCAATCACTTTTCCTTAATATCTCTTACTATCAATGGACTCAATTCCCCAATAAAAACATATAGACTAACTGGGTGGATATGTAAACAGGACCCAGTATTTTGCTGCATACATGAAACACATCTCAGTGATAAAGACAGATATTTATATCAGAGTAAAAGGCTGGAAAAGTATTTTCCAAGCAAATGGTCACAAGAAAAAATATGGAGTTCTAATATCAAATAATATCAATGTTCAACCAAAGTTATCAAAAAATAAGGAAGGATACTTCATATTCATCAAATGAAAAAAAATCTAACAACATGAACTCTCAATTCAAACATCTATGCTCCAAATGCAAGAGCACGCACATTAATAAACGAAACTCTACTAAAGCTCAAAGCACACATTGCACCTTACACAATAATAGTGGGAGGCATCAACACCCCACTCTCATAAATGGACAGACCATTAAAATAGAATTTAAACTAACAAGTTATGAATCAAATGGATTTAACAGATATGTATAGAACAATTCACCCAAAACAAAAGAAAATACCTTCTTCTCCACACCCCATGGTACCGTATTCAAAACTGACTGTATAACTGGATACAAAGCAGCCCTCAACAGATACAAGAAGTTTGAAATAATCCCAAGCATTGTATTAGATCAACACGGAATAAAGATGGTCTCAATAACAATAAAACAACAGAAAATCCAAGTAGACATGGAAGCCGAACCATGCTACACTCAATAATAACTTGGTCAGGGAAGAAATAAAGAAAAAGATTAAGACTTTTTGAATTCATGTAAATGTAGGCACAACATACCCAAAGTTATGGCACACAATGAAGGCAGTGCTAAGAGAAAAACTCATAGCTCCAAGTTCCTACAAAAAGAAACTGGAGAGAGCATACTCTAGCAGCTTGACAGCACATTTAAAAGATCTTGAAAAAAAGAAACAAATAAACCCAAGAGGATTAAGTGGCAGGAAATAATCAAACTCAGGGTTGAAATCATCCAAGTAGAGACAAAGAGAACTATACAAAGAATCAACACAATTAGGAGCTGGCTCTTTGAGAAAATCAACAAGATAGATAAACCCTTAACCAGACTAACATGGAGGCACAGAGACAGTATACGAATTAACAAAATCAAAAATGAAAAGGTAGACAGAACAACAGAAACTGAAGAAATTCTAAAAAATTATTACATCTTACTACAAAAACCTATACTCAACAAAACTGGATAATGTTAGTTACCAGGTACCAAAGTTGAATCAGGATCAGATAAACCATGTAAGCAGTCCCAATAGCCCCTAAAGAAATAGAAGCAGTCATTAAATATTTCCCAACCAAAAAAGCCCAGGACTAGGTAGGTTTAGTGCAGAATTCTATCATATCTTCAAAGAAGACCTAATACTAACACTGCCCATATTATTCCACAAATAGAAACCGAAGGACTACTACCCAACCCTTTCAATGAAGCCAAAATTACGCTGACACCTAAATCACAGAAAGGCCCAATAAAGAAAGAGAACTTCAGGCCAATTTCCCTTGTAAAGATCAACGCAAAAATACTCAATAAAATTCTCTCAAACCAAATCCAAGAACAAATCAAAATGATCATCCATCATGATCAAACAGGCTTTATCCCAGGTATTCAGTTATGGTTCAATATATGGATATCCATCAAGGTAATACACTATGAAAACAAACTCAAAGAAGAAAAAAACACATGATCATCTCATTAGATGCTGAGAAAGCATTACACAAAAGTCAACACCCTTTCATGATAAAAGTCTTAGAAAGATCAGGAATTCAAGGCCCATACCTAAGTATAGTAAATACAATATATAGCAAGCCAGTAGCCAACATCAAGCTAAATGAAGAGAAATGTGAAGCAATTCCACTCAAATCAGGGACTAGACAAGGCTTCCCACTCTCTCCCTACCTATTCAAGATTGCTAGCACTCAGAGTCCTAACCATAGCAATTAGACAACCAGAGAGGTCAAAGGGATACAAATTGGAAAGGAAGAATTCAAAATAATCATGATTCACAGGTGATATGATAGTATACTTAAGTGACTACAAAAATTCCACCAGAGAATTCCTTAACCTCATAAGCAACTTCAGCAAAATGCCTGGATATAAAATTAACTCAAATCAGTAGCTTTCCTTTACACAAAGGATAAACAGGCTGAGAAAGAAATTAGGAAACAACACCTTTCACAATAGTCACAATGTGTCTCTACCCAAGCAAGTGAAGGATCTGTATGACAAGAATTACACATCTCTGAAGAAAGAAATTGAAGAAGATAACAGAACATGGAAAGACATCCCATGCTCATGGATTGGCAAGATTAATATAATAAAAATGAACATTTTGCCAAAAGCAATGTATAGACTCAATGCAATACCCACCAAAATTCCAACTAAATTATTTTGCAAATTCTTTGGAATAACAACAACAATAATGACAAAACAGGATAGAGAAAATGCTTTAAACAATAAAAAATGGAGGAATCACGATTCCAATCCTCAAGTTGAATTACAGCAACCGTAATGAAAACTGTATGGTATTGATTCAGAGACAGACAGGTAAATCGGTGGAATAGAATTGAAGACACAGGAATGAACAAAAACATATGGTCACTTTATATTTGACAAAGGAGCTAATACCATACAGTGGAAAAAAAGCATTTTCAATAAATGATGCTGGTTCAATTGGTGGTCATCATGTACAAGAATGAAAATCAGTATATTCTCATCTTGTACAAAGGTCAAGTCCAAGTGGATCAAGGACCACCACATAAAACCAGATACATTCAAACTAATAGAAGAGAAATTAGGGAATATCTTCCAGAACAAGAGCACTGGGGAAATTTTTCTGAACAGAAAACAAATGACTTATACCCTAAGATCATCAATCTCCAAATTTGACCTCAGAAAATTGCAAAGTTTCTGTAAGGCAAATGATGCTGTCATTAGGCCAAAACAGCCACCAACAGTTTGGGAAAAGATCTTTACCAATGCTGCATCCACTGGAGGGATAATATCTAATATATACAAAGAACTCAAGAAGTTAGATGTCAGAGAACCAAATTACCCTATTAAAAATGGGTTATGGAGCTAACAAAGAATTCTCAGCTGTGGGATATCGAATGGCTGAGAAACTCCTAAAGAAATGTTTAATATCCTTAGTCATCAGGGAAATGCAAATCAAATCAACCATGAGATTCTACCTCACGCCAGTCAGAATGTTTAAAATAAAATAAAATAAAATAAAAAACCCTCAGGTGACAATGGGTGCTGAAGAGGATGTGGAGAAAGAGGGAGAGTCCTCCATTGTTGGTGGGATTGCAAGTTGGTACAACCACTGTGGAAATCAATCTTTTGTTTTCTCCAGATAATTGGACATAGTACTACCTGAGGTCCCAGCTATACCATTTCTGAGCATGTACCAAAAGATGCCCCAACATATAACCAGGACATATGTTCCACTATGTTCATAGCAACCTTATATGTAATAGCCAGAAACTAGAAGGAACAGAGGAATAGATACAGAAAGTGTGGTACATTTACGGAACTGAGTACTACTCAGCTATTAAAAACAATGACTTCATGAAGTTCTTACACAAATGGACAGTACTAGAAAATATCATCCTGAGTGAGGTAACCCAGTCACAAAAGAACACAAATGGTATAAACTCAGGGATTTGTGGATATTAACCTAAAAGCTCAGAATCTGTAAGATATACTTTACAGACTACATGAAGCTCAAAAAGATGAAAGACCAAAGTGTGGATACTTTAGTCCTTCTTAGAAGGAGGAACAAAATACTCGGTGGAATAAATAGAAAGGCAGGGTATGGAGCAGAGCCTGAAGTAAAGGCCATTCAGAGACTTCCTACCTGAGGATCCATCCCATATACAGTCACCAAACCCAGACATTTTTGTGGATATCAAGTATTGCAAGCTGAAAGGAACCGGATATAGCTGTCGCCTGAGAGTCTCTGCCAGATCCTGATAAATATAGAGGAGGATGCTAGCAGCCAACTATTGGAATGAGAATGGGGTCCCCAGTGGAGGAGTTAGAGCAAGTACAGAAGGGGCCCATTGGAAGAACAACAATATCAACCAACCGGACAACCCAGATCCTCCACGGACTAAAACACCAACCAAAAATACACATGGAGTGATCCATGGTTCTAGCAGGATAGATAGCAGAGGGTGACCTTCTTGATCATCAAAGGGAGAAGAGACCCTTGGTTGTGTGAAGGCCAGATGCCACAGTATAGGAGCATGTCAGGGGGAGAGGCAGGAGGCAGTTAGTGTGTAAGTGAAGGCGCACCCTCAAGAAGCAGGAGGAGGCGAGATGGGATAGGGGGTCTCTTGAGGGGAAACAGGGGAAGGAGATAATATTTGAAATGAAAATAAATAATATAAATAAATAATAAAGGAAAAGAAAAAAGAAAAAACAATGAATTTTTACAGAAGTTTTCACATACATCTTGTCTATTTTGTCCTGTCTCTTTTCATGTTCTGCCAAAATCTCTTGTTAGCAAAACCCAAGAGCAACATCATCTGCTGATTTGTGATCTACTTTCATTCTCTTGTGACTGTTAAACTGCCCAGTGACTAGAGAAGCAAACATGGAGAATATTTTAACCTTAATTTTAATATGAAATAATTTTTTTTCTATTTCAAGTAACAATACTGTTATAAGGATCCTCTCAATTTGAATTTGCATTATTTGGTTATGATTTTATTAGATTGTAAGAATAATTATTAACGGCTTGTGGCTCATTTTAGACACATGTAACCCACACCTTAACCATACTCACACTTAATAATGCATCTGTCTCTATTCTTTTACTTATTTTAAACAAGGAAGATGAACTGAGATTGTTCCTGTTTATATTTTCTAACTCAGTTGGAGGCAAGCAATCTGATCAATCAAACTTCAAGTAAATGCAAACCTTAGTCCATGGACACATTGCTTAGTTTGATCAGTAGCATACACGTGCTCTATTACTGGACACTCTAGGGAGAGAGAAGAAAGCCTCACATGTCTGCACAAAGACTGTCAAGTGACTTCTGAAACAAAGAAAATACTTACCTGAGATTCTAGATCTTTCTTTGTAAATTTATTTATCACCTACAGTGTTTACCTAAAGGTACATGTTGACTCCTTTGATTCTGTTTCATTGTCCATCTACATTAAGAGAGTATGATACTTGATGATGAAGCTTTTATCAGACACATATCAATATGATTATATACACAGATAATTACCATTTTGTTATAGTTGTTTACAATATCGTGTATAATACCAAAACAAACACTACATTTTGGTAATCCAGGAGCATAGGTCTATTTAGCTTAGAAATGCAGTAAATTTTACCACTACATTAGTATGCACTCTGGATAGTCATACAGTAACTAAACTGCTTAATGCATCATTGTGGTAATACCACCATCATTATGTGATCAATAACGTTATTGCCTAGAGAAAAAAAACTCACCTAAACTGTGGGCATGTGACACAATGCCCAAAAATAATCATTTAAGAATTATAAACCTAGTACAATATCCATTTTATTAACTTGTTTTTGTTCTTGTGTTAGCAAGTTAAGAATGGTAGCCCCTGCTATAGTTCCAACTCTTGGGAAGCTGAGGCAAGAGGATATGAACTTGTTTCAATTTTGCTACCATTGTCTCTAACTTTAAATCCAAACTACCTACATAGCTACACTTACTTCAAATTTCTGCCTTTTGGGTTTTGTACTCTTGTTCTACTTTTTCCATTTTTTCCCTCTATTGAGGAGCTTTATGGTTCATTCTCAAAATCCAGTTCATGTGTTCTTTAGATTATAAGTGGCCAGAACATACTAGCAGGATTAACGAAAATTTAAAAAGTGTCTATGTCCCAACCTGTAGGTTGCCGATTTGTCTTATTTACTATGTTCTTTGCCTTATAGAAGCTATCCTGTTTCATGAGGTCCCATTTATCAATTCTTTTTTTTTTTGGTTCTTTTTTTTTTTTTTTCGAGCTGGGAGACCCGAACCCAGGGCCTTTGCGCTTCCCTAGGCAAGCGCTCTACCACTGAGCTAAATCCCAACCCCATTTATCAATTCTTGATCTCAGAGCATAAGCCATTGGGGTTCTGTTTAGGAAATTTACCCTTGTGCCAATGAGTTCAAGACTCTTTCCCATTTTCTCCTCTATTAGATTCAGTGTGTCTGGTTTTATGTTGAGGTCCTTGATCCATTCAGACTTGAGCTTTGTGCACAGTGACAAATATGGGTCTATTTCCATTTTTCTACGTACTGACAGCCAGTTAGATCAGCACTATTTATTAAAGATGCTTTTTTTTCCATTGTATTCTTTTCACTTCTTTGTCAACTATCAAGTGTACATAAGTGTGTAGTTTTATTTCTAGTTCTTCAGTTCTATTCCACGGATAAACCTGTCTGTTTATGTATCAATACCATGCAGTTTTTATGATCTGGTATTGGGTGGGGAAAAAGTACTGAAGCCCTGAGGGTCAGCAGAAAGAATGTAAACAGGCGACCTCTGAAGAAAGGTTTGGAGGGCCTTCCAGAATGTACCAGAAACCGGGGAATGAGAGACATTCAGGATTCAAAGAGGTCAGGGGGACTCTAGATGAAATGACTTACAGTGGGGAGAGTGGACTTCTTGAGCCCACCTCCAGCAAAAAGACAGGGCATCCAGTCAGGGACAGGGTTCCTGTCCCACAGTCAAAACTGTGACCCATAAGTCTTCCTGTCTGAAGGAAATGCAGAGATTGAAATGGAGAAGAGCCTGAGGAAAAGAAGATCCAGCTACAGGTCCAAAGTGGGATCCAGATTAAGGGAAGGTCCCTAGACCTGACACCATTACTGAGGCTATGGGGCACTCACAAAAAAGGACTCATAATGACTGCTCTCAAAAGACCCAACAAGCAGCTGAAAGAGTCAGATGCAGATATGTGTACGAAATAAATGAACAGAAGCTTCTGATTCCTCTGTTTAATTAGGGAAAAGATAAAGGAAAATGAGGAGGAGGGCTACCCTGTAGGAGGACCAGCAGTCTCAATTAACCTGGACCCTTGAGATCTCTCAGACACTGGATCACCAACCAGGCAGCATACACTAGCTGATATGAGGCCCCCAACACATACACAGCAGAAGACTACCAGGTCTGGGTTTAGTCAGAGAAGATGTACCTAACCTACAAGAGACTGGAGACCCCAGGGAGTGGGGGAGGTTTGGTGGGGTTGGTGTGGTGGGGACATCCTCATGAAGACAGGGAGAGGCAGGGAGGAAAGAAAGGAATGTGGAATAGTCAGATGGGGGACCAGGAGGGGAATAAAATCTGGAGGGTAAAAATAAATAAGGAAATTATAAAAAAGTCTTTATTGCTAATGGGTTAAATATCTCCATGTTTTATAACGCACTTGGACTTAGATACACTTTTGTGTTCAAACACATATGTTATGTATACATTCATATATTAGATCCAGTGGGATAGGAAAACAGCTAAACAAAAGATGAGGTTGAGAAAATTTTGGAGATTGTCCCAGCTTAAATGCAGTAGTATTTGAATTTAATAAATCAAAGTACTCACAGTCAGGGAGCAAAAGGTAGTTTGGAGGCAAGAGGAAAGCAAGAAATCAGCAAAAGTCAGGAAAATACAAAGAAACAGGTTGCAATATGTAAGTATAAATTTATCCTGAGGGATTTATTCATGTCTATTCTTTCATGCATGACTTGTTCAACTAATGAATCATACTCAATTGGATTTGACATTATTTCTGAATATTTTGATATTTAATTCATTATGCTATCCATGAATTATTAAATAAGCTAATGGTCATTCAGAAAAGAGGCACAGTGTGTTGTAATAAGATAACAGTAGGGACAAGGTCAATGATTTTTTTCAGAGAAGCTAAGTTCCAGATAATGATGAGAGCAGCTTCAGTAACATTGTGTAAAGGAGCTGGAGAAATAGAATGAGTTTTATGTGAATGATATGAACTCTGAAGTAGTAGGTACATTTGGGATTTCAAAATTATCACACATGAAAGAGAAGCATTCAATAAACTTTAGCAGGATACACTTACTAAATAAAACGATCATAAATAGGGAATTTTTTCTTCTAAGTAAAATTACTGATAAAAAGGAGACATTCAAAGGTTGAATTCACAAAGAACCATTTCAGAAATAGATTAAAATGATAAAATAAATGAAAATTTGCAAAAGCAGTATGTGATAACTTTTGTTCACCTCACTATACCTATTATCTTCTGACTTTTAAAAACTTGTGATTCATGACTTCAATCTCAAATGTTCACTTTTATATCATAGGGTTGTCTAAGAGTAGTGTACACACTATGAACGTTTATCTTTCAGGTCTCATTCTGTCCCGTGATGTGTTTGTCTTCTACATACACACGCATCTATGTGATTTTAGCAGCAGCAACATTACCAGCCAATCTGCTCTCAACACACATAACAGAATTTTTCATGATGATTTCACTTATGTTCATTTATTTTCTATTTGCCTATGATCTTGATGCTTGTAAATCTTACATTTCAGTTTTGTTCAAATCAAAATTGTTACTGTGCATAATCTATTTTTAGTATATGGTGTATTTATATTTGCAATGCATTTTATAAAACATTTCAAAAACTGAAAATTAAAACATAAAACTAAAGTAAACTCATTTATCTATCTTATCTCACACCAACCTCAATGTAGCATCATAAATTATGTATGTTTCTTCTCATTTTGAAAAGTTGATGAATGCTCCAAAACCATGGCATCATGAAATAATGGAATAAGCTTCCAATCTAAGTATCATACCTTATGAAGCCATGTGTTCTAAATGTCTATTGGGCAGTTATAGATCTTTAATAGTTATAGCTGTATCAGTGAACAGTAACAATTATTATTAAATTGATATTGCTAATATAATATTCTGAAAAATTCATATAATTAAAATTGATAACAATTTTAATAATCTACGACATTGACTTGTGGAGGGAAAGGCACTTGCCACCAAAACTGATAAACTGAGTTGTATCTCTAGGCCCCGCATGGCAGAAGGTAAGAACTGATTCTGCTTTATGGTTGTGATGGACATCAGCCTGTCCCTGGTGCCCACTAATAAAGGAATAAATGCTCTTGTGTCAACTTCTTTTTGAGAATTACATAGATAACTACCATATTTCTGTCACTTCTATCCCCTTTTCTCCTCACTCCAACTTCAACCATATAACAGCTTCATTATTTCAAATTCTCTCTGCTACTCATTATTATTTGCGTGAGAGAGTGCACATAACCTACCAAGTCCACAGTGTTATTCTTAAGTTTATGTTTTCATGGCTGATCACTTAGACTGGGTAACTTTTAAGGTAGTTTCATCCCTGGGAAATACTGATTCTTTTTTTATTGTCAGAAGTCATTGATCATCAATAGCTCCCCATTTAGGATTGGGGTCTTGTGAAGTTTTCCTAAACTACATTGACATATTAGCTGCAGTTTTTATTATGCAATTTTTATATAAGTAGCCATATTGTTGAGATTTCATGTGAATAGATCTTTGTCATGTCTAGAAGACAGTATCATGCAGCACATAATCTGATCCATTGGATCTTACAGTCTTTTCATCCTCAGTTTTGCAATATCTGCTGAGCACTAGGTGTATGGGTTACTTTGTCAACGTATCAATTAGGGAAGGACAACCCATAATCATTTATTAACTACATATTAGGCAGTTGTAGATCTTGGTGATAGTGACCACACCTTGAAAAAAGTAGCTTCTTTTGGTCCCATGAAACATGAGTACTATACTTACATGTAGATAAGTAACAAATACAGTAAGAAATGATTCTGGTTTAAGAAACTGGCAGTAGCAAGTTTTATTCTACTGTTTTAGCCATGGGTATTTGGTTAAATGTAGCATACCAAGCAGGAAGCCCTTCCTTTTGAGCTTGCCTTGAGACAAACTAGAACACTGTTGATTACCCCCAAGATATAGATATAAGTGTTATTATTGTAACACTGGAGAAATCATGCTGGATTAGTCATTGCTTTGGCATACAGGTTATACAGCTGTTGTGATGGATAAATCTTGATTGTCAAATTGACTAACAACTAGAATAAAGTTACACCCATCGAACCAGGTATTCTTAGGATGAGTTCTTCAAGTGAATAACTGGGATAAGTAGAACTAGGACCATACCTTCTGCTGGCATCACTCCTAAAAGAACATGGAAGGAAGAAACCATTGCTTTCTTTCTTACATGCCCTCATGCATGTGACAGAAAAATAGGGTATTTTTGTTTATTGCATTCATGAAGCATTCCACTATTTTTGTTAGAATCCACTTTGAGATTCATATATGTACTAGACTGGCTGCTCTCCATGACTTCCCTGGACTTTTAGGACCAGATAGGAACTGCTTATAGTTGGCCTTTCTATTACTTGTTCTATAACCCGAGAGTCACTTAGGTATTGAACCAAAATTTAAGAAGGCATTTCCTCATCTTATAAGAGTCCAGTGGTTTAGAAAATATAAAATATTCCATCTAAGGAAAAGGACAAGTCATTTCACTGGTCCTTCCCACACATAACTAAAGAAGTTATACTTCAGAGAATCAAATAAGACTTGAAAAATGGATTCCAGAGCTAAACAAAGAATTCTCAACTGGGGAATACTGAATGGTGGAGAAGCACCTAAAGAAATGTTCAACATCTTTAGTCATCAGGGGAATGCAAATCAAAACAACTCTGAGATTCCACCTCACACGAGTCAGAATGGCTAAAATAAAAAACCCAGGTGACAGCAGATGCTGGAGAGGATGTAGTGAAAAGAGGAACACTCCTCCATTGTTGGTGGGATTGCAAGCTGGTACAACCATTGAGGAAATCAGTATGGCTGTTCTTCAGAAAATTGGACATAGTACTACCTAAGGATCCAGCTATACCACTCCTTGGCATTTACCAAAAAGATGCTCTAACATATAACAAGGACACATGCTCCACTATGTTGATAGCAGCCTTATTTGTAATAGCTAGAAGCTGGAAAGAACTCATATGTCCCTCAACAGAGGAATGGATACAGAAAATGTGGTATATTTGTACAATGGAGTACTACTCAGCTATTAAAAATACTGACTTCATGAAATTCTTAGGCAAATGGATGGAACTTGAAAATATCCCGAGTGAGGTAACACAGTCACAAAAGAAAGCACATAGTATGCATTCACTGATAAGTGGATATACCAAGATACAATTCACAAACCACATGAAGTTCAAGAAGAAGGAAAATCGAAGTGAGTGCTTCAGACTTTCTTAGAAAGTCAAACAAAAATATTCTCAGGAGGAATTATGGAGACATGGTATGGAGCAGAAACTGAAGGAAAAGCCATCTTGGGACTTCCTCCATGGAAGATCCATCCTATATACAGACACCAAGCCCAGACAATATTGTGGATGCCAAGAAATGCATGCTGACACGAGCCTTTTATAGGTGTCTCTTGAGAGGCTCTGCCAGAGCATGACAAAAACAGAGGCAGATGCTCGCAGCCAACCATTGAACTGAGAACAGGGTCCCCAATGGAGAGGTTAGAGAAAGAATTGAAGTAGCTGAAAGGGTTTGCAACCCCATAAGAAAGAACAACAATATCAACCAACCAGATCCTCCAGAGATCCCTGGGACTAAACCACCATTCCAAGATTACACAGGGATCAACCTATGACTCCATCCACATATGTAGCGGAGGATGGCCTTGTTTGGCATCAATGGGAGGAGAGGCCTTTGGTCCTATCAAGGCTCAATGCCCCAGTGTAGGAGAATGTCTGAGCATGAAGGTAGAAGGGAGTGGATGGTTGAATGAAGGAGTACCCTCATAGAAGCAGAGGGGCAGGATAGATAATGGGTTCCTGGAGAGGAAACCAGGAAAGGGGATACCATTTAGAATGTAAATAAAAAATCCGATAAAAGGAAAAAAAAACAACTTCATAAAATTCTTAGGCAAATAGATAGAACTAGAAAATATCATCTTGAGTGTGGTAACCCAATCACAAAAGAATACACACATGGTATGTACTCACTAATAAGTGGATATTAGCCTATACGCTCTAAATACCCAAGATACAAATCACAAACTACACGGAGCTCAAGAAGGAGGGAGACTGAAGTGTGGGATGCCTCAGACCTTCTTAGAAGAGGTAACAAAATACTCACTGGAAGAAATATGGAGACAAATTATAGAACAGAGACTGATGAAAAGATCATCCAGAGACTGCCCCACCTGGGAATCTATCCCATATACAGATACCAAACTCAGACTATTGTGGTTGCAAGAAGTGCTCGCTAACAGGATCCCGTTATAGCTGTCTCCTGAGAGGCTGTGCCAGATCCTGACAAATACAGAGGCAGTTGCTCACAGCCAACTATTGGACTGAAAATGGAGACCCTGTTGGAGGTATTAGAGAAAAGACAGAAGGAGCTGAAGGGGTTTGCAACACCATAGGAAGAACAACAATAGTAACGAATCAGATTCCCCAGAGCTCCCAGGGACAAAACCACCAACCAAAGAGTACACATGGAGCAACCCATGGCTCCAGCAATATATTTAACAAACAGAGAATGGTCTTCTTGAACTTCAATCGGAGTAGAGCCCCTTGGTCCTGGGTAGGCTGGATGCCACAGTTATGGGAATGCCAGGTCCAGGAGGCAGTAGTGGGTGGGTGGTTGGGTGAGAGAGAGAGAGCATGTTCATAGAAGCAGGGGAAGGAGCTATAAAATGGGGGTTCTGAAGGGAAAACTAGGAAAGGGGATAATATTTGAAATGTAAATAAGTAAAATATACAATAAAAAATAAATAAAGTTGATAATTTCCAAGATCAAATAAAATGAAACAGAACAAAATAAAATAAAAGGAAGCTTCAGTTACAATACCAATTATGTGGCAACATACTGCAGGTTTAAGCCAAGTTCTCCAGAAGGTTATGTACACAGTTTCAATCAGTGGCAATATACATGGTTTCTCCTATAGTCAAATTTGAAGGAACCAGGAACCAAAATGTGGAAATATGAACAAGTCTACTCACTATCGCCTGTAGTGAGCCACAGGAAACTTTTGCCTCCAGTTCTGATGATCTGATGATCTGCTGCCTAAAAGTTTGATTCTAGAGGTGGAAGTGCTCCTGCCAAGAGACACAACAAACATTTCATTTAACAGGAATACCATAGCTGGCCAATTTTGCCTTCTGATACCTGTAAAACCAGTCTAAAGATGTGTTAGGAGGTATGATTGACTCAGAAGATCAAAGGGGAGTGTTCTATAAGGGAGGAAGTGAAGGTTGTTTCTGGAGTATTCAGGCATACTTAGGGCTTCTCTTAATACTACAATGTCTGGTGATTAATGTCAATAGGAAGCTACAATAACCCAATCCAGGCAGGACAAAATAGGGCACAGAGCATCAGGAATGAAGTTATGGATCTCTTCTCTTGGAAAAGAGCCAAGACCTGCTGAGATGCTTTTTGGTTATGGGGGAAATAAAGGATGGATAATAGAATAAGGTAGTTATAAATGCAAACTTAGACCATCTGAAGAGTTGAGAAAGAGTGGCTATAAATGATATTAGTGTTTTAGTCTTATTTTGTTAACAACATGCTTTTGCTTATGTATAAAAAGTTGAGTATAATTTTTGCTTCCTTTCCTCTATTTCATTTATCAGATAATACAATATAAATTAAGATAATATCAGGGGTTATCATATTTAAACTATGAGACAATAAAATAATGCCCCTTAAATGACACTGCTATCAATTCTAAAATATGTAATACATTAGTGATTGCATATGGGAGAAATGTGTCATTTTAGGAGGAAATATGACCTGGTTATTATTTTCATTTGAAAATTATGCATGGTCTAAGGAGCTATGATTGTCAACTTGACAAGGGATAAACTCATAATGGCTAATCTGAGTTGTCAATTTTACTAACAGAACTGAGTAAATTCGAAGCAGCTTAGAAAATAAATGAAAGATATCCTCGATTGGGCCATTTGAAGCTATCAAAACCCCCATCCTTAAACCTCCCCTCTGATGACAGCTTAAATAAAAAGACAATAAAAATTAAGTTGTGTGTTTTGTCTGTCTGCCTCCTCACTATTAAGCTTATATATACTATTCCTGAGGCATTCCATCATTGGTATTAAAAATTTACTTTTTCTGGAATTTAATGTAGACTTAAGTGTTGCAGTATATTTAATCATACTGTGAACCCTAAGATAATGTTATTTATTGAAAAGAAAAAAAACTGTTTCTAGTCGTTGTGTGGATCAGCTCTTAGCACACACCTTTAATTCTTGTGCCTGGAATAAAGACACATCCTCAGTACATACCTTTAATCTTAAACAATGTATGTAAAATTAGTTTGTAGAAGAAAGCACACATGAGTAAAAGTGATATCTAATTGAGTGGCAGACAACATGATGAATCAGAAAAATATTTGATGTAATAGGCTAGAGAGTAAGAAGAAGCCAGAGGATTAGAACATTAGAGTTAGTTTTAGCCCAAGCAGAACAATTCAGGAGAATCTATAAGAAGGCAGTTTGAAGCAGTCGTCTTAGAGAAGAGTTTGATCAAGAATCTGAGCTGAATCAGCCAGCCAGAGGTCAGAAAGAGCACAAAAGGATGAGCTTATTCAACAGTTGTAGAGAAAAAATATCTTGTGTATTATATGGATATATCACCTATCAATTAGAAAAATCTATGGCATATAGGAAAGGGTAGAATAGAAGGTGGGACATCTAGTGTGAAGAGAAGTTCTGGGAGAGAGCCCAGCATGAGAATTGGCACAGAGGAAGATATGAGAGGAACACCCACTAGGTATCTGAGCAGAGATAACTAGCCACATGGTTAGTATAAACGGGTGATTTGAAATTATCAGCTGGCTAATGAATGAGACGAGCTATATATGCCAGGTATTTATAAATGTATTTTGAATCTGAGTCAATATTCTAGGAACTTGGGGCCAGGAGGAAAATGCCCCATTACTAGCAATAAGTTTCAAAGGCTGAATACATTTTAGGGCAAGATAAGGCTGTACAGACTATACATAACCAGGACTAGGACTAGGTTAGGAGCACTAATCCTCTGAGATAACAGTCAAGTCAGGACTATAAAAGGTACATTTACATTGAAGGCTGGCAGCTCTTTTGGAATTCCCCAGAATCCATGGCCAATTTGGGACTGCTAGGCATCCAGCCTCATCTTACAGTGTGAAATCTATAGGAACCTTGTCTTTTCCATCAGCAAGCGTCCAATGTCTGACTACTTGGATCACTGCCTGTAGGCTCTTCTAGTAATTCTCATCTATGACAAGATGAATAAAAGTATATAAATGCCTCTTGTCAGTTCTATCCCATTAGAGACCCCTATCTAATACAGCTTGTCCTAACTAATACATCTGGGTAGGATTCTTGATTGATTTTTCTCCTCCTGCAGCTTTCAGAACACCTTATGATACTATAAGAGTTAGTCCTCAGCGAAGAATCATCCAAATCAATTTATCTGAATCCCTGCAAACTTCATACGTAAAGTGTATATGTAGTATTGTAATATCTTCAGCAATAGGTTCTTACTTTTAAGTTCTTGGAGGAAACCAGTGGCGGTGGTTATACAGAGTATTTTTTGGTCAGGTACTGTGCTCTCTCTCTCTCTCTCTCTCTCTCTCTCTCTCTCTGTCTGTGTGTGTGTGTGTGTGTGTGTGTGTATGTGTGCGCATGCATGCATATGCCTATGCGTGTGTATTTGTGAGAGAGCAAGCATGCATGTGCATATCTATTTCAAGTAAGTTTATAAAATAATATATTTCCCTAAGGCTTTTCCACACTTTCTTATTAATATTTATCTCTCCTTTATTCTTCATCTGTCATATTCTCCCTTCTCTCTCCCAGTTCGAGTCTTCCAACCAAATTTTCTTTGAGATTCTTCTCAGAAGCATATTAATACTTCTTAAAATTCATGTGAAAGCACAATACAGCACAGATAGACAGAGAAATTCTGAGAAATAGAATGCTGTTAGGGGATTATCATACTAGATTTTAAGTTATATTACTACGTCATGCAGAACATTCAGCCATTTACTTAAATAGAGCAATGCATACGTATTAATGAAAGAAAATGATGACCCAAACATGAGTATATGTAACTACAGCCACCTGATATTTGGCAAAGATGTTGAGAGTATGTAGGAGAGGAAGTACAGTCTCATCAATAGATGATACTCAGAAAACTGTGTGGCTACATGTAGGAGAAAGAAATTAGATATGAATCATATACTTATGATGCAAAATCAACTTAAAATGGCTCAAAGATTGTAATGTGAAAACCTGAAATGAAAGGTTGAACTTCCTAGAAAAAAATAAAAGCATATGCAGTGGGCCACGTGATAGACTCTGAATTCAACCCCATTCGTTCAGAAATTAAGACTAACAGTTGTCAAATGAGATTTCATAAAATTGTTTGGAAGACATATATTAAACATTAGTTATACCAGTTCATGTGCGGGGGGATTAGAGTGAATGAAAACAGACAAAGAAGATGTCCTGATAAGTACAAGCATTTGTTTTGATTTGGTTCATGATTACGACACTATGATCAGCCATCTCATGCTTCTGTTGCTATGTTTCAGTATTGCCATAAGCCTGAGTCAAAAATAAACATTGCATTATTTAGTTGTTTCTGTCATTTATTTTGCTTCAAATATGAAAAATAGTGAATATAAAAGATTGGTACTAACATTTGGACCATTGTTGCAAGTGTCTGACCACAGAATATATAGCCCTTTCCTAATTTACAGGAGGAATTTGAACAAGTTTTGACCCATGGGCTACAGAAACCCTTGAATGTTGTTAGCTGAACATACTGGGTCATTCTTGTAGGACCGTGGAAGACTAGCATGTCTACAGAAACAAGGACTGTAAAATTCCAGTTCACATAGTTTCAGATGAGCAAAAGACTTGTGAATTGGATAAGAGGCAATTAATGATAAATTATTGTAAATAGTCTCTCCTGTGTCCTGAGAGACTAATGAGCCTGAAATCAAAGTAATGGACAGAATTGTCAGAGCCTATGTAAGACAGCATTGCATTGCAGTTATGGCATGGTTATCATTCACTGTTCGTACCTAGGATCACCCTGAGTGAGAACAGCGACTGGGGACAGAAGAGATGATGAATGTGCAGATGATGAGGAAAAGGAGTCAAAGTGATTTTAAAGTATCTGACAAGGAGTGGGTGATTAAGCACTAGCAATTGTTAAGGAGAGTTTAAAGAAAAACCTTACACTCACAGTGAGCCAACGTGAAAGACGTCTAGAGGGCAAGACCTTAGAGTTTCAAAGATCAAGCTGGTAAAAGTGTAAATTTGTTTGACAAAAGAGAAATTGATCTTCAAAAAGTCTCGGGAAGGGGTTCATTGCACATTAAAACAATAACAGCAGCAGCAGCAGCAGCAGCAGCAGCAAACACCTAGGGAAGTCTCTTTCGAGGTTCAGCCACCAAGGCTCACAGAGATCAACAAATTAGCCACTGTAGAAGGGGACAAGGCTATATCACAAGCAGCCAGATATCTGCTGGCTGTAGCATCAACAGAGTGCTGGATTTCCAGAAAGCTACTGAGGACATGCAACTTATGGCAGTGTTGTAGTCTGCACACGGAGATCCTGACAGGTTACTGAATGAAGTGATGACGATAAAACTTAGTTCTCAAAGGAGATCCAAATGCATAGGAAATGCTGAAATGCTAGGACCTTAGACCTCTAACAAGGACAATTCACCGGGTAAATTCAGCCACAGGAAAGGGTATAACATTTGAAATGTAAATAAGAAATGCCCAATTTAATAGAAATGGAAAAAAACAAATAAAAAAAAACAAGTAGAAAAAAGAAAAAGAGGTCATATGCTCTACAAACAGAAGAATGGAAGGGAGACAACTACTAACAGCTCATACCATGCCACAGAAAGTCCAGAAGCTAGATATGGAGATTCAAGACTTTGTGTTTCTTTTCTCAGTTTCTATCAGGTTTTAATCTAATCTTTCCTTCCAGTGCTGACATTTCTCACCTTGGAAAGAATAATTCTTATTTTGTGCCATTTCATATCCAGTTTATATTAGAAATACATGCCTTTTGCTTTTATAGAGACGTTAAGGTATTTTCTTGAAACTAGGAAAAGATTTAGTAGTTTGGGATAGTTATGAAACCAGTTAACAGGGATTTTTAAAGATGGCATGAACACATTTTTGTATTATAAGATGATTATGAGTCTATGAGGAAATAAGATGGTATAACTTATGTGCTATTTTTTTGGAAGTGAAATTGACTTGTATAGGTTTTATTCTTCATTTCCCAACTTGATCATATTTAAAATTATCTAGGAGAAAGATATGCTGGTATATCTTTGAGCATATTTCCAGAGAGGCTTTTTTAAGAAAGAAGAAAACCATAGACATGTGCATCACCTTCCTGGTGATTGGGATCCAAAACTGAATGAAGGAGGAAAGGATGAAAATTAAACAAGTAATGTATAAAATACATGTATGTATAAGTGTATAAAATATGATGTGTAAAAATCACAAAATGTTAAAATCTATTCCTTTAACTGAGATACATGAAATAGACATAAGATATATTCATTTAATATGAACATATTGTATTGAAGGGCTACTTGTGAGGTTAAGGAATTACTGAAAGTTGAAGGAGTAAAAAATGCTCGAAATAGTAAGCATACTTGACAGTCCATTTCCATATAGAATATGATAGAAGAGACTTAGGATCAGATAGGATAGATGCCAAGAGAAAGTCTAGCTTTATGGATGGTTCTATCCTAATATCCTTTATGTTAAACGCTGGAAGTTTCTGTCATGTAAGGCCACTTTGAGTTATCTGGGACAAAAAAAAACCCCAAAAAAACAAAAAAACAAACAAAAACAAAAACAACAACAACAACAAAAAGCTCAAAAACTGAAGAGTTCAGAGTGTAACTCAGGGCTTGAGTTCCAAACACTAAATTACTGAAAATAAGCCAACAAAACCATAAGTATACGCCATTTAGATTTATGAGAAATTATTGATTGTAGGTCATCCGGAAAAAGAAAATCTTTTCTCAATTATAATATTGTAGAATATGATTGGAGCAATTGGGCCATTATGATGATTTGTATATATGCTTGGCCCAGAGAGTGGCACTTTTTGAGGTGTGGCCTTGAGGTGTGTTACTGAGACATGAGCTTTAATACCCTTATCCAAACTTCCGGAATGCTAGTCTTCTCTAAGCAGCCTTTAGATAAAGATGTAGAACTCTCAGCTCCTCCTGCACCATGCCTGCCTGGACACTGCCAGTCTCTCACCTTGATAACAATGGACTGAAACTCTGAATCTGTTAGCTCCAACTGAATGTTGTCCTTATAAGAGCTGCCTTAGTCATGTATATGTTCACTAATACAGTCATGCACTCTTTCAGTCATATCCCTCACCCTTATTATAAATAGGGCACAAGAGGACCACCCAAGCTCTTCTCTTAAAATAAAAACGAATGCATGATTTTTATCTATTTTCAGTTTTATTAAATGATTTTCTTTATTTACATTCTAAATGTAACCTCCCTTCATGATTTCCTCTCAGAATCTGTCACACCATCCCCTCCCCTTTACCTCTGAAAGGGTGCCCCATTCACCCAACTACATCCCTCACTCACACACCCACATATACCTCACCTCAACCCCAGCATCCCCCTTTCCTGGCTCATCAAGTCTCTACAGGATTAGGTGCACTCTCTCCCACTGAGGTCAGACAAGGCCTCTGTTAAATACATGCTGGGGGGCTACAGACCAGCTGAAGTATGCCCTTTGGTTGGCAGCTCAGATTCTCAGAGCTCTGAGGGGTCCGGGTTGGTTGATATTGTTGTTCTTCCTATGTGATTCTCAAATCTTTCTGCTCCTTGAACCCTTCCTTTAACTTTTCTATAGGTGTCCCTGACCTCAATCCAGTGGTTGATTGTAAGTATCTGCATCTGTCTCAGTCAGTTGCTGGTAAAGACTCTCAGATGGCAGTAATGCTAAGCTCATGTCTGAAAGCCCTACATGGCATCAATAATAGTGTCAGGTATTGGTGCCTGCACATGGGATGGATTCCAAGTTGGGCCAGACACCAGATGGGCTCTCCTTCAGTCTCTGCAGCATTTTGCCCGTGTATTTCTTTTAGAAAGGGACAATGTTGGGTAAACATTTAAGGTAGTGTGTAGGGTAGGGACCCTCTCTATCTACTCCCCATTGTATGGAATTACACTTAAGGTCATCCCCATTAAATCCTGGGAGATGTTCACATCCCAGGTCTCTGTGTCTGGAGGTTTCCCCCTGCCCCCAAATCCCTGTAGCTGAATATTTACATTCATTCTCCTGACCCAATGAGCTTCTCCCGTTTCCCCCAAACCTGATCCTGTCCCCCTTCCCTACCCCTCCCTTTTCCACCCTTTTACCTCCCTGCCTCTGCCTCCCCTGATTATTTTGTTTCCCCTGCTAAGTGGGATTGAAGCATCTTCACTTGGGCTTTCCTTCTTGTTAAACTTCTTACTGCCTGTGGGTTATAGCACAGGTCTTCTGTACATGGGCTAACATCTACTTATCAGTGAATATAAGCCATTCTTTTCTTTTGGGGTCTGGGTTACCTCACTCAGGATGATATTTTGTAGTTTTCTCTATTTGCCTGCAAAATCCATGATGCCCTTGTTTTAAATAGCTAAATAGTATCCCATTGTGTTAACTAACCACATTTTCTGTTTCTATTCTTCTGTTGAGGGACATCTGAGTTGTTTCCAGCTTCTGGGTATTACAAATAAGGCTGTTCTAAACATGGTAGAATATGTGTCCTTGTGTTATGGTGGGGCCTTTATAGGTTATATGCCCAGGACTAGTATAGCAGGGTCTTCAGGTTAGGGTGATTTTCACTTTACTGAGGAACCAACAGATTGATTTCCATAGTTGTACAATTTTGCAATCCCCAGCAACGAAGGAGGTTCCTCTTTCTTCACATCCTTGCCAGCATGTACTGTCATTTGAGTTTTGATTCTTAGCCATTCTGACTGCCATAAGGTAGAATCTCAGGGTCATTTTGATTTGCATTTTCCTGAGGAATAATGACTTTGAACATTTCTATAAATGCTTCTCAGCAACTTGAGGTTCTTCTGTTGTGAATTCTCTATTTAACTCCATACCTCATTTTTAATTGAGTTATTTGTATATTTTGGAAATTAGCCCTCTGTCAGATACAGGGTTAGTGAATTTTTCCCCCAGTCTATAGGTTTCTGTTTTGTTCTATTGACAATGTTCTTTGCTTTCCAAAAGTTTTCTGTTTTATAAGCTCCCACTTGTTAATTGTTGATCTTAAGTCTGAGCCACTAGTTTCTGTTCAGGAAATTTTCCCCTATGCCAATCTGTTCAAAGCTATGTCCCGTTTTCTCTTCTATTAGACTCAATGTATCTGGTTTTATGTTGAGGTCCTTGATCAACTTGGACTTGAGCTTTGTACAAAGCGATAAATATGGATCAACTTTCATTCTACTGCATACAGACCACATGGTAGGCCAGCATCTTGTTAAAGATGCTTTCTTTTTTCCCCTCTATGATTTTGGATTCTTTGTGGAAGATCAAGTGTCCATAGGTATGTGGGTTTATTTCTGCATCTTCAGTTTTATTCCACTGATCAATCTGTTTGTCTCTGTACCAATACCATGAGGTTTTTATCACTGTTGCTCTGTTGAACAGCTTGATGTCAGTGATAGTGATTTCCCCAGAAGTTCATTTATTGTTGAGAATTATTTTCTCTATTCTTTGCTGTTGTAGTTGTTGTTGTTGTTGTTGTTGTTGTTGTTCTGCCACATGAAGGTGAGAGTTGCTCATTCCATGTCAGTGCAGAATTGTTTTGGGATTTTGATAAGGATTGCTTTGAATCTATAGATTCCTTTGGTAAGATGGCCATTTTCACCATGTTAATCCTACTGATCCAAAGGCATGGGAGATCGTTCCATTTTCTGAGGTCTTCAATTTTTTTTTCCTTCAGGGACTCAAATTTCTTGTTATAGAGATCTTTACTTACTTGGCTAAGGTATTTTATATTATTTTCGCATATTCTAAATGGAGTTATTTCCCTTATTTCTTTTATAATTAGTTTGTTAATTGTATGAAGGAATGCTATTGACATTTGGAGTTAATTTTCAAATTCAGCCTCTTTGCTGAAGGTTTTTTTTTTTTTAATTAAATCAGGTGTTCTCTGGTAGAATTTTTGAGGTCCCTAGTTATATGCTTTCCTATCACCCACAAATAATGATACCTTGACTTCTTTCCAATTTATATCCCCTTGATCTCGTTTTGTTGTCTAATTGCTCTACCTAGAAATTCAAGTACTATATTGAATAGATATGGAGAGAGTGGGCAGCTTTGTTTTGTCCCTTATTTTAGTGGGATTGTTCTAGTTTCTCTCCATTTAATTTGATGTTGACTGTTGGGTGGCTGATTATTGGTTTTATAATCTTTAGGTATGTGACATGAATTTCTGACATGAAGGGGTGTTGTATTTTGTCAAAGGCTTTTTCAGCATCTTATAAGACAATCGTGTGATTTATTTTCTTTAAATTTGATTATTATATAGTGCTTTGTGTTGGTGAATTTTCTTATATAGAACCAATCTTAGATTCTTGGAATGAAACTTTCTTGATTGTGGTCAATGATAGTTTTGATGTGTTCTTGGATGTAGTTTGCCAGCATTTTATTGAGTTTTTTTTTAATCAATATTCATAAGAAAATTTTGTTTGAAGTTCTCTTTCTTTGTTGGGTCTTTCTATGGTTCAGGTATTAGAGTATCTGTGGCTCCATAGAATGAATTAGGTAGTGTTTCTTCAGCTTCTATATTGTGAAATAGTTTGAGGAGTATTATATTAGTTCTTCTTTGGTAGAATTCTGCAGTACAACTATCTAGCCTTGGGCTCCTTTTGGATGGGAAGATTTTTATGACTGCTTCTTTTACTTTGGAATTTGGGGACTAGCCTGTTTAGATTGTTTACCTAATATTGATTTACTTGTGATATGTGGTATCTGGCTAGAAAATCATCCATTTCATTTAGATTTTCCAGTTTTGTAGAGTTTACTTTTTTAGTAACATCTGATGATGTTTTGAATTTCCTCAGTTTTTGTTGTTACATCTTCATTTTCATTTCTGATTTTTTTAATTTGGATACTGTCTTGTACCTCTGTACCCTTTAGTTTGTTTGGCTAAGAGTTTGTCTATATTGTGATTTTCTCAAAGAACTAGCTTTTGGGTTTAGGTTTGTTTTTGTTATTATTGTTGTTGCTTTGTTTTTCTTTTGTTTATTATTTGGGTTGCATTATTTGTTTATAATTGGTTGATTTGAACTCCGAGATTAGCTATTCCTATTTCCTGACATCTACTCTTCATGAGTATTTTTGCTTCTTTTTGTTCTAGGACTATTTTCAGGTATGCAGTTAAGGTAATAGTGTAAAATTGCCCAATTTCTTTATGAATGTACTTCGTATTATGAATTGGCCTATTAATATTGCTTTCATTGTGTGCCATGTGTTTGGGTATGTTGTTACTACATTTTCATTGAATTCTAGAAAAGCTTTTTGTTCTTTCTTTCTTTTTTCCTTCCTTCCTTCCTTTCTTCCTTCTTTCCTTCCTTCCTTCCTTCCTTCCTTCCTTCCTTCCTTCCTTCCTTCCTTCCATTCTTCCTTCTTGCTTGCTTGCTTTCTTCCTTGACAAAGTTATCACTGAGTTGAGAGTTGTTCAGTTTGATGAATATGTAGGCATTCTGTTGTTTTTGTTGTGATTGAAGACCAGCCTTAATCCATGATGCTCTAATAGGAATGTATGGGATTCATTCAATCTTCTTGTATCTGTCGAGGCTTGTTTTGTGTCTCATTATATGGTCAAATTTGAAGAAGGTTCTATGAGGTACTGAGAAGTTATATTGTTTTGTTTTGTGGTAAAATGTTTCATAGATAGTTGTTAAATCTATTTAATTCATAACTGCTGTTAGTTTTACTTTGTCTGTGTAGTTTCTGTTTTCATGATCTGTTCAATGGTGAGAGAGGGTTGTTGAAGCCCCTCGCTTTTATAGTGTAAGGATAAATCTGTGTTTTAGGCTTTAGTTAAGTTTCTTTTACAAATTTGAATGTCCTTTCTTTTGGAGCATAGATGTTCAGAATTCAGAGTTCATCTGGGTGGATTTTTCCTTTGATTTATATGAAGTTCCCATCACAATCTCTTTTGATTTTTGGTTGAAATTCTATTTTATTGGATATTGAATCAGACTCCATCTTGAATCTCGTGACCATTTGCTTAGAAAATGTTTTTTCCCAGACTTTCTGTCTCAGGTAGTATTTGTCTTTGTTGCTGAGTTTTGTTTCTTATATGCACCAAAATGATGGATTATTTTTATGGATCCAGCCTGTTATCTTGTATCTTTTTATGGGGGAATTGAGTCCTATGATGTTGAGAGATATTAAAGATCAATAATTCTTAATTCCTATTATTTTTGTTTTGGGAGGTCATAGTGTGTGTGTGTGTGTGTGTGTGTGTGTGTGTGTGTGTGTGTGTGTGTGTGTTTCTGTGTGTTTACTTGATTTCCTTATATTGGAATTATGCTTCTAGTATCCTCTGTAGTGGTGGATTAGTAGTAAGATATTGTTTAAATTTGATTTTGTCACGGAATATCTTTGTTTCTCCATCTATGGTGATTGGTAGGTTTCCTGGGTATAGCAGCCTGGGCTAGCATCTGTGAATACTTAAGGTCTGTATGACATCTCTCCAAGATCTTTTGGCTTTTTCTGTCTCTCTTGTGAAGTCTGGTAGAATTCTAATGGATGTGCCTTAATGTGTTACTTGGCCTTTATTTGGCCTTTTCCCCATACAGCTTTTAATGTATTTTCTTGGTTCTGTATTTCAATATTTTGATTATCTTATGACAGAAGTATTTTCTCTTCTCGTTCAAGCTCTTTGTTGTTCTTGCTCATCCTTTTTTTAGGTTAGGGAAGTTTGCTTTCATGATTTTGTTGAAGATGTTTTCTGGCCCTTTGAACTGGGAATTCTAATCCTCTTCTATTCCTATTATTCTTAGATTTGATCTTTTCATTGTCTACCAAGTTTCCTGGATGTTTTGGGTTAGGAACTGTTTACCCTTTGTATTTTATTTGATCAATGTGCAAATATTTTATGGTATTTTCTGTGATTGAGATTGTCTCTTTGATCTTTTGTATTCTGTTGGTGATATTTGCATCTGTAGTTCCTAATCTCCTCTTTTTTTTTTTTTTTTTTTTTTTTTTGGTTCTTTTTTTCACGGAGCTGGGGACTGAACCCAGGGCCTTGCGCTTCCTAGGCAAGCGCTCTACCACTGAGCTAAATCCCCAACCCCCCCCACCAATCTCCTCTTTATAGTTTCTATTTCCGTTTTTAAGTCTTGGACTATTTTGTTCAATTCCCTCACCTGTCTGTATTTTCCTTTATTTCGTTAAGGGATTTACTTGTTCCTCTTTAAGGGTTGCTACCTATTTGCCTGTGTTTTCCTCTATATCTTTAAGGGAACTATTTATATCCTCCTTAAAGGCCTCTATTATCTTCATAAGATGGCATTTTAGGTCAGAATCTTGCTATTGGGCTATATTAAGGTATCTGGGTCTTGAGATGGTAGGAGAATTGGGTTCTGAGGGTGCCAAATATTATTAGCTTCTGTTGCTTCTGTTCTTTTGCTTGCCTTTTACTATATGTTTATCTCTGGTGTTAACTGGCCTATGTGTCTTGGACTAGAGCAGGCCTACATTGAATATTAGCCCTCTATTGGATGTAGGGTTGTTTAAGATCTTTTTCTAATCTGTAGGTTGCAGTTTTGTCTTATTGACAGTGTACTTTTCTTATAGATGCTTTTCAATTTTAATGAGGTCCCATTTGTCAATTCTTGATCTTAGAGCATAAGCCATTGGTGTTCTGTTCACGAAAATTTCCCTTATACCCACATATTTGAGGCTCTTCCCCACTTTCTCTTCTATTAGTTTCAGTATACTTGGTTTTATGTGGAGATCCTGATCCACTTGGGCTTGAGATTTGTACAAGGGGATAAGAATGTGTCAATTTGCATTCTTCTACCTGCACAAAATAGACACATTCTGCATGTCTGTAGACTGTGCTTATTGCTATTTCATTTGTCATTTTCAAATCTAGCTGTGATGAGGTGATGGCACTGAATAATCAGTAGTATCAGTTGTCTGTCCTCTGTACTTAGAAATTTACCCCCTTGCTTCTCATTAGAGATGAAAGGAGTGGTCTTGACACAAATCTACATGACCCTATTCACAAAAAAAGAGGTTTTTATCAAACTCTTGCTCAAATCTGTTATACGTATTTGTTTCCTGAGTAGTCTTTAGACAATTGTTTTCCATATTTAATATTTTAATTTTAGAGATTTGATAATAAAAAGTTTGTGAAATGTTTTAACTGGTTCCTAAAACTATAAAAATTTTACTAAGCTATGTTAAACCCACTGTTTAAAAATCTTTTTTCTTAGCCATTTTATTTGTTTATATTTCAAATGATATCCTCCTTCCCAGTTACCCCTCCACAACTCTTGATTCCATCCTCCTTCCCCCTCCCCTCTGCCTCTATGATTATACTCCTCTACCCACTCACCCACTCCTGCTTCATTTCTCTAACATCACTCTATGATGGGGCATTAATCCTCCAAAGGATCAAGGGCCTCTCCTCCCTCTGATATCAGGTAAGGTCATCCTCTTCTACCTATGTATGTGGAGCCATGGATCCTTCCATGTATATTTGTTGGTTGGTGGTTTAATGCTTGGGAGCTCTGGGTTATACGATTAGTTGATAGTGTTCTTCTTATGAGACTGCAATACCCTTCATTTCTTTCAGTCCTTTCCACAGCTCTTACATTGGGGTCCCTGGGCTCAGTCAAATGGTTAGCTGTATCTGCATCCATATTGGACAGGTGCTGGTAAAACCTCTCAGGGAAGAGTCATATCAGGTTCTTGTCAGCAAATACTCCTTGGCATCTGCAATAGTGTTTGGGTTTGGTGCCTGCAGATGGGATGGATCCCTAGGTGGGGCAGTCTGTGGATGGCCTTTCTTTCAGTCTCTATTCAACTTTTTTGTCCCTGTCTTTACTCTGGTCAGGAAAATTTCTGGGTTAAAAATTTTGAGGTGAGTGGGTGACCTCTTCCCTCAACTGGTGGTCGTGCTGAACTTCTAGATATGGTCTCTAAAGGTTCTGTGTCCCCTTTGTTGGGTGTTTTGGCTAAAGTCATCCCTTTTGGTTCCTAAGAGCTTCTCACTTCCCTGGCATCTTGACATTATAATGCCTATCCCCAGTTTTTCATTCTCCACTGCTACATATTTTTATTTGATTTCCTGACCCTCTGTACTTCTCTCCTGCCCTTCCAATACCTGATCCTGCTACCATTTTACCATCCCCCTTTCCTTTCCTCCCGAGGTTCCTCCTGTCCTCTATCTCCTGTTATTATTTTGTTCTACCTTCTATGTAAGATTGAAGCCTCCACACTTGGTCTTCCTTCTTCTTAAGCTCCATATGTTTCATGGGTTGTATCATGGGTATTCTGAGCTTTGGGGCTAATATCCACTTATCAGTGAGTACATAACATGTGTATTTTTTTTGTCTGGGTTATCTTATTCATGGTAATATTAAAATCTTTTAAAACATAATATTTACATATTTAAAACTATTATATGTATTGTGTATTCTTGTATACATGTACGTAGTTGGAGTGGTGTTGAATTCATCTGAGCACATGTATTCTAAGACCAAATTTTGGCATTAGCTCTCTTCTATTATTCTCTGGCTCATTATTTGGGACTTGTCTTCTCACTGAACCTTGAGCTCAATGATTGTTTAGACTCTGGAAAAGACACTCCGGGATTTTCCAGTATCCTTTGTCTAATGCTATAATTATAGTTGTGTTCTTCCCCACTTAGCTTTTGTTTATGGGTACTGGACATACAAAATCAGAATGTACAATATACATTTTATGCAGTGAACCATGTCCCATCCCAAATTTAATTATTTCTAAATAGTAAATATATTTAAAAAAAGATGCCTCCAGACACAGATGAGACACCAGTTTCTAGAATTCATCTGGAAGTCTTAAATAGAATGGCTAGGGAAATAGTTCATTTTGTGTAGTACTTGCCTTGCAAGTATGAAGACTTGAGTTCATTTCCTGAAACTTATGACAATAGGGATGAACATGTTGATGCACACTCATAAGCCTAGAACTGAGATGGTAGAAATAACTGGATTCATTAGGGCTCACAGAATTTCCAGGCTTAAATACTTCCAGGTTATGAAAGTTGCAGTATTGCAAAGGTCAACACAGTGCTAGAAAATACTATCCAAGGTTGTTCTCTGGGTTCTATACACATATACACATCCATATACACACTTACATACACAGTCATCTTACCTGCATCATACACAAAAATTCTTAAGCAGAACAGGACTAAAGGAGACACTGGCTATATGTCAGTATGTATATATTTCTGTGTTCTCCTGTACACTACTTGCATTCTCCTTCCCATATGTTCTAATAATGCACATAGAAGTTATAATCCAGATAGAATACAGGGATGAAATATATACTTAACTGTTCTATAGTTGGTGAACTATGCTACCTAGAAGCAGTGAAAAATACGTTCAAACAAAGTTATGAAGAATGTTTACTGTTAGTAACATGTGGCTAATATACAGAATATTATCCATTCACTAAGTTTTGATTGTGTTTAACTAGTTTTAAGGATTTTTGAAACATTTAATTAGTTTTGTAATCTGTAACTTTCAAATAATATGGAAGTTAGGTGCCTCAAACTGTTTTTGTCAAATGACATTTCACTGATAGATTTTTATTGCTTTTTAATCATTCTACCTGATTATGTGTTTTGTATGGACAAATATACATATATATATATATATATATATATATATATGTGTGTGTGTGTGTGTGTGTGTGTGTGTGTGTGTTGTTTGTGTGTGTGTGTGTGTGTGAACGCATGCCTTTGCATCGTTTTAGATATACCAACACTACTTTCATTCCATACCAACTCCCCTCTAGTCCCGTTCACTCATTTTCTTTACCTCATTTGTTAGTAAAAGTCGTTTGTTTTGACTTAATTACTATCAAATTACTTAATTTGGGAGCATCTCCATAAAAATTAATTTTTAGTTGCACTTTTGCTATAGTAGGTAAAATTACTATGAAAAAGTACCCTGAGTTTAAAGGGCAGGAAGAAGGAACTAAACAGGCCATGGGTTAGAAGTAATAATAATAGGTAAAGTGTAGAATACTCACTTGGACACTTTTTCGTTTTATTCTTCTTATTTATGAGTTCCACACATTGAAAACATCTAAAAATTAGCAGGTATAAGCAGTATCTCTACTTTAGTTTTTTTCCATAAAAGAAGATGAGATGAATTGACAAGACAAAATAGAAGCAATTTTAAGAATCTTCATAATTAGATCAATACAAGATTTGTTCCCCTTTACTACCTTTCTATGTATCAAGAAAATTATGGAAGTTGTTCATGTTCTACATTAAATACATTTCTGGTGATATTCAACTGGAATAAATGAATAAGCATGCATATTTATATTCTTTTTTTAACTTTTGATGAAATATTGGGATTTGCCTCCATTTAATTTTTTTTCATCTTTATTAAATTTGATATTTCTTATTTTCATTTCAAATGTTATTCCCTTTCCTGGTTTCCATGCCAACATCCCCTTAACCCTTCCCCCTCCCATTCTATATGGGTGTTCCCCTCCCAATCCTCCTCCATTTACCGCCCTCCCACCAAGATTACTATTCACTGGGTGTCCAGCCATGGCCGGACCAAGGACTTCCCCTTCCACTGGTGCTCTTCCTAGGTTATTTATTGCTACCTATGCAGTTGGAGCCCAGGGTCAGTCCATGTATAGTCTTTGGGTAGTGGCTCAGTCCCTGGAAGTTCTGGTTGGTTGGCACTGTTGTTCACATGGGATCTCAAGCCCCTTCAGCTCTTTTAGTCCTTTCTCTGATTCCTTCAACTGGGGTCCTATTCTCAGTTCCGTGGTTTGCTGATGGCATTCACCTATGTATTTGCCATATTCTGGCTATGTCTCTCAAGAGAGATGTACATCCAGTTCCTGTCAGCCTGCACTTCTTTGCTTCATTTATTTTATCTACTTTGGTGGCAGTATATGTATGGGACACATGTGTGGCAGGCTCTGAATGGGCATTGCTTCAGCCTCTGTTCTAAATTCTGCCTCCCTATAATGTCCTAAGTGTATTCTTGTTCCCCTTTAAAAGAAGGAGTGAAGCATCCACATTTTGGTCACCCTTCTTGAGTTTGATATGTTCTGTGCATCTAGAGTAATTCAGGCATTTGGGCTAATATCCACTTATCAGTGAGTACATATCATGTGTGATTTTCCGGGATTGGGTTACCTCACTCAGGAAGATATTTTCCACTTCCATCCAGTTGCCTCTGAATTTCATGAAGTCATTGTTTTTCATAGCTGAGTAGTATTCCATTGTGTAGATGTACCACATTTTCTGTATCCATTTCTCTGTTGAAGGGCATCTGGGTTTTTTCCAGCTTCTGGCTATTATAAATAAGGCTGCGATGAACATAGTGGAGCATGTGTCTTTGTTTTATGTTGAAGCATCTTTTGGGTATATGCCCAAGAGAGGTATAGCTGGGTCCTAGGTTGTACAATATCCAATTTTCTGAGGTACCTCCAGACTGATTTCCAGAATGGTTGTACCAGTCAGTAATCCCACAAACAATGGAGGAGTGTTCCTTTTTCTCCACATCCTTCCCAACATGTGCTGTAGCTGGTGTTTTTGATCTTAGCCATTCTCACTGGTGTGAGGTGAAATCTCAGGGTTGATTTGATTTGCATTTCTCTTATGACTAAAGATGTTGAACATTTCTTAAGGTGCTTCTTAGCCATATGATATTCCTCAGCTGTGAATTCTTTGTTTAGCTCTGAACCCCATTTTTAATAGGGTTATTTGTCTCCTTTGCAGCCTAACTAAGTGAGTTCTTTGTATATTTTGCATATAAGCCTTCTATCAGTTGTAGGACTGGTAAAGATCTTTTCCCAATCTGTTGATTGGGAACAGTGTCCCTAGCAACAGTGTCCCTAGCAACAGTGTCCTTTGCCTTACAAAAGCTTTGTAGTTTTATGAAATCCCATTTGTTGATTTTTCATCTTAGAGCATAAGCCATTGGTGTTTTGTTCAGGAAATTTTCTTCAGTGCCTGCCTATCTATGTGTTCGAGGTTGTTCCCCACATTTTCTTCTATTAGTTTGAGTGTATCTGGTTTGATGTGGAGTTCCTGGATCCAATTGGACTTAAGCTTTGTACTGGGTGATAAGAATGGATCGATTTGCATTTTTCTACATGCTGACCTCCAGTTGAACCAGCACCATTTGCTGAAAATGCTATCTTTTTTCCATTTGATGGTTTTGGCTCCTTTGTCAAAAATCAAGTGCCCATAGGTGTGTGGGTTCATTTCTGGGTCTTCAATTCTATTCCACTGGTCTATCTGTCTGTCTCTGTACCAATACCATGCAGTTTTTATCACTATTGCTCTGTAATACTGCTTGAGTTCAGGGATAGTGATTCCCCCAGAAGTCCTTTTATTGTTGAGGATAGTTTTCGCTATCCTGGGTTTTTGTTATTCCAGATGAATTTGCAAATTGTTCTCTCTAACTTTATGAAGAATTGGATGGGAATTTTGATGGAGATAGCATTAAATCTGTAGATTGTTTTGGTAAAATGGCCATTTTTACTATATTAATCCAGCCAATCCATGAGCATGAGAGATCATTTCATCTTCTGAGATCTTCATTTTCGTTCTTCAGAGGTTTGAAGTTCTTATCATATAGATCTTTCACTTCCTTGGTTAAAGTCACACAGAGGTATTTCATATTATTTAGGACTACTATGAAGTGTGTCATTTCCCTAATTTCTTTCTCATCTTGTTTCTCTTTTGTGTTGAGGAAGACTACTCATTCATTTGAGTTAATTTTATACCCAGCCAATTTGATGAAGGTGTTTATCAGGTTTAGTAATTCTCTGGTGGAACTTTTGGGATCACTTAAATATATTATCAAATCATCTGTAAATAGTGATATTTCAACTTCTTCCTTTCCAACCTGTATCTCTTTGACCTCTTTTTGTTGTCTGATTGCTCTGAATCTATATTGAATAAATAGGGAGAGAGTGGGCTGCCTTGTCTATTCCAAGATTTTATTGGAATTGCTTCAAGTTTCTCTCCGTTTAGGTTAATCTTACTGTTTAAGGCTTTTACTATGTTAGGTATGGACCTTGAATTCCTGTTATTTCCTTTTATCATGAAGGGGTACTGAATTTTGTCAAATGCTTTCTCAGCATCTAATTAAATGATCATGTGGTTTTTATCATTCAGTTTGTTTATATAGTCGATTACATTGATGGTTTTCTATATATTAAAATACCCTGGCATACCTGAGATGAAGCCTACTTGATCAGGGTGAATGATTGTTTTGATGTGTTCTTGGATTCAGTTTGCAAGAATTTTATTGAGTATTTTTGCACTGATATTCATAAGGGAAATTGGTGTAAAGTTCTCTTCTTTATGGGTTTTTGTGTGGTTTAGGTATAAGAGTAACTGTGGCTTCATAGAAGGAATTTGGCAGTGCTCTGTCTGTTGGAATTTTGTGGAATAGTTTAGATACTATTGGTATGAGGTCTTCTATGAAGGTCTGATAGAATTCTGCACTGAACCCATCTGGACCTGGGCTCTTTTTGGTAGGGAGACCTTTAATGACTGCTTCTATTTCTTTAGGAGTTATGGGGTTGTTTACATGGTTTATCTTTTCCTGATTTAACTTCAGTACCTGGTATCTGTCTAGGAAATTGTCCATTCCGTGCAGATTTTCAAGTTTTTTTGGATACAGGCTTTTGTAGTAGGGCCTGATGATTTTTTTAATTTCCTCTGATTCTGTTGTTATGTCTCCCTTTTTATTTGTTATTTTTTAATTTGGACACACTTTCTCTTTCCTCTGGGTTTAGTCTGGCTAAGGGTTTATCTATCTTGTTGATTTTCTCAAAGAACCAGCTTTTGATTCTGTTGATTATTTGTATACTCCTTTTTGTTCCTATTTGGTGGATTTCAGCTCCGAGTTTGATTATTTCCTGACTTCTACTCCTCCTGGGTGTGCTTGCTTCTTTTTGTTCTAGAGCTTTTAAGTGTGCTGTCAAGCTGCTGATATATGCTCTCTCTTATTTCTTTCTGCAGGCACTCAGCGTTATGAGTTTTCCTCTTAAAACAGCTTTCATTGTTTCCCATATGTTTGGGTATGTTGTACCTTCATTTTCATTAAATTCTAGGAAGTCCTTAATTTCTTTCTTTATTTCTTCCTTGACCAGGTTATCATTGAGTAGAGCATTTTTCAACTTCCATGTATATGTGGGTGTTCTTTCCTTATTGTTTTTGAAGACCAACTTTAGCCCATGGTGGTCTGATAGGACACATGGGATTATTTCTATCATTCTATATCTGTTGAGGCCTGTTTTATGACCAATTTTATTGTCAATTTTGGAGAAAGTGCCATGAGGTGGTGAGAAGAAGGTATATCCTTTTGTTTTAGGATAGAATGTTCTACAAATATCTAAGTCCATTTAGTTCATGACTTCTCTTAATCTGTCTATGTCTCTGTTTAATTTCTCTTTCCATAATCTGTCCTTTGATGAGAGTGTTGTGCTGAAATCTCCTACTATAATTGTATGATGTGCAGTGTATGCTTTGAGCTTTAGTAAGGTTTCTTTTATGTATGTAGGTGCCCTTTCATTTGGAGCACAGGTATTTAGGATTGAGAGTTCATCTTGGTCGGTTTCTCCTTTGATGAATATGAAGTATCCTTCCTTACCTTTGTTGAGGACTTTTGGTTTAAAATTGATTTTTATTCAATATTTGAATGGCTACTCCAGCTTGCTTCTTCAGATCATTTGCTTGGAAAATTGTTTTCCAGCCTTTTACTCTGAGGTAGTGTCTGTCTTTGTCTCTGAGGTGTGTTTCCTGGAGGCAGCAAAATGCTGGGTCTTCATTATATATCCAATTTGATAATTGGTTTATTTTTATTGGGGAATTGAGTCCATTGATGTTGAGAGATATTAAGGAATAGTGATTGTTCTTTCCTCTTATCTTCGTATTCGTAGGTGAGATTATTTTGTGTGCTTGTCTTCTCTTAGTTTTGTTGCAAAACGATTAGTTTCATGCTTGTTCATGCTTGTTCTAAGGTGTAGCTTGCCTCCTTGTGATGGGCTTTAGGATTTATTATCCTTTGTAGGGCTGGATTTGTAGAAAGATATTGTGTAAATTTGGTTTTGTCATGAAATATCTTGGTTTCTACATCTATGTTAATTGAGCGTTCTGATGGATACAGTAGCCTGGGCTGGCATTTGTGTTCTCTTGGTGTCTGTATGACATCTGTCCAGGATCTTCTGGCTTTCATAGTCTCTGGTGAGAAGTCTGGTGTGATTCTGATAGGTCTGCCTTTATATGTTACTTGACCTTTTTCCCTTACTGCTTTTAATATTCTTTCTTTATTTCGTGCATTTGGTGTTTTGACTATTATGTGAAGGGAGGAGTTTCTTTTCTGGTCCTGTTTTTGATTTAACATTTTCTTTAATTTATATATGTATTTCCTTAATCATATATTCTCTGCCTGAGATTATCTTTTCCATCTGTATATTCTTCTGTTGACGTTTGCATTTGTTGTTCCTATTCTCTTCCCTAGGTTTTTCATCTGTAGGAGTCCCTCAGTTCATGTTTTCTTTATTGATTTTATTTCTGTATTCAAGTCTCAAACATTTTTATTCATTTCCTTCACCTGTTTCATTGTATTTTCCTGTTTTCTTTAATGGATTTATTCATTTCCTTTTCAAATGCCTCTATCATCCTTGTGAAATTGAATCTAATGTCATCTTTTCGTTCATCATCTCTATTGGAATATTCAGGAATTACTGTAGCAGAGCAGCTGGGCTCTGGTGATACCATGTATCCCTAGTTCATGTTGGCTTTGTTTTTACTCTGGTCTTTAGCCATCTGATTGTCCATGGTATTGGCTGGCTGCTCCAGATGCCAATGTAACTCCTTAAGGAGGCAGACAGAATCATGGCCTTGACAATGGAAGCTGTGCTTCAGGTAGAACTTAATGTTCCTGGAGTCCCACAAACCTCTTCTGAAAGGGAGATACAGCCATGGCCCTAACATTCTGAGTGAGTTATTGCAGACTCAGAAGTAACTGAATAGTATGCACTCAATTATTAGTGAATATTAACCAAAAAGTACAAATAACAATGCCAAAATCCACAGAAGCTGAGCAAAGAAGCTCAGTAACAAGCAGGGTTTAAGGGTAGCAGATGGAGGGAAGAATGTGTCTGGGAGAAGGAGTGGGGAGGGAAATTAGGGTGGGGGTCATTTTGGAGGAGAGCAAGAGTAGAGGATCCCAGGATTTGGAGAGAAAAGGAGAATCAGTGGGTGGGGGCCATATCTGAGACAAGCCAGAAACATGTTACAGAGGAGGTTCTTGGGAGGATCTGAAGGTAACCTTATCTGAGAATCCTAGTAATAGGAAATGTGGAGCCTAAAGTGGTCACTCCCATAAGAAGGGACAGGATAATATTGATGAAGCTAAGAAGTATATGTTGACAGGAGACTGATATAGCTGTCTACTGAGAGGCACAGCCAAAGCATGTCAAATTCAGAGGCAGATGTTAACAGCAAACCACTAAACAGGTCCCCATTGAAGGAATTAGAGAAAGGATTGAAGAAGCTGAAGGGGCTTGCAACCCCAAAAGAATAACAGTAACAACAACCACAGCTCCCAGGGACTAAACCACTACCCCCAAACTATACATGGACAGATCCATGGCTCCAGCTGCGTATTTAGCAGAGGATGGCCTTGTTGGGCCCAATGGATGGAGAAGCCCTTGGTCCTGCTAAAGCTGGACCCCCCAGTGTAGAGGAATGTTGAGAGTAGGAGAGGGGGTGGATGAAGAGGGAAACACTCTTATAGAAGAATGGATGGGGATGGGATAGGTGGCCTATGACTGGGAAACTTGGAAAGGGAATAACATTTAAAATATAAATAAAAAATATCCAATAAAAAAGAAAAGAGCTAAGAATGAGAAGCAAGTTAAACTGGCCATATTTTAATAATATTTCATAAATAACAATTTATGAAATTTTATTTTCATATTATTTCTATATGCCAATAAATATTCTTTTGCTATCTCTGAAAAAAAAGAAGAAAGGACATTGAGACACCAACCTACTTAGCAATCTATTTCCCAATGTTTGCCCTGTCTGCAAAATGTTCAGGGATAAAGATGGATCAGAGATTGAGGGAATGACCAACCAAAGATTGGTTCAGCTTGAGATCTACCCCAAGGGAGAAAGACAATTCCTGATACTATTAATGATACCCTGGAATGCTTACAGAGAAGAGCCAGCACAGCTGTCCTCTGAGAAGCATCCTCCAGCAGCTCATGGAAACAGATGCAGAGACGCACAGTCAAACATCAGTCAGAGCTCAAACAGTTCTGCAGAAAAGTACAGAGGATGATTGAGGAATCTGGAGAGGTCAAAGGCACTACAAGACGATCTACAGGGTCAACAAACCTGGTTCTATGAAGGCTCACAAAGACTGAACTATGAAACAAATAGCATGCATGGACTGGACCTACGTTCTCTCCACACATGTATCAAACATGCAGGTTGGCACTGATGTTATTGACCTAACAAACGAATTGGGGTCTGAGTCTGACTTGGACTATGGTGACTGTCTTTGAATGTCTTTGTCCTAGTTGGACTGCCTTGTTTGGCCTCAGTGGGAAAGGATACACTTAATCCTAATAAGACTTGATGTCCTTGTTGCAGAGCTTATGGGGCTGTAGTCTATTTCTGCTTAGAGAAGAGGAGAGGAAATGGGAGATTGAGGATAGGAGGGTATGGCTTGGATGAAAGAAGGGAGTGGGGTCTAGATTGGGATGAAAAACAAATAAATACATATAAAAATATATAAATAAATAATAAAATTTGGGTAACTTGAAAAAAGGATGGGACATTTTTTCCCTACTTGTTTAACTCAACTAGCCTTGATATGAGGTTTTTTTTTTTTTTTTTTTTTTTTTTTACGAGTTTGTATCTTGTTTTGCTGTGTTCAGTTTCTATCCCTAGGAGGCCTGCAATTCCTGTAAGGAAACTGAGGAGCAGTGGATCAAGGAAAAAAAGAGTTGGTGGGAGAAGATAGGGACTGGAGGAAGATAGGAATGGAGGAAGAGGAAATGGCAGTAAGGGTATATGGTGAAAAAAACAATAAAACAAATAAGAAAGGAAAACGTAATAATTTTAAAATTGTGTTTAGTCTATAGATTTACACATATAATAGGTTTTCTGTAAGAAACTGAAAGCAAGTTTAATAAAGTATGTGGTTCAAATAAGATTAGAAAAACTATGAAGTTTCATGCTTTGCTAATGTATAGTGGACAGCTGATCTTCATGGTTCAGTTTCTTCATTTGATAATTTTCTCTTTGTTTCTTTGTTTCTTTGTTTCTTTGTTTCTTCCTTCCTCCCTTCCTTTCGTTCATTTTTTCTTTACTCCTTTCTTTCTGTTTTATGCTTTTTCTTCCCCTTTTCTCCTTTTGCAAAAAATCCTGTCATTTTTAAAAAAAAATTGTTATTGGTTATTTTGCTTATTTACATTTCAAATGTTATCCCCTTTCCTGTTTTCCTCTCCAAACCCCTCTTCCCCTGCCTCCACAAGGGCACTCTCCAACCCAACATACTGCACATGCCCCAACCAACCTAGCATTCACATACAATGGGACATCAAACTTTCACAGGACCAAGGGCTTTGCCTCCCATTGATGCCAGAGAAGGACATCCTTTGCTACATATGTAGTGGGAGCCATTGATCCCTCCATGTGTATTTTTTGGTTGTGGCTTAGTCCCTGGGAGCTCTAGGGCTTCTGATTGGTTGGTTGATATTGTTGTTCCTCCTATGGGGGTACAAAGCCTTTAACCTGCACACTTCCCCTAATTCCTCCATTGGGGTCTTTTGCTCAGTCAGATGGTTGGCTCCAACCATCAGCATCTGAATTGGTAAGGCTCTGGTAGAACCACCAAGGATACATCCATATCAGACTCCTGCCAGCCATCAATTCTTGGTATCATCAATAGTGTTTGAGTTTGGTGGCATATGGGATGGATCCTCAGTTAGAGCAGTCTCTGGACGGCTTTTCCTTCAGTCTCTGTTCCAGTCTTTTTTCACGTATTTCTTTTAGACAGGAGCAGTTCTGGGTTAAAAGTTTGAGAAGGATAGGTGGCCCCATCCCTCAATCAGGGTCTGTGCCTATCCTCTAGATATGGTCTCTACAGGTTATCTCTCTCCTTGGTTGGGCATTTCAGGTAATGTCACCACAATGGGTCCTGGGAGCCTCTTACTTACCTGGCACCTGGGACTTTCCGTTGGCTACCCCAGTTCCCTATCCCCCATTGACACACATCTCTGTTCAATTTCCTGACGCCCTGTACATCTCTTCTGTCTCCTCCAGACCTGAACTTACCTCACCCTCTTTTGCTTCCCCTCTCATCTCTTCCTCCCAAATCCTTCCCACTCTCTACCTCCCAAAATTATTTTGTTCTCACTTCTAAGTAGGGCAGGAGCATCCACACTTTGGTTTTACTTCTTGAATTTCATATGATCTGTAAGTTTTATGATGGGTATTCTGATCTTTTTTTTCCCAATATTCACTGTTAAGTGAATATTGGATGTGTGTTTGTGTCCTTTTTTGACAGGGTTACCTCACAGTCACACAGGATGATATCTTGTAGTTCCATCTACTTGCCTGAGAATTTCATGAAGTCATTTTTTAATGGTTGCTTAGTACTCCATTGTCTAAATGTAACATATTTTCTGTATCCATTTTTCTGTTGATGGACATCTGTGTTCTTTCTAGTTTCTGGCTTTTATAAATAAGTCTGCTAAGAACATAGTGGATCATGTCTCCTTCTAATATGTTGGGACACCTTTTGAATACTCAAAAGGTACTACTATATACCCAGGAGTGGTATTGCTGGATCCTCTGGTAGTACTATGTCCAGTTTTCTGAGGAACTGACAGATTGATTCCAGAGTGATTGTATCATATTCCGTGGAGGAATCTTCCTCTTTCTCCATATCCTCTCTAGCATCTGCTGTCACCTGAAATTTTGATCTTAGTGATTCTGACTGGTGTGAGGTACAATGGTCTCATGGTCATTTAGATTTGCATTTCCCTGAAGACAAAGGATGTTGAAGATTTTTTTTAAGTGCTTCTAAGCCATGCAAGTTTCCTCAGTTGAAAATTCTCTGTTTAGCTCTGTATTCCATTTTTTTAAAAAGTTGCATTGTTTTATTTACAGTTTAAATGTTATCCCATTTTTCAGTTTTCCCCTCCATGTACCTGCTATCCCACCCCCACCCCCTACTTCTAGGAGAGTGCTCCTTCATCCACCCACCCACTCCTCCCACCTCCTGCCCTGACATTCCCTATACTGGGGGTATCAAGCCTTGACAGGACCAAGGGCTTTTCTTCCCATTGATGCTGGACAAAGCCATCCTCTCCTACATATGCAGATGGAGCCATAGGTCCATCCATGTGTTCTCTTGAGATGGTAATTTAGTCCCTGGAAGCTCTGGGGCATCTGGTTAGTTGATATTGTGCTCTTCTTATGGGATTTCAAACCCTTCAGCTACTTCAGTAATTTTACTTAACTCCTCCATTGGGGACCCTGTTCTCAGTTCAGTGACTGACTGAAAGAATTGCCTGTATATTTTTTGATAGGGTCATTTGATTCTCTAGAGTGTAACTTCTTGAATTACTTGTATATATTGGATATTAGCCCTCTATTGGATGTAGGATTGGTAAAGATCGTTTTCCAATCTGTGGGTTGACATTTTGTACTATTGACAGTGTTCTTGGCCTTACAGAAGATTTTCAATTTTATAAGGTCCCATTTGCTGATTCTTGAATCTTAGTGCATATGCCATTGGTGTTCTTTGCAGAAATTTGTCCTCTCTGCCCACATTTTTCAGTCTGTTTCCCGAGCTCTCTTCTAATAGGAACATTACCTCATTCATTCTATTAAGCCACAGGCACACTGAGAGCAAAACCACACAAATGCCCAACAAAGACAGAGAACTTCAGACCAATTTTCTTTATGAATATTGATACAAAATACTCTATATAATTCTTATATATTTGGTAGTGAGCCTATCCTTTAACGGCTTAGCCATCTCTCCAACCTAATTCTTGTAAATAGAATGCAAGGACACATCAAATTCTGCCATGTTTTTAATAAAGACAAAATTAAGATGGTGACCTCTCTGCAGGCAGCAGATACTCTGGAACATTCAGTGTTCTAGTACCTGTATTTTACACTTTACTCATATCATTAAGCATCTGTAGATTCACAGGGTAGCTGAGAACAATGAACAGATGTGGCATTTATTCTAAACCATGTGGATAGAAATCCAAAAGTTTCAAGGAGGAAAGATACTCGTTGAAACATACTTCCTTGAGCCCTTGGACAAGAAAGCATAGAAGTATGTAATAGGGGATAAAAGTGAATGTCTTACCAGAAGAACCTCAGAGAGGCTATGATTTGCCATGCAATGCTCAGCTTTTATATTTTGAGCATTACAATCAGTCAGGTAATGTATTTATATCATTCTTTTAATATTTATCATACAATATGATGTTTTATTATTGTTTCTTGAAATGAATCATTCTGTGTCATTGTATAAGTAGTAATTGACAAGGCTTATAACTCCAATCTTACTCATTCATTAACAATGACTATATTTCTCCTGGATTAATTTTACATTTTTTATTAAATTTCTTTTAACCATAAATTACCTGTGTTGCAATATTTGGAGTGCCACTGTGAGATATGGCACATCTTCTAAGAACTTCTAGATCTAGCTGGCACTCAGTAGACAAAATCCAGATCAAAATATATTAAAATTGTCATATATATCTACTTCCATTATAAGCAGCCAGAGGGTAATGACTCTTCTTTTGATTGTGGCCTGGACTTGAGTAACATTTTTGTTCAGATATGTGTGTGTATAAAGAGAAAAATAATTGATCTCCAGTAGAGAAACCTGGAAAACACTGCCATCCAAGTGACAGAGGTTAATATCACCAGTGAAAGGCCAGCTGGGTCTCAGGTGTCTTTGATTATGTTTGGCATAAAGGGAATATCATCTCTGTGGAATTCTTAGATGACTCGGAAAGAAAAATAATGTTTAACACTGTACCTTGATTTGAGTTCCAAAGCGAAAACTGTGAGGAATTCTAACACAGGAGATAATATAAACTCTGATAATGCTCATGGATAAGAGGATGAAATGCATGTTAATCCATTGAGTTTAACAAATGATTCAAATTCTGTATGATATTGATATAATAGAAAACATGCTTCAATTGGAAACTTATTTTTATTTACAATCCTAACAAAATAAAATTTGATTCTATTGTTAGAAAATGAATTGTTTTAAGGAGTTTTAATGAACACTTTACAGAAAAGTAATGATAAATATTTGTTTGCCATGTAACCTTGGCCCTAGCATTTTAATGTAGAAATACACTGGAATTTGGAGTTTCTATTGGAAATAAAGTATCATTGCATGATTTTTTTTCTTGCAGAATCATTAGTAAGTTTTGTTCCAAGTCCTTAGTCAACTATTTAGATGACATTGCTTTCATTTTTCCTATGTTCTCAACACATCAAATCAATGAGTAAGTGCAACATCTCTCTTGGATTAATATTACCCTACTTGCCTCTTTCATTAGCTTCTACTGTTTCTTCCACTGTCATCATCACTACAGCGTCCTCCATAAGATTAACCTAATAAGATCTTAAAAATCACAATAATAATCAATTACTTTATGTTCTAGGATTACAACGTTACATATAGATTAAAACATGTCTTAGGTTCAATATCATCAATAAAGACATCACTGTGCTGACTTTTAAAAACAGTTTAATGCTTCACTCTTTGTTCTGGCCTCTTTTGGGACCTTAAAATTCTGTAAAGTTCTCTTGCCTGCTTTCTGTGCTCAACACTTTGGAAGTCATCTAACATAGAGAAGTCATTTAATAAATGTGTTAAACTGAATATCACAGTGATTTGTTGTAGATGTAGAACTGTATCATGATACGTAAGAATATCTTATTCATGTGTACAATCTTGTTGTTGTTGCTTGTGCTGCACAAAACTCAAAACACAATGAAGTTTGTTTCTGAAGATTACTATAGAAATATTGCTTGCATATTGGTGCTCTGATGATCAAACTTACCATAACTTAGAACAAGGGTTATCACTTGTGACTATTATAAAAATAAATAAAAATATAAATATATATATTTTATAGTTAAATAAGATATCTTTTAAAGTACTTTCATATTTTAAAAACATATATGATAATTGGTAAGATATTTTTAGTGTGGATATAGCAAAACTTTGGAAAATTTTACATTTAACTTATGGATATATGGAAACTAAACAAATAATTCAAAAAGATTTTGTTATAAAAACAAAATGGAATCAATTAAGTCTTCATAATTTGTTTCTATGGATTTATATCTTTGAATAAATTTATTTTGAGTATTATATTCCCTCTCCTAATTATATATGTTATATCATTATGGAGTATCAGTAATCTATATTAAAAGTCAGTAAAGTCTATAGATAGTTTAATACTGTGCTATAAATATATGTTCTGTGATATTTACAAAGGTAAAACACAATAGAATTTCATCAAACGTTAAAATGATGCACCATGATTGTGTTCTGTGTATGTCTTTATTAATTGGTTTCAGAAAGATTGTATTTACTTACCTCTGTCAATTAACCATTTATACAGTGAACATAAAACCTGTAGACTCTACAAATTCTGTGAAAGAAATGTCAGTGAAGCTTTGTATTTGTCCTAAATCCTTGCCTTTATGGACATAATTCTTATCCTATTTATGTATGGATTTGAGCACACAGTTAAGCAAAACAAGGGGAAATAATAGATCAGAGTAAGACATTAAATGATTACAAAGGTCTCAGCTTCTTTACTCAATAATTCATCAGCATGAGCTAGACATTGAAATCATACTTTACAGATAATTATACTGAATAAAATCTTGAATATAATTACCATGCTACTTAAGATATTGAACTTATATGAAGAAATGCAAGTGAATATATTTCATGATAACAAGGTACTCAGAGATAAACTGACTTAACAAGGATATTTCCACAGAAAAGTCAAAATTATGCTTGCTAAATCTTTATTTGAGTGCTATTGTTTATACTTGTCAAATTTAAAGAGCTATGCAATTCTTTAAGTAATTGTTCATATGAAGAAGGCTGTATTAGATTAGACAGTGTTTTTAAGAAGCATACATGTATTAGAATATTTTGCTTGTTCTTTTATTCTTTGAAAATGATACAGCAAGCTAATAGTACTAGATGACTTAGAATATCTTAATTTGAGAGCTCTAATGATAGTTCAGTATATCATTTTACGAATCAAGAAAGTTACTCAGAGCAGATGAATCAAGCATAGAATGTACTTTGTAGTTCTAATCTAGAATACTGGGAACAGTGCATTTAGCAAGACCAGTTTAATTCAAAGCCTAAGGCAGATGGTCTCTTGGGAACTCTCTTAGCTAATTATGCAATGAAAGCTGAGAATTAATTTAATTGTACACTACACAGTGAGAACATACTCACAATGAATCCTAAAAAACCACGTGTGCTAGTTTGATTGGCATACCTGAAGAGCTCAAAGAACACAGAGATAAATTTAATCTTGACCAAGATAGCATTATCTTAACTGGAAAAATTACTTTATATGTCTTACATTCCTGAAATAAAATTTAAGAATTTTATATATCATATTTATACATCATATTGAATAATTGAATCAAATTGAGATTACTTTGTTACTTAAATTTAAGATTTTTATATAATTTACTTTGATGTAACCAATTTCAACTGGACAGTTCTTATATTTTTTAGTTCTTATATTTAAAACAGACTTTACTCAGATTCTTCACAGCTGAAATCTTTGTCCTTCCTTTTGTTATAATCTCCTAAATTGTTATGCATATCTCAATTAATTCATTATGCATTTATTAAGCAAATGTCCTATTAATTACTTTGGTCTTCTTATGGTTTTATATGTTAGATTATCTTGTGGTAAAAGTTTCTGTATCACAAACATAATTTATGTGACTATTATATGACTCTACAAAAACTAGTTTTCATCACTTTCAAACATAACATTGCAAAATAAAATATATTTATTTCAACAAGCATACACCCAATTACCATATATATATGTTTCATGTTAAAATGAAGAGCTTAGCAGTTGAGTATAGTGTCACATCATTGTTGTCCATCCTGTCTTCCTGGGAATGTGAGACATGAACCAGTACACAAGAGGCAAAATAGCGAAATGTTTTAAAATATAGTTATCTATGTATTTTGTCTTGTCCAGGAATAAGCAAAAATATATTTGTGTTTACAACACACTTTCTGTTTATATATAATGCCATACTTCTAAGTTAAATAAGAATTTTCACTGTTGTTCTATATCTTAGAACTATATTTATTAAGGTTGTTTTATCAATATGTATTTTGCATTGACATTTTAAAGTTTAAAATCGATGAAACATATTTCAAAGCATACATTCAAATGGATTGTAGATATTTTCTATATTATTATTACCCAAATCTGTCTTATGTTTGGAATTTTGTTAAGTACCATTGACTTGTGTTGTTTGATAGTGCTGCCGTTGTTCACTGTGATGAAAGTAGACCTGTCATGTTGGGTTGTTCTTTTTAAGGCCCTCTAATAAATGAATGCCTGTATTTATTCAGAATATTGCATAGTTGAACCTGAATTGGTTATGAAGACATTTTTGTAAACAAGCTTATAAGAAAATAGCCTTATGTATCATTACATTTCTTAACTTAACTATAAGGAGGCATTATTTATAAGGAGAATCATTCCTACTTTAGTTTCTAAAGTATGTATGATCAATACCACAGATTGCTTTTTTGTGACTTTATGCATAGTTAGTACCTTAACTATGCATTATGATAGCAATCTATCAGAAATAGTTAGTAAGAAGAAGGCCCATCATCTGTCAAAACTGACAAACTCATAAGGCAATCAATAGTGGAAGGTTGACTTTGAATAGCTGATGAAATTATAATAAGATGTGACATTATGTCTTTTTCTTCTATGGAAGTATAAGCTTAGAAGCCATGCTTCATTAGCTTCAAATGCAGAATGTATAATAAAGACAGAAGCTAGCACAATTTGTGAAAGACCTCTCAGACTTTCTTTCAAGTGACAGTCTATTAAATAAAAGGAATAATGAAAGAATATTCCAAATAGAATGGAGCCTGATCATATATTTGGCACCTGACTGCATGGTACAGAGCCCAGGTATACGCTTCTATTTTCTGGGACATTAAAGTGAATGGAAAAGTAAGAATATTTACTTTAAATAAGTTACTGATTTTTTTCTTTATAAAAAATCATTTTTGCATTAGTTAATTGAGACATAAAATATGATGGAAAACCACTCCGTTCCAAAGTACGGATGTGAGTTATTTCCTCAACATAGAGTATGGTCAAGTGATCTGTGTACTGCATAAATGGAAAATATTTGTTTGACCTTTATCTTTGATATACTTCAGGATTCATTACTTTAGAACATATTCTCTTAGTCAATACTTAATTAACTAATCCATTGATGATTCACCCATTCATCACTTCTTTCAAACCAACCAACAATAGAAATTATTATGACATGTTGTATGACAGACTCTCTAGAGTTAAAAATATAAATTAGCATTGCTATTTGAAAAACATGGCCAGTGGTATGGAGATATAGCTCAGGAGTTAAGAAGACTGGTTGTTTTTTCACAGTCCTTAATGGGGTTCTCACATCCATATTGGGTGGTTTACAATTGCCTCTCCTTCCTGCTTCATGAAACCTGACAGCATTTTTGTATACCAAAGGTACCTGTACACACCTCTCTCTATCTCTGTTTCTGGCTTTGCCTCTCTTTCATAACACTCTCTCTCTCTCTCTCTCTCTCTCTCTCTCTCTCTCTCTCTCTCTCTTTAAAAACGCTTCTTAGATTACAATTCTTGTGATAAATGCCTATTATTGATATCTTTCAGATAGTTCTGAAGGCTTATATAAAATATAATAAAGAAAATAAAGGAATACCTTGACATTCTGTCCTGATCTAACAATTTGAGAACTGAAATACATAAAGTTTCTTACAGTACATTGTGTGCACCATTCTAACTCAATGTGCTTCTTCTGAAAATCATATCAAATTAATTGGTATGACTCTGAAATATGCTGCAGTTAAACTGCTGAAGACAGCCTTACAGATGTTTGCCATTGTTTAATATATCGAGTGCAGTTTAAATGCCAATACTAACACTTAGACAGGCATTAAAACCAAACAATGATAAAGTTGCATGAATTTTGATCTCATTTACAGTCCAGGCAGAAAAATTTAAAATGCAGTTCTCACATTTTGTGATCTTTTCAAATATAGGTCTTAATTCATCTGTGCCTTGCAATCTTGAGCGTGGCTGTCAGATCACTCACTGCAATGTCAAGCAGGAAGGCAGGGCACTGTTACAGCTTTTGATGGGTCTAAAGATACCTTTTGTGTGAGAAAGTTTGCTGAGTCCTGCTTGCTTAAATGAACTAGGCTATAGATACGTGGCCTTGTGAAGAATCCTGTATTGTTTTTGTCTTTTTCTGATGAAAGTAAGTATCTTGTCAAGTGTGAAGGTCAATTCTGAAAACAGACTGCCCAAGAGCAGAAAATAAGCAATGGATAAATTCTGAAGTAGACTATAGTCCTTGACAAGAATCATGGGACACAGAGAGACATGAATTCTAGCTCACGTCCTGATATTTAGATCTTGTAGACACAATTGAAGACAGTAGCATCTCATTCTTTAACTGAAAAAAAATGTCAATTATATTCAACAAAATATCTGCCCCCAAACTTGGCATTGGAGAGGTAATCAGCATTCCAAGCCTAGTGAAATCATGGACATAGAAAAGAATCTACTACCTCTACTTGGCTGGACCAGCATACTTCCTAACTACACTATACGTTTTACCATTATACCCACAGAGAATTGTAGCTATCGCCTCCATTAAAGAATTTGTTCTTTAAAGCACACGGAGATCATCACAGTAAAACACAACTGGACCCAGTGTAGAAATGAACAGATCGTGTGGAACCAGCAACAATGGTTGCATCTGTACTATAGCTCCTGCATGTATGGCTCAGGAATCATCCCAGAAGAGGAGAGAGTTGCTAGAACTGTAAGAGTTAGACTAGCAGGATGGCTACTGTGAAACAGTCTCCCTAAGAAATGACTGAATAAACAATACTTGAACCATAGCAAAATGAATAGACATGCAAATATGGAAGGAAAAGTACTCACAATGTCTCACTCCTAGGAAAAGTACTGCAGGAAACCAAAGAATGCTGGGAGAAAGAGAATGCTTCTCTCACGGAGTATATTCCTTATTGGTCATCTAAAACAAATGGGTCATCCCTAAATACATATATACACACAAATAATAAAAATTGACTCAGTATGTTATATACATAATTTGTTCAGACATTACATATAGTATAAATATATATTCAAGTATTTGTATATATATAAATTATACACAAACACAACCATATATTTTCTGTATGTGTAGTAACAATAATTAAAAAAAATAATACCCACTTGATATTGTTACGAAGAGGCATAGGCAAGGTAAGAGGGAAGGTACCTGGGAGGTTCTAGTAGGAAGAAAGAAAGAGGGTAAGTTGATGTAATTCTTTTTCAGTTGAGTATCTTTTTAAAAATATATTTCAATATTGGGAGTAATTTTTTAAATGTCATTTTGCAGTCATGGTTTATAGGCTATTGAGATGATAACTACTTACAGAAGAATATTGGTAGACATCAAACATAAATGGAATACAATGAGTAAGCAGTCACCATGGAAAAGAAGCCTAGCCACATGTGACTTGCATCCCTCAAATATCATTTTAATACATCAAAACCAATATGGAATATGTAATATTGGAAAGGAAACATACAGTACCAAATTTTAATCTGTTTTCAGCAAGTTATACATGAATTATTCTTTATGCTCACAACAGTAATTCAGAAATTTAATATATTGGGGAAATATACCATAATCTTTCATTGAACTTAGTAATCTTTTTTTCATTAAAAAATTACTAGCAAAATTAAAGACACAATAATACCATCATTTTTTCCGTTATCAGTATCATTTCTTTTATTTTATAGATAAAAAAGTTCAGATCAATTTTCTTTTTTTTTATTAGATAGTTTCTTTATTTACACTTTAAATGTTATCCTCCCTCCTGGTTTCCCCTTCAGAAACTCCCTATCCCATCTCCCCACCTCCCTGCCTCCATGAGGGTGCTCCCCTACCCACATACTCACTCCCACCTCACTGCCCTGGCATTCCCCTACACTGGAGCATTGAGCCTTCACAGGACCAAAGGCTTCTCCTCCTATTGATGCCAGATAAGGCCTATCCTCTGCTACATATACCACTGTAGCCATCAGTCATTCCATGTGTATTCTTTGGATGGTGGTTTAGTCCATGGGAGCTCTGGTTGGTTGGTATTGTTGTTTTTATGGGGTTGTAATCTTTTCTCTAACTCCTCCATTGGGGAACCCATTCCATCGACATATTTTTAAAATAACCTTATTAAATAAAGTAATTGCAATGTAGAAATGCTTTATAATAGATAAAAATTTTAATGCCAAATTAATGAAATATAAGTTTGGAACAACTGTTGCAAAGACAAATGCTACAGGCCTGACCAAACTTCCAAGATACATTTACATTTAACAGGCATATTAAAAGAAATACAAATGAAAAATTAATCATTAGGTTTTATATTCATCCATTCAATAAAAAAAAAACACTGGAAGAAAATATTTATTTACTTCCTCATTGCAAAAAAAAACTCCTTAATAGACCATATTAAATGGACTCTACAGGTTATATTTGTATATAGATATGTACATGTGTAAATATATAAATACACACACACACACACACACACACATATATATATATATATATATATATATATATGATAACAATTGGTGAAAAGAGATGTTAAGAATTTGAAGACCAGCAGAGAGTTATATGGGAGGGTTTAGAGTGCAAACATAGAAGGGAGAAACATAGTAATTAAAATATAATTTCAAAAAAAATAATTTCTTTTCATTTAATTAAAATCAGTTTCCAAAGAAGCAATATAATTTGGAACTTATGCAATCCTTGCATAACATAGTTACTCTATGTATAAATGACTGCGTTTGTTTTTGTTAATAGCTATTATAGAAAATTTTTTCCAGTTACTACTGAGACCTTTTGCAAAGATTGCAAAGTATAACATGAAATGAAATGAAAGCATACCATGGTAACTCAGGAACCAGAGCAGAGAGAACGAGAGTGAGAGTGAGAGCTGGAGGGAAAAAGGGAGTGAAGGAGGGAGGGAGGGAGGGAGGGAGGAAGGGAGGGGAGGGAAATGGAAAGACACACAGACAGACAGAAACAAAGGAGCAGAGACAGAAAGAGAGTCAGGAAAGAGACAGAAGGCAGAGACAAAGAGTGACAGACCATAATTAGACACACACACACACACACACACACACACACACACACAGAGAGAGAGAGAGAGAGAGAGAGAGAGAGAGAGAGAGAGAGAGAGAGAGAGAGAGAGAGAGAGAGAGCAAGAACAGGTGATTTTGAGAGCAAGAACAACTCTAGTTTTGCTTATGTATCAGTTGTCAGTCTGAGGAAGTCAGTTTCATTAGTATATCTTCGTTTTTCATGCTATGTTCAAAAGTCATTTGCATTTTGACAAAACATCAGGTTCAAAGAGCTGCACATTGATATTTCTCTTTGCTGAAAGAGCTTCATGGGAGAAGGGGGAAAGTGTTTCTCCTCTGCATCCTACTGAATAGCAGGATCATAAACATGATTTTTTTTTCAAGAACCTTTTCTTCCTCGGATTTCCGTAAGGCAAAATCATTTATTTGATTCATTCCTGACAACATCTCTTCTCTGGAGATAATTCTCTCTCTGGATATAGAGCAATATGTTTTCCACCCTGTACAGTTTCTCTAACAACCAAGAATTTATTCTTTAACCTGTCACTCCTATCATACAAGCAACCATTTTGTATAAATGTAAAAGGTTTCAGGATGCCTAGAAGGCCAATGGTTAATGTCAATCAAACTACTTAATGGGCCCATATGTTCAAAGTGTTATAGATATAAAACACAACAACAAAACTATGGGAAAACAAGCAAAAGGAAGAAGGGAATGACATCAACTGTAATAAGTTCAGCATGCCTGGGGCAGAATTGATGGGTTTGGGTTTAGACGATTTCAGGATGGCTTCCTCTTGTGAAACAAAAGTTAAAATAATTCACTAAAGATAAGGAAAAATTGAAGAAATCACCAAACATTTTCAATGATAATGACAAATTTCTTAAGAAGGTTCACTAAATTAGTTGCACAATGTTCTGTAATACATACATGAGTGTGAAACCATGTTGGCTCATTCATAGGTGGAAAGTGGTCTATGTGCACTGAAGTATATATACATGAGTGCCATTAATAAAATCACATGGGGCTGGGGACTTAGCTCAGTGGTAGAGCGCTTACCTAGGAAGCGCAAGGCCCTGGTTCGGTCCCCAGCTCGGAAAAAAAAAAGAAAAAAAAAATAAATAAATAAAAAATAAAATAAAATCACAAACTGTTAAAGTCAATATGATTCTTACATTGCTCAAAATTACAAGTGATAGAATGTTAAATTTAAAGGAGAAACAGATTCCCTGATGTGCATTTATAGCTTATAAAGTGGAAAATGTCATTGTATGTATGAATTTGGCTGCACACTATACTCTAAGCATGCGTCTAGGACTTATTTCGCAAGATCTTGACCTCTGAACCTTCCATGAATTATATTTTCTTGTTAGACTTAATATGGAGAAATGTAAAAAAAATAATTGATATCCTTATGGTTGATACATGACTACAGAAACTTTTTTTTTTCAGGTACAAGATATGCAGAAATGCTCCTTTTTATGTCTGAGGAGCCTGTCAAACTCCAAACTGATTATCCAACATTGAATGGGTGTTCCAGAAATAGTATATACACAAACAACTTTATAAGGACTAGGCAGATTTTATTTTTATTTGTGATATATACATACATGCTATTATATCCATATATCCATATATGCATATAATATATATCCATATTATTTTGCATGCATATCCATAGATAGATGTATTATAATTATTATGTACATATGTATATAATGTACGTTTTAAACACACACATACACACATATAATATTTATATATGCTAACATTGAAGATAAAGGATACCATGATATTGAGAGAAAACAGGAAAGATACATGATAAAGGGGTTGGCTGGAGAAAAGAAAATGTGGAAAATGACATAATTATAGTTTAACTTCAAAAATAAATGATATATTATTTTAAATTATCTGTCTGTTAAACTGATTACTTCTTGGTATCTTCTTTAAGTAAACACTTAGGTTAGAGAATAAAATTTGATACTGTTCACACCTAGTTGTAATCATTATTTTCTGTACTAGGGAGGTGTATTATAAGAAAATAATATCTTTCCTAATAACGCAGAGGAGGATGAAGCTAAATTTTCACAATAACAGGACTCTCAAAGTAGGTTTTGGGTAAGAACAAACCTTAGTTTATTTTTGCTGTTGTGCATGACATCTACTATGTTTTGTATACATATTTTACTTCCTATGATGATATGATATTGTCATTATTCTGACTTAGGCCATGTACAGGTGACAAAGGTATTTTATTTTCAAGTCAACCTGAACTTCCCTTGGAAGCCTTTAACTAGCTCTCCTAGAAACCTTTGTTTCTCTGTAGACAAGTCTACTAGGTCTTGAACTAGAACCATTTGTTGTTGTTGATGGCTTGATTTGCAATCATTCAGGATGTGTGTGTGTGTGTGTGTGTGTGTGTGTGTGTGTGTGTGTGTGTGTGTGTGTGTGTGTGCAATAGAGTATCACATTGTATCCCTGCCTGGCCTTGACTTTAGTATGTACATTGGGCTACTTTGGAACTCACAGATGTCTGTTTGCATTTTCGTCCCAAGCACAGACACAAAAGGATTAAGCCACAATGACCAGCTTGAAATGTTTAATGAATGAACATTTATGGGCTGTGGGGGCTTTGGTGAGTCACATGTGGTCCACTTCAAGGTGGCGGATGCAGGAGCCAAGTGAACATGAAGGGAAGCCAACATGTGGTAGAGTTACTAGCCAAAACATCCTAGTGTTTGGCCTCATAAACTAATTACTTTCCCAAAGAAGCATAAGAAGGAAAAAGACTGGAAGTCATTCCAAGAAGATATAGCTGAAATACAACATGCTGAAGAATTTCTTATCAAACAAGAATCCAAAGTGGCTCAATTAGACACTTTTCGGTGTCCTTGTTACTAAAGAATTTTGATAAGCTAAATGTAAGAATAACACACTATACACCTATTCCTTGTAGTTCAAGTTCTCTGAAGAGGGAGATGGAGGACTGTATCAGGACAGGTTTCATTAATCTTGTCAAGCCCTCTAACCCCTCTTCCCATGAGGTGGTACCCTGGATCCGATGAATACTTCCGGTAGAGAAGTCTGACCACCGTGGCACACAGGATCCCAAAGTGACTGGTTGTTTAATTGTGTGCATTGAACGAGTCACTTGTTTGGTAAAATTACAGCAGAGTGTAGGCAAAGGGAATGTTAGAATTGTCTGGCTGAACAATTGCAGGGGGTACTCAGCTTTCTAGGGCCCTAGAAACTCTTGACAGGTACCCTGTTTCAGCGACCCCCACTTATTACTCCAGTAAAGAGGCAGCTTCGAGTTAGGACTATCTAAGAGAGCAAAATGATAGAATATGATCCTGAAAGAAATTAGGAATCTTTTGCGTGAGCTGTGAAGCTAGCTGGCACCTACATTCGGACACTATGTGTACACCGTGGCTTGTTACTTGGAGTTGGTGGTCAGATGCAGGAACTTTGGAGGGTGCATTCTGGAGTCATGAGTGAAAAGGACCACATGGTGATGATGCATGATGTACTTGATGCTCAGAGACTGTATCATAACCGTAAGGATGAGAGTTACTTGCAGCGTGTTTACCCTTTAGAAAAGCTGTTGACATCACATAAACGTCTGGCTATGAAAGATGAATGCAGTGGATGCAATCTGCTAGGGGGCAGAGATCATGCTCCCTGGTGTTCCTCAATATTAGATGACATTAAGGTCAACCAGGAGATTGTGGTCATTACCACTAAGGGGGAAGTTATCAGCATGGCTATCACATTGATGACTACAGTAGTGATTTCTACCTGTAACCATGGTATAATAGGCAAGATAAAGAGGGTGATCATGGAAAGAAACACTTATCCTCGCAAGTGGGGTTTAGGACCAAAGGCAAGACAGAAGAGGATGATGATCAAGCAAGGCCTTCTGGACAAGCATGGCAAACCCACAAACAGTACCCATGCCACATAGAAAAAGGATTTCATTGCCTATGATTCTGGCAAGAAAGCACTGGTTGCTGAAGCAGTACAAGCTCCTCAGTTAGCTGCTGAAGCAGTGAACCTCATAAAATGGAAGCTGAATAGTGAGAGTGAAAGTGGTGAGACCCCTTCAACAGTACCCAGTTGAAGAAGGAAAAGGAGAATAAGAAGAAGGATTAAAAAGTCCAAAATGCTGCTAGAACGTGGTGGCGATGCTGGAGATGGGGACAGCGATACTATCAGAAAGAAAAGGAGAAGCAGGTGAAAGTAGTAGAAGAGATGTCTGAATAGTATAAGCCAGTTCTGGAAGCATTGTGTCCAGCTGGAAGGAGAATAACAGCCTTATTGAAAACAGTTCTGGTACACTATTAGCTGCCACTTGTGACTTCAGTGGTTAGTTGGTATGGCCATCTCATCCTGTCCTGCCCTGTTTTGAGGATAAAATCAGTTCTTTGCCACCAACACCTGTGCTTGCTTGAGGAAGCCACACCATTAGATATGGCACTCCCTAGTACCTATGTGCAGCTATTTACTGATGACCATTTTAGAAACTGCCATAACAGTCCCCTCCTACTTTTTTTTTTAAAGTTGGTAAGAATTAAACCTGCTAAATAAAATGGTATGGAACCAATAAAAATGAACATTTATAGTGGGTCATTTTCTCCCTATGCAAGATTTTTTAAGTAACAGATTATATTGTGTAAAACATGAAGAGAAAAAAAACATGAAGAAATTGAAACTCTCAAAAGCTTTTGTACTGAAGATTAATGATCTTCAAACGTTCTGGGTATGAAGCTAATTGGAACTATCTTTATGCTCTGTGACAGGAAAACAAAATAGAAATTTTCTTAGTCTCCATATGCTACTATAATGTAATACAATGATGGAGTTATCCTTACATAACTAAAATATATTTCTCACAATTGTCTCTCTCTTCTCCATGATGCCTTGAACTCAAGTCTCATAGAGAAGAATGTTCCGTCCTCCCACAGTTGGAAGCCGATGCAGAAAAGAGGAAAATTGTGTTCATAAAGTGTATACTTTGAAAATTCATTCTTTATTAGACAATCCATTGTCAACATGTATATTTCATATTAAGCATGGCTTCTTATTATTAAGAATTATGAGAAAATATTTTTATGATTTACAAATTATCCCAATTTTGATATTCTATTAATACAGTTAAAAACAAATATGTGTCTGAATTGTTTATGTGTATTTTATACAAAAAAGAACTTGGGTTTCTAGCTGCGGCCGGAACCTTGCTGATTCCAGCCCACAGCTCCCTGCTCCCAAACCCTGTAGGAGAGAGAGCTCACCGTCCAGACAGGTGGGCACTCCTGAAACTGCAGGTCAGGAGGGACCGCCAGTACTGCCCAACCTTTGCCCACATCCCTGGCCCAAGGGAAACTATATAGAGCCTCTGGGAACAGGAACTGAGGCACTGAGCACTGCCGTCCAGACATCTCCCAGATCTGAAGGGACCCGATCAAACAGCTCCCTGCCCCCAAATCCAGTGGGAGGGAGAGCTAGACCTTCAAAGGGGCATATACGCCTGGGAAGCCAGAGGAGACTACTCTCTGCCCACATTTCTGACTCTAGAGGAAAATGCCTAGTGCCATATGGGCCCCCTGTGCATAGGGTCCCAAGCAAAGACAGGGCAGGCCCTTCTGGTTGCTGCCCTCACGGAGAGCTGAAACTCAGCTCTGAGAAGGGACTCCAGGCCTGATACCAGAGGTAAAACCACATTTTCTGCTCCAAGTGACTTGCTTGGTGGACTCAGGACACACGTTCACAGAAACACCTGAAGACCAGTAGACAGGAATGACCACATGCCTGAAAGATGAATACTCCATTCCCAGAACTGGCTGAAAGAGAATAGGAAAACTTATCTACAGAACTTGTGACACACAGGCCTATAGGATGGTCTAATCACTACCAGAAATAGCAGAACAAGGTAACACCAGAGATAACCTGATGGCAAGAGGCAAACACAGGAACCCAAGCTACAGAAATGAGGTCTACATGGAATCATCAGAGCCCAATTCTCCCACAAAGCAAACACTGAATATCCAAACACACCAGAAAAGCAAGATCTTGATTTAAAATCACATTTGATCATGATGACTGAGGACTTCAAGACAGACATAAAGAACGCCCTTAGAGAAATGCAGGAAAACAGAAATAAACAAGCAGAAGCCTATAGAGAGGAAATGCAAAAATCCCTGAAAGAATTACAGGAAAACACAATCAAACAGGCTAAGGAATGAAAAATGGAAATAGAAGCAAGAAAGAAAGCACAAAGGGAGATAATTCTGGACATAGAAAATGAAAGGAAGAGACAAGGAGCTGTAGATACAAGCATCACCAACAGAATGCAAGAGTTAGAAGAGAGAATCTCAGGAGCAGAAGATTCCATAGAAATCATCGACAAAACTGTGAAAGATAATGTAAAATGGAAAAAGCTACTGGCCCAAAACATACAGGAAATCCAGGACACAATGAGAAGATCAAACCTAAGGATAATAGATATAGAAGAGAGTGAAGACTCCAGTAAATATCTTCAACAGAATCATAGAAGAAAACTTCCCTAACCTAAACAAAGAGATGCCCCTAAACACACAAGAAGCCTGCAGGACTCCAGATAGATTGGACCAGAAAATAAACTCCTCCCATCACATAATGGTCAAAACACCAAATGAACAAAACAAAGAAAGAATATTAAAAGCAGTAAGGGAAAAAATTCAAGTAACATATAAAGTCAGACCTTTCAGAATTACATCAGACCTCTAACCAGGGACAATGAAAACCAAAAGACCCTGGACAGATGTCATACAGACTCGCAGAGAACACAGAGGCCAGCCCAGGTTACTCTATCCAGCAAAACTCTCAATTAACATAGATGAAAAAAGCAAGATATTCCATGACAAAACCAAATTTACACAATATCTTTCTACAAATCCAGCCCTACAAAGGATAATAAATGGTAAAGTCCAACATAAGGAGGCAAGCTACACCCTAGAAAAAGCAAGAAACTAATCATTTTAAACAAAACAAAGAGAAGACAAGCACAAACATAATCTCACAGCCAAACATGAATATAACAGGAATCAACAATCACTATTCCTTATTATCTCTCAACATCAATGGATTCAATTCCCCAATAAAAAGATATAGATTAACAAACTGGATATGCAATGAGGACCCAACATTTTGCTGCCTACAGGAAACACACCTCAGAGAAAAAGACAGACACTACCTCAGAGAAAAAGGCTGGAAAACAACTTTCCAAGCAAATGGTCAGAAGAAGCAAGCTGGAGTAGCCATTCTAATATCAAAAAAAATCAATTTTCAACTAAAAGTCATCAAAAAAGATAAGGAAGGACACTTCATATTCATCGGAAGGAAAAATCCACCAAGATGAACTCTCAATCCTAAATATCTATGCTCCAAAACAAAGGGCACCTATATACATAAAAGAAACCTTACTAAAGCTCAAAGCACACATTGTACCTCATACAGTAATAGTAGGAGATTTTAACACCCCACCCACTCTTATCAATGGACAGATCATGGAAAAAGAAATTAAACAGAGACAGACAGACTAAAAGAAATCATGAACCAAATGGACTTAACAGATACTTATAGAACATTCTATCCTAAAACCAAAGGATATATCTTCTTCTCACAACTTCATAGTATTTTCTCCAAAATTGACCATATAATTGGTCATAAAACAGGCCTCAATAGATACAGAAAGATATAAATAATCCCATGTGTCCAACAGACCACCACAGACTAAATCTGGTCTTCAATAACAATAAGATAAGAACGCCCACATATACATGGACATTGAACAACGCTCTACTCAATGACAACTTGGTCAAGGAAGAAATAAAGAAAGAAATTAAAGACTTCTTAGAATTTAATGAAAACGAAGGCACAACATACTCAAACTTATGGGACAAAATGAAAGCAGTGCTCAGAGGAATACTCATAGCTCTGAGTGCCTGCAGAAAGAAACAGGAGCGAGCATATATCAGCAGCTAGAAAACACAACTAAAAGCTCTAGAACAAAAAGAAGCAAGCACACCTAGGAGGAGTACAAGGCAGGAAATAATCAAACTCAGAGCTGAAATCAACCAAGTAGAAACAAAAAGGACCATAGAAAGAATCAACAGAAACAAAAGCTGGTTCTTTGAGAAAATCAACAAGATAGATAAACCCTCAGCCTGACTAACACAGAGAGTGTATCCAAATTAACTAAATCAGAAATGAATAGGGAGACATAACAACAGAGCCAGAAGAAATTAAAAAAACCCTCAGATCCTACTACAAAAACCTATATTCAACAAAACTTGAAAATCTGGAGGAAATGGACAATTTCCTAGACAGAAACCAGGTACAGAACTTTAATCAGGAACAAATAAACGATTTAAACAACAGCATAACTCTTAAAGAAATAGAAACAATCATTAAAAGTCTCCCAACAAAAAAGAGCCCAGGTGCAGATGGGTTCGGTGCAGAATTCTATGAGACCTTCATCAAAGGCCCCATACCAATACTATCCAAGCTATTCCACAAAATTGAAACAGATGTAGCGCTATAGAATTCCTTCTATGAAGCCACAGTTACTCTTATACCTAAACCACACAAAGAACTAACAAAGAATGAAAATGTCAGACCAATTTCCCTTATGAATATCGACACAAAGATGCTCAATAAAATCCTTGCAAACCGAATCCAAGAGTATATCAAAACAATCATACATCGTGATCAAGTAGGCTTCATTCCAGGGATGCAGGGGTGGTTTAATAAACAGAAAACCACCAACGTAATCCACTATATAATCAAACTGAAAAATAAAAACCACATGATCATCTCATTAGATTCTGAGAAATTCATTTGACAAAATTCAACACCCCTTCATGATAAAATTCCTCAAAAAAACAGTAATTCAATGCCCATACCTAAACATTGTAAAGCCATATACAGCAAACCAGTAGCTCACGTTAAACTAAATGGAGAGAAACTTGAAGCAACCCCACTAAAATCATAGAGTAGACAAGGTCCCCACTCTCTCCCTACTTATTCAATATAGTTCTTGAAGTCCTAGCCAGAACAATCAGACAACAAAAGGAGAACAAAAGGATGCAGATTGGAAAGGAAGAAGTCAAAATATCACTATTTGATATGATAGTATAATTAAGTGATCCCAAAATTTCCAACAGAGAACTCCTCAACCTGATAAACACCTTCAGCAATTTGGCTGGGTATAAAATTAACTCAAATAAATCCGTAGCCTTCCTCTGCACAAAAGAGAAACAAGCTGAGAAAGAAATTAGGGAAATGACGCTACTCATAATAGTCCAAAATAATAAAAATTACCTTGGTGTGACTTTAACCAAGCAAGAGAAAGATCTGTCTGATAAGAACTTCAAGTCTCTGAAGAAAGAAATTAAAGATCTCAGAAGATGGAAAGATTTCCCATGTTCAAGGATTGGCAGGATTAATATAGTAAAAATGGCCATTTTACCAAGAGCGATCTACAGATTCAATGCAATCCCTATCAAAATACCAATCCAATTCTTCAAAGAGTTAGACAGAACAATTTGCAAATTCATCTGGAATAACAAAAAACCCAGGATAGCTAAAACTATCCTCAACAATAAAAGGACTTCAGGGGGAATCATTATCCTGAACTCAAGCAGTATTACAGAGGAATAGTGATAAAAAAAAAAACTGTATGGTATTGGTACAGAGACAGACAGATAGACCAGTGGAATAGAATTGAAGACCCAGAAATGAACCCACATACCTTTGACAAAGGAGCCAAAACCATCCAAGGGAAAAAAGATAGCATTTTCAGCAAATGGTGCTGATTCAACTGGAGGTCAGGATGTAGAAGAATGCAGATCGATCCATGCTTATCACCCTGTACAAAGCTTAAGTCCAAGTGGATCAAGGACCTCCACATCAAACCATATACACTCAAACTAATAGAAGAAAAAGTGGGGAAGAATCTCGAACACATGGGCACTGGAGAAAAATTCCTGAACAAAACACCAATGGCTTATGCTCTAAGATCAAGAATCAACAAATGGGATCTCATAAAACTGCAAAGCTTCTGTAAGGCAAAGGAAACTTTTGTTAGGACAAAACGTCAACCAACATATTGGGAAAAGATCTTTACCAATCCTACAATTGGTAGAGGGCTTATATCCAAAATATATAAAGAACTCAAGATGTTAGACTGCAGGGAGAAAAATAACCCTATTAAAAATGGGGTTCAGAGCTAAACAAAGAATTCACTGCTGAGGAAAGCTGAATGCCTGAGAAGCACCTAAAGAAATTTTCAACCTCTTTAGTCATAAGGAAAATGCAAATCAAAACAACCCTGAGATTCTACCTCACACCAATCAGAATGGCTAAGATAAAAAACCCAGGTGACAGCAGATATTGGTGAGGATGTGGAGAAAGAGGAACACTCCTCCATTGTTGGTGGGATTGCAGACTGGTACAAACATTCTGGAAATCAGGCTGGAGGTTCCTCATAAAATCGGACATTGAACTACCTGAGGACCCAGCTATACCTCTTTTGGGCATATACACAAAAGATGCCCCAACATATAACAAAGTCACATGCTCCACTATGTTCATAGCAGCCTTATTTATAATAGCCAGAAGCTGGAAAGAACCCAGATGCCTTTCAACAGAGGAATGGATACAGAAAATGTAGTACATCTACACAATGGAGTATTACAGCTATCAAAAACAATTCCTTTATGAAATTCATAGGCAAATGGTTGGAACTGGAAAATATCATCCTGAGTGAGGTAACCCAATCATAGAAAAAGAGACATGGTATGCACTCATTGATAAGTGGAAATTAGCCCAAGTGCTCAAATTACCCTAGACTCACAGAACACATCAACCTCAAGAAGGATGACCAAAATATGAATGCTTCACTCCTTTTTTAAAAGGGGAAAAAGAATACTCTTGGGAGGGGATAGGGAGACAAAGTTTAGAAAAGAGGTTGAAGGAACACCTATTTAGAACCTGCCCTTCATGTGGCCCATACATATACAGCCACCAAACTAGATAAGGTGGATGAAGCAATGAAGTGCAGGCTGAAAGGATCTGGATGTAGATCTCTACTGAGAGACACAGCCAGAATAAGGCAAATACATAGGCAAATGCCAGCAGCAAACCACTGAACTGAGAATGGGACCCCCCGTTGAAGAATTCAGAGAAAGGACTGAAAGAGCTTGAAGGGACTCGAGACCCCATATGAACAACAATGCCAACCGACCAGAGCAACCAGGGACTAAGTTACTACCCAAAGACTATACATGGACTGAACCTGGGCTTGAACTGCACAGGTAGCAATGAATAGCCTAGTAAGAGTACCAGTGGAAGGGGAAGCTCTTGGTTCCTCCCATGACTGATTCCCCCAGTGAACGTGATTGTTGGGGGAGGGCGGTAATGCGGGGAGCATGGGGAGGGGAACACCCAGATAGAAGGGAGTGCGAGGGTTAGTGGGATGTTGGCCCGGAAACCGGTTAAGGGAATAACAATTTAAATGTAAATAAGGAATACCCAAGTTAATAAAGATGCAGGAAAAAAATAATAAAAAAAGAGGAACTTAATTTTCCAATCTTTTTTTTTTGTCTAATGGAATATAAAAGATGTGGACAGAACACTAATAAATCACAACTAAATATATATATATATATATATATATATATATATATTAACTAATAAAATTTGTCTGTCCTTGAGTGCATGCATGTGTTTACATGTACAGGCATGAATAAATGTGTACAAGATCTGGTATGTGACACTCAAATTTCAGATTATGGAAGTCTGCTATATATACAGATGAATCCAGGAAATCAGGCTATTTAATATTTAAATTATTGTTTTTTAACTTTTCATATGTAGATATTTTATTTCCATAATTTCTTCCTTTCATCTCTTCTTCTCCTTATTTCAACCCTTATTGATGTTTTCTCCCTGACTGATTATATATATATATATATATATATATGTGTGTGTGTGTGTGTGTGTGTGTGTGTGTGTGTGTGTGTGTACATATGAATGCAAGTATTTCCCATAGGTCTCATAGATCTATTGTGATTGCAACACTTCTCAGCCTTTCCGTGTAGCAAACTCATTCTCCTCTCAGCAGTTATTAATTGCCTGAGGGGTGAGGTCGTGTGTTACTTCCCCTTTCCTTTTGGCATGCCATTTGGTGCTTTTAGTTTTACAGGTCTTCCTAGGCAACTCCCACAATCTCTACATTGCGATTCACTTTTTAATATCCTTTTTATTAGTTTTCTGATAATTTCATACATTCATAAAATATATTTTGGTTATTTTCACCCTCACACCTCCCTTTCAATGTCACTTGATCTACCCCTTTCCTCACTGCCATCACAACCTGTGCAACTGCTTTGCCTTATAATCCACTGTGTATTCAAACTTTATTGTTCATATTCTCATGAGTTTGAGACAGTCCACAGCCACATGCTTGACTACTAAGAACCACAGAATTGGAAAAAATGTACGACACTTTCCCCCAGTATCTGTCAACTTTCTATGGTTCGTCAAACAGGGTGCACCTTTGAGCCTCTCTCCCCTTATGCTTACCTCTCCCAAATTCTGCCTAGTACATAAGAGAAAGCACTGTTTATTTTTTATTACTCTAATAACTTTTATCTAGGTTTCACTTTTTTCGTCTACTAAAAGTTGTACATATGTTATAATTACGCACTTTTAAGCTGTAGAGGAGCATATAATTTGATATGAGGAATGATAAATGAATTTTTAATTACACAATTACTTTCTTGTATGATGTACTAACTATGGTACCTGAGGTGCAGAGTATCATCAAGACGTTTCTTTAAATAATTCCAGTCTGATAATTAGTTTTTAGACTTCCAGTTGGAATTACAAAGTACAAAAAGCAATTTATTTTAATAACTTAAAATAACTACAGATCTTGATCTAGTTCAGGTGAGAAATAATTCTTTCTTCATAGGTTGTGGGTAGTCAAACCTGTCAGAAAGATTTACTATTTATTATATTAGTGTCCATTCTCTTTAGCATATTTTTTATTTTAACAATAAATGATAATTCAGAAAGAAGCAGAATACGCCATAAATATTATATTACTGAAATTCAACAGCCCTGAATCTGAACTAAAGAGAAGTGTAGCTGATCTTTTAGGTGGGTGGTAATTATCTTCTAACACCAAGTCCATCTGGGAGTCTTATTAAAAATGATTTTGAATAATGAGTTACATATTTCCATCATTCCTCTTTGACAAGTCTTACAGAATCTCTAAATTTCTGCATTGCATTTACCAGGACACAAATTAATATTTCTTATCCTGGAAGCCAGTCTTCCTTTCACCTTTGCAGAATTAGTTCAATTACATTCTTTGTGAATCTGACAAACCAGACATTCTCATAAAGCATCATAAGTAGAACGTTTTTTCACTACCTTAAAGTTTAAAAAGTAGTTCTAGGTTCTACACAGCAAGTTGTTGTGTAACAGTTTCCTCACTTGAAACATTCCATCCTGCAGGAAAGCTCTTTAAACAAAAAGGTAAACAACCCAAAATAGCTTCAGAGAGTCCCTGAACCTGTCCAGAATCACCAGGAAATTGTTTCCCAGGGCAAACAAAAAAGCTGCAAAAAGACCCAGAAAAGACTAGTGACAGAGAAGACTTTTAGACAAGAAAAACTGAAAAGAAGACTCAGAAACCAAACTAACTACCTAGAAAAAGCAGAGCCAAGCGAAGAACCTGTCTACAAGAAGTTTAGAGCAGAGGATTGGAAAGGAAACACTGCTATCTGTTACACTGCCTGCTGGATGTAGGCTACATTCATGGTTTATCTATTTTTATGAGCTTTATTTTGTGAGCTAGAATGGGACTTAGTGATGCAGTTATAAACCCTTAGCCGGGATCCTTCTAGGGATCACAATTAAACTAAAGTATTCACCAATTTAGATTTTGTTGGTATCCATACTGGAATGATCTATTGTACACTTTTTTTCTTCCCCCCACCCTTGGATATTTTGTTTATTTACATTTCAAATGTTATCCACTTTCCAGGTTTCTGCTCTTGAAATCCCCTATTCCTTTCCCCCACCCCCTGCTTCTATGAGGGTGCTCCCACACCTGACTCCCCGCCCTAGCATTCCCCTATACTGGGACATCATGCTTTCACAGGACCAAGGGTCTCTCTTTCCACTGATACCCAACAAAGCCATTCTGTGCTATATAAGCAGCTGGAGCCATGGGTTCCTCCATGTGTACACTTTGGTTGGTGGTTTAGTCCTTGGGAGCTCCGGGGTGTCCAGTTGGTTGATATTGATCTTTGTTTGGTGCTTCAAATCCCTTCAGCTCCTTAAGACCTTTCTCTAACTCCTCCATTGGGGTCCCCATGCTCAGTCCAATGGTTAGCTGCAAGCATTATCATCTGTATCAGTAAGGCAATGGCAGAGTCTCTCAGGAGACATCCACATCAGGCTCCTGTCAGCATGACCTTCTTGGCACCAGCAATAGTGACTGGGTTTGGTGGCTGTATGTATATGGGATGGATACTCATATGGGGCAGTCTCTGGATGAGCTTTCCTTTGGTCCCTGCTCCATTCTTTGTTCCTGTATTTCCTTTATAAAGGAGCAATTCTGAGTTAGAAATTTGGAGATGGGTGGGTGACACCATCTTTCAACTGGGGGCCTTGTCTAAACTCTGGATATGATCTCTATGGGTTCTCCCTCCCCTTTGTTGGGTGTTTCAGCTAATCTCATCCCTGTTGGGTCCTTGGAGTCTCTTGCTCTCCTAGCATCTGGGATTTGTTGCTATCCCCAGTTCCCCCATTACTGGGTAAGTAGCTGTACATCTTACATCGTCCCAGATGTGTTGTTTTGTCACACAACATTAGCAAATGAGATATGATGGTATTTATGAGATTTATACTGAAAATACACTTATAGAATTTATGTGGAGATAGTGGTAGATGTAGTAGATGTCTTACAGTTAAAAATAAACTTGGTTTTGTGCATGTAAAACACATGGTTCATATACCACACATTGGTGCTTTTCATTGTCTGATATCAAACTCATAATAGTGATAACTTCCCATCTTTTTTTCCTTTCTTTTCATTCACTTTTATTCATTACTGTCTTTTCTTCATAGAAACTCAAACCTAAAGTAGTTATTATATGGGACAGATGTGGGTCTATTTCAGAAAGAGGGGATGGAGGACATAAGGTCCCAGATTAAGAAGTCAGAAAAACATTAGGAGCTTATCAGCTTGGATCACCTTGTAACTTTGTCAGAGCACGTGAAGACATACATAAAATAGGGTTATATGCCTAGTATACTGAGGGAAGAATAAAAATAAAATAGTTTCCTGGTGTGGATATGACATAGCCTAAGCAGAATAATATAGTATCTGGTGGGAACTGCTTTTTCTATGAATAGGATTCATTATGTTATAGATCAAGTGAGAAACTGTATATGAAGAAATGAGATATTTGCATAGCATTCTCAGAGAAAAATGTTACAATATGGAAATGGTCAGTAGAGTACACCTTGGGTTTCACCACTGCTGGAATTATTTCTGTGAATTTATTGTTTAAAACAATGGATAAATGTGTAGAAAAATAGGTGTAAATGCTTTTGCATGCATTTATCTCTCATTCCACTACCCAAAATAGAAGTAATAGCTTGATAAAATGGTACTAGAGAATGAGAAGCCAGAAGATTAGAACAGATTGACCGAGGACAAGCAGAACAATTCAGTGAGAAGCTGAGAAAATCTAGTTTGAATCAATCAGCTTGCAAGGAGTTTTGAGCCAGAAAAACTGAATGGAACCAGTCAGCTAGAGTTCAGAAGGAGCTGAAAGGGTGAGCTTATTCAGAAGTAAGCCTCCAAGATTACAATTACATCTAGAGAATAAACTTTACTTTTGCAGGTAAGAAATGCATTGGAGATTTTAAAGGAGGAACATGATATATGTAATTTTGATGGATGGAAGCAAATGGAATACAAATATAATTTAATTCTAAAATATGGCATCATGTTACAATGCAGTATTAAAACTAACAGTCATAAATTAATATCTTATGTACCATTTCATTTGACAGTGTCATAGGCTTTTAAAGTTACCTGTTCTGAATAAAATGAGGCCTGAACATTGAGGCGCCTACTTATGGTTTCCTTATATCTGTACATTTAGCCTAAGCTGGATAGGTCTCTTTGTCAGAAATATCATTTTAGCTTTTTGTTCAATATTTCTTGAGCATACAAATACTGAGTGATTATCTCTTCATAATTGCTTTCTTTGAAGATTTTATTTAATTTTATTTGATAGAGTTTTTATTTAATTTTATCTGATACAGTTTTTATTTAATTAAAAGTTTTATTTAATATTTGAATGTCCAAATATGTATGGCTAGACAAACACACATGCATGATGATCTCTTCTTTTACTAGCAATGTTTGCACCTGTGATTGTCTTCAAGCAATCCCTGATCAGACACCCAAAAACTGCACCTGAGAATGGTAAGGTGAAACATTTTGTTGACTATGTGTTTTTCTCCACAAGCAATATCACAGATGTTACTTTCAATAAGAACTGTTTATATGTTTCTGTTGCTTAATCTTTGGGGAAACGATTTCACACTAAAGCAGTGCTTTGAAATCTCAGAAGCATATTCCTCCATGCAGAACATGACAAAACCTCAAAGTTTCTATTCAAGGTGGAAAATAACTAGCTTGTCTATATTCTGATATTATATAGTATTATAACATTTTGTGTTGGATGAAATAGTACATTATTTGGAATATAATTTTGGAATTACACTATTATATATTGCTATTTGACCCAGATTTATATTGTGTTCATTTGTGATTTGAATGAAATAACTAAATGTCTTTATTCATATTATAAAAGGTAAATTTATACTGATATAAAGGGAAAAAGTAATGACCCCTGAAAATTTGGGGTTGGGGAATGTGTTGAGCTGCCTTCAGAGGAATAAGAGGAACACATTGCAGGCCTCAATTCCTCCTTTGACGACTTGGGAGCCTCACGCTATTTTTGTATCTGTTATCCTGGATATATACAAGAGTCTAGCATAGCTGTTCACTGAGGCTGCTCCTAGCAACTGACCTAAACAAATACAGAGACCCACAGCCAAACATTAGATTGCAGTTAGGAAATCTCATGGAAGAGTTGGGGGAAGGATTTTGTAACCCTGGGGGCAATAGGTATTTCACAAGATCAAGAGAGTCAACTAACCTGTATCCTTGGGGGTTGCCAGAGACTGAGTCCTCAATCAAAGAACATACAAGGGCTGAACGTAGAGTTCTTACACATATGTAGTAGACATACAGCTTGGTATTCATGTAGGTCCCCAACAACTGGAGCGGGTGCTTGGTCTGACTCTGTTGTCTACTTGTAGACCCTATTCTTCTAATTGGGTTGTCTTGTCTGGCCTCAGTGGGAGAGGATACACCTAGTGCTGCAGTGACTCAGGTGCCAAGGTGATTTGATAACCAAAGGCAGGAGACCACACCCTTTTCAAAGATGAAGGAAGGAGTGGGAAGAGGAGCCATGTCAGAGGGGGACTCCAAGAAGGGAGGTTGTGATCAGAATATAAAGTGAATAAATATATTAAATTAAAAAATAATGAAGTTGCTAAAAGTAAATGTGGAGAATCTCTATGATATTGACTTATAGAATATTATTTTGGGGACAACTCCAGATATAAGAAATGAAAAGAAAAGTAAATGAAACCCCATACCAGTAACACATTATGAACAGTGGAAGAAACAATTCACAGTAAAAAGATGACATGCAGAAGAGAGAAAAGGTTTGCAACCTCTATTTGACAAGATGTTTACATTGGAATATGTAGTTGTATGGGTTACTTTCTAGACTCTGTGACCATATGTTTGACAAAATTCAACCTAAGGGAAGTAAGATCTCCCTTGTCTTATGGTCTTCTGCATTATTGTGGAGAACGAATGGAAAGTGCAGTGACTGACTTCCATAATGGTTCCCTTCATGTCTACATTTATTTATAACACAACAATAAGCCTGACTGAACCTGGGTCCTTTATTATTTGTCATATTGAACCATGAGCTTTGGGAACAACACCAGGAAATGAAAAAGACCCATGAATCATGGGTCATAACGTAGTGCAAGCACATAGCAGAGCCTTGTACAGAGGTCTGAATTTCATGAGAAGCTTTGAGATGATCAGTCACTACATCACACAATCAGCTTAAAGGTTGAGGATTAATTGAAATCAATGAATAAATTTCCCAGTGCCTAGAGTAGAAAACTACAGACAAATGCTGTTACCCCTGTTCTATGGTGCTCACCATTAAAGGTCCACACTCGTGCAAAACTCAGTACTTGACAATGCTACAGATAGAAATATCAGTAATGCCAGTGTAATGTTTGAAAGTTTCAACAAGAGATAAATGTGGGCTTTAAAATCTTCACAAGTTGGTGTTCAAAGAGAAAGGGATACTCTGAGATGTTAGCCTTAGCTAGGGTTTTACTGCTGTGAACAGACACCATGACTAAGGCAATTCATATGAAAACAACATTTAATTGGGGCAGGCTTGCACATTCAGAGGTTCAGTCCGTTAACATCAAGGCAGGAACACAGCAGCATCCAGGCAGTCATGGTACGTGATGAGCTGAGAGTTCTACATTTTCATGTGATGGCTTTTAGCAAAATACTAGCTTCTAGTCAGCTAGGATGAGGGTCTTAAAGCACACATCCACAGTGACACACCTACTCCAACAGGGCCATACCTTCTAATAATGCCACACCTTGGGTTGAGCCATCACAATGTTAACTGTCACATATATATATATATATGTATATGTATATGTATATATGTGTATATATGTATATGTGTATATATATGTGTATGTATATGATGTATATGTGTGTGTCTGAGAGCAAACGAGAGAGAGAGAGAGAGAGAGAGAGAGAGAGAGAGAGAGAGAGAGAGAGAGAGTCTGTGGGTTTTGAAAATCACATTTCTCAAAACATGTAATTTACAACTAGGTTACAAATTTAAAACAAGCCTGAATTCTAACAACAACAATATTATGTGTTAGTTAGCTTTATTCATCTTTTGTTTCTTAGCACTTACTTTTTTCAAATTCAATTGTAATTTGGATGTATTTGTGAACTTTTTGCTTGCTGTTTTTATTTCCCAATTTTACAAAAGCTCAAATCATCTAGATACAGTTAACCTCAATTGAAATGTGCCTCTAGACAAATTTGTGAAGAATTTTCTTGATTAGAAGTTGATAATAGATGACTCAGCCCACTCTGAGTGGTGTCATCCCTGGGTAGCCAGTTCTTGAATATATATTAAGAAAAAAAATAATTAAACAAACAATGGTTAGCAAGTCAGTAAGTAGGGTTCTTTTGTGCCTCTGCCTCTGCTTCACTTCTTGTTTTGACGTTCCTTCCTCATTTGAGTTTTGGTTTTCCTAAATGATCTTTAGAAATTTTATTTCTTCTTTAGCCGCAGCAACCCTCCTTTTTACCAAAATACCTAAACTCTCCTTTCTTTGCCTTTCTGCTGACAAACAGCACCCCCAGCACACCCTAAATTAGTGGACTACATTCCACTACTTATTTAACACACACACACACACACACACACACACACACACACACACACACACATACACACTCACACATATGTAGAAAACCACCTTTGAAAACATGTAGTCTTCAAATTTACCTGGAAAGTCAGTGTCAAATGGTGTTCCTCATTGTCTTTACTCAGTTGCCTTTCTTCTTCCTGCAAATGGAAATCAGTAAAGACATCTTAAAACGCAAGGCTTCTGGTTTCTACAGAAAATTTGACCTCATAGTTCATGGAGCAAAGTTATTGTATCATGAAAGACTTTTTGATTCTATATACTTTTTGGTGTTTTTGATGTTGTTGATGATGATGATTCTGTTTATACCTATTGCTAATTCAACTTTCTTGCCCCATGTCAAAAGTCTAGTGTTCAGGCTATTCCCATTTATAAGCTCAGTAATGTTCTCTATTCTATAAGTCAAACCTAATCCCAAATTAGAAGCTACTAAATCTATCTGCTTCCTTTGGCCCTCTTTTTAATCATCGAATTCTATTCTGTCTGCAATCCCAAGACATGAAAACATAATTGACTTAATTACCATTAAATAGAGTGTTCTTGGTATACCTTGCTTTCTTTATGTATCACAAAGTTATGAAACAAATACCTATACTCATCATTGTTTTATTTTTTAATAATTTTATTTTTTAGATATTTTATGTATTTACATTTCAAATGTTATCCACTTTCTTCCCTCTCCCATACTCTCTTCCCACTGCCTCTGCTTCTATAAGGATGCTTTCATTCCCACCCACCCACCCACTCCAACCTTAACACCCTGGCATTATCCTACATTGGGAAAACAAGCCTTCACAGGAACAAGGGCTTTTTCTCCCATTGATGTTGGACGATGCCATCCACTACCACATATGTAGCTGGAGTCACGGGTCCCTCCATGTGTAGTCATTGTTTTGTGGTTTAGTTTCTGGGAGCTCTGGTGGTGTTTAGTTGGTTGGTATTGTGGTTCTTCCTATGATGTAACAAAGCCCTTCTGCTCCTTCAGACTTTTCTGTAATTCCTCCATTGGGGTCTCCTTGTTCAGTCCAATTGTTAGCTGCAACAATCCTCATCTGTGTCAGTAGGGATCTGTCAGAGACCCATATCTGGCTCCTGTCAACAAGCACATTTTGGCATCAGCAATAGTGATTTGCTGGGTTTGGTGGCTGCATATGGTATGGATCCCCAGGTGAGGCACTCTCCATTCTTCAGTCCCTGCTCCACTCTTTGTCCCTATATTTCTTCCCGTGAATATTTGTTCTCCTTTCTAAGAAGGAATGAAGCATCCACATTTTGGTCTTCTTGGGCTTCGTATGATCTGTAAAAGTTTTCTTAGGTATTCCAATCTTGGAAATTTCTTCCCAAATTTAGTTATGGTCACGGTGTTTTATGCATAGAAAGAGAAAGTTAACTAGGAGAATAGTTTGAATAAACTACTTGTTACAATTTGAGAAGAGAGAGGACTGTTGCAAACATCACTTCACCATGTAAGCATAGTTCATAAGAATTTTTAGTATGATGGAGTGAGATACAGGAAAATAATCGTTTCTTACTAAGAATATTGATTTTGTTATTTGTCTCAAAATTTTAGATGTTTATGCACACAGAAATATGACAAGATTGGGGATAAGGAGGTTTTATTCCCTTCACATGACTGCATATTTCATCTGCCCAATTTTTGCTGCACTGTCAGATTGGTATAACTTTGCTACTTTGATTTCAATATAAAAAACTGAATATAAAGTTTAAATACCTAAAATATTTAATCATTTTATTTCATTAGCAAAAATTTTAGGATAATTTTTACTTTAAACATTTTAAACAATGAATACAGAAAATGTGATTCATTTACACATTGGAATACTACTCAGCTATTAAGAATAAGTACATTATGATATTTTGCAGGCAAATGGATGGAACTAGAAAATATCCTACATGATGTAACTTTGACCCAAAAGGACATGCATGGTATGTACTCGTTAGTAAGTGTACATTAGCCACAAAATGTACATAATACACAGGATACAGTATAAAGAACTCAGGTTAACAACCTGAAGGTCCCAAGCGATGACTCCTAAATCCCACATGGGAGGGAGAAGAAAGCAATCACAGGAAGGAGAATGGAGGGTCATAGTTGGGAAGGGGAAAAGGAAGGAAAGAGGGAATCATGATCAGGTATTAAGTTGGGGGAAAAGGATTTAAGCTATGAGGGCCAGCAGAAAGAATAAAAACAGGCAACCTACGGAGGTAGGTCATGGCAGGATTCTCTAGAATGTACCAGAGAACTGGGAGGAGAGAGACTCTCAGGACTCAAAGGGAGAGACCTTAGATGAAATGCCCTACAGTGGGCAGAGGGAACTTGTAGAATCCACCTCCAGAAGAAAGAAAGGATAAGACGTGTGTGATGGGGTTGTTATCCCACAGTCAAAACTCTGACCCATAATTGTTCCTGTCTGAAAGAACTTCAGGGTCAAAATGGAGTAGATCCTGAGGGAAAAATGGTCCAGTAATAGGCCCAAAGTGGGATACAGCTCAAGGGAAGGCCCCAAGGCCTGACACTATTGCTGAGGCTATGGAGTGCTCACATAAAGAGCCTTTCATGACTGCCCTCCAAAAGACCCAAAAAGCAGTTGAAAGAGTCAGATGCAGATATTTGTACCGAACCAATGAACAGAAGCTGCTGACCCCTGTGGTTGAATTGGGGAAAAGCATAAGTATCCATTATTTTCTTAAAATAATAAAAAAAAAAAGCTATGTTAATTCTGACATTTCTTTGTATTACAGGACTTTTAGTCATTTTTCTGATGTCTAAATTATAATGCTTGTCAATTTCACAGGATCTAGACTCACCTAGGGTATGATTATGAACCTGTGATTATTTTGTAGATGAATTCAGCATACCTTGAGGAACATCTGTGGAAGTTTATCTAAATTAGGTAAATTTCGTGAGAAGACACACCACACCCTAAATGCAGTACCACCATTTCTTCACCTGAAATCTAGAATGGAATTAAAATGAAGATTTATCTGAGCACTAGCATTGGTCCCACATAACTTCTTTGCCATAAGTGACTATACCCTGGAAGTGTGAACAAAATGATCTCTTTTTTATAATTCCTTTGTTCAGAGTATTTTATCATACTAACCACACAAATAACTAATAATCGTTTTCTGTATTTAAAATTTCTCTCAGAAAAAAAAATTTGGGGTGTAGCCAAAGATAATGCAGATATTTGGGTCTTTTAGTAATTTTGCATCACATTAATTTAGTTTGTTTTGAGCAATTCTGTCACATAAATGCAATTTGAATAGGTACTACTTTAAATGTCTAATACTGACTACAATCATTAATATTAGACATTATATTTTCATGGTAACTATAAACATCAACCAAAGCAAATTACAGTATGTAAAATTCAAGGTTAATTTAGCTGAGGGTCAAAAGAGCCTAAGGAAAAATCAATTTTTTGAGAGAGATAATTGTTTTCAGAACACAAAGAAAAAACTCCATTTGTATTAAGTGAATTAACCAAATATTCTTCTCTATAACTTGATTTAATTATCCAATTACCTCCATGATTTCATGTCTTATTGATGAAATGAGACAAAGTTCAACTAAAACTGCATTATCTCTCACCTGTTGATAAGACCAAGGAGATAGATTATATGATAGCACTTGATAGTGATCATTAGAGATAAGCTTAGCATTAAGAAGAGTTAATCTGTGTCTCAGTCTTCTTTTAGGTTCCTATAAGATATGTGACTACACCAAGTTTTATAATCCCAAGCAGAGACAAATATAACTATGCTATACAGTAAGAAGTAGAGTTTGTTCTGCATCATAATAACTTACAGGCATTTAGTAAGCATACTCACAGGAAGATAAATAACATAAAGACTGAGAATGATTTTTCTAGGCAAGTATTAAAATAGAAGTAACAATTAATAAGTTATATTTTAAGTGACTAAGGTTCTCACTGATATCTGTTTTCTGTTTTATAAATACTATTAATTAATTTCATGAAAATGTCCTATATTCTCTTAATTGTAACACTTAAAATAATAAATAATTATTATGCAAAGCACTACTGCTAAGATAGAGAATGCTGGATTGTGTGACAACTCACCTAAAATCTAGAGGTAGAAACATGGGATTCTAGGGAAGCCTGACAACCAGTGGAACACAGGAAGATTTCTAATAAACCTTAATCATGTCTGTCCATATCCTAACATACACAGAGAAACAAGTCTACTCACATATGTAAATAAATGTATATCAATGCACACTCATATGCTTTATACACACTCATAGGCATATCACACTGAAACACATACACAGACATACATACAGAGAGAGAGAGAGAGAGAGAGAGAGAGAGATTGAAAGAGTGAGACCTTCAAAGAAGACCTAATACCAATACTCTTCAAATTATTCCATGAAATAGAAAAAGAAGGAACACTACCCAATTTATTCTATGAAGCCACAATTATGCTGCTTATACCTAAACAAGACAAAGACCCAACAAAGAAAAAGACATTCGCACCAATTTCTCTTATGAATATCAATGCAAAATACTCAATAAAATTCTCACGAACAAAATCTCACAAACACATCAAAATGATCAGCCATCATAATCAGGTAGGCTTCATCCCAAGGATTCAGGGATAGTTCAATATATGGAAATCCATCAACACTATATAAACAAACTCAAAGGAACAAAAACACATGATCATCTCATTAAATGCTGAGAAAGTATTTGACCAAATTCAACACCACTTTATAATAAAAGTCTTAAAAAGATCAGGCATTCAAGACCCATACATAAACATAGTAAAAGCAAAGCAGTAGCCAACATCAAAGTAAATGGAGAGAATCTTGAAACAATCCCACTAAATTCCCATGCTCTCTATATCTATTCAATATAGTACTAAAAATCCTAGCCTTAGCAATTAAACAACAAATTGTGGTCAAACAGACATGAATTAAAATTGAAGAATTCAAAATATCACTATATGTATATGATATGATAGTATACTTACATAAACCCAAATATTCCACCAAAGAACTCCTAAACCTGATAAACAACTTCAGCAAAGTGGCTGGATATAAAATTACCTCAAACAAACAGTAGTCTTCCTCTACTCAAAGGATAAACAGGCTGAGAAAGAAATTAGGTAAACCAAACCCTTCAAAATAGTCACAAAATAATATAAATAATCATAAAATAATATAAAATATTTTGGTGTGACTCTAACTAAGCAATTGAAAAATCTGTATGAAAAGAACTTCAAGTCTCTGAAGAAAGGAAATGAAGAAAGGGCTGAAGAGATGGCTCAGCAGTTAAGAGCACTTATTGCTCTTCCAGAAGTCCTGAGTTCAATTCCCAGCAACCACATGGTAGTTCACAGTCATCTGTAATGAGATCTGATGCTCTCTTCTGGTGTGTCTGAAAACAGGTATTGTATGTTGTAGTTTTCCCTGGAGTCATCTATATTTTGATGCCAATTCCTCTGCCCCAAGGATGACTGCCTGGTCACATACTCAGGACTCAGGTGACTTCCTCAGAACCTTCTCCCCATTTAATTTGTAAAAAATGGCCAGGGCCAGTACAGGATAGAACAAGGCCTGTCATTGGATAAGAAGGAAGGATGGGCGGGAGAAAGGTTTGAGGGAAGAGGAGGAGAAGGAAATGGAAGACAGGAAGTCACTGAGAGAGAACATGGAAGCTGATGGTAAGATTCCATGCTGTACCTTACAGGTTGTTATGAATGTTCTTAAGGGATGGATGCGTACAGGACTTTGTATATTTAGGTGGACAATAATATCTTATCAATTACATCAAAGGTTATTGTGTTGTGTGTTCTATGAAAGTGTGTAGCAGCTAGAGACACTGGACCGAAGTGGAATTGGGATGTGTGCTTCTGGCAAGATATCTAGCAGATATCTTGGGGCACTGCAGTACTGGATCTAGTAGGGGATGAAAGACAGCATTTTATTTTTTTATAATTTTACAACAATAGTGTACTCATAAAATAAAATAAATAAATCTTAAAGAAAAATAAAAGAAATTAATGATCTCAGAGGGTGGAAAGATCTCCCATCCTCATGGATTGGCAGAATTAATATACATTAAAAATGGCCCTCTTGCCTAATGCAGTCTACAGATTCAATGCAATTCTCATCAAAATTCCTACTCAATTCTTTATAGAGACAGAAAAAGCAATTTGAAAGTTCATTTGGAATAACAAAAAACCCAGGTTAGTGAAAACTATACTCAAGAATAAAAGAACTTCTGGGGGAATCACAATCCCTGACTTCAAGCAGTATTACAGAGCAATAGTTGTAAAAAAAATGTATGGTATTGGTACAGAGACAGGCAGATAGATTATTGGAACAGAACTGATGACCCAGAAATGAACCCACAAACCTATGGTCACTTGATCTTTGACAAAGGAGCTAAAAAACCATCCAATGGAAGAAAGATAGCATTTTCAACAAATGGTGCTGGTTCAACTGGAGGTCAGCATGTAGAAGAATGCACATCAATCCATTCTTATCACCATATACAAAGCTTAAGTCCAAGTGGATCAAGGACCTCCACACAAAACCAGATGTGGGGTTGCAAGAAGAAATAAGTTTCACAGATGCAAGAAACAAAGTTGTAAGAACGAGGGAATACAGGAGCAAGGTCTTGGTGGGCAGAGTGACCAGGCTTAATGGAAACAACTGTTCCCCCTACCCCTCTCTGAGGCAGATTCCAAGAATGACCACAAAATGACATCCTGACACTGCCTGACCACCCAGCCCCCCCCCCGCCCCCCAGTTCCTCTCCCCCTCTAAGGGACATGCCAACTTAGCCCTTTCCCAAGGATTCTCCAAGACAAGGTGTAGGGCTAGATGAGGAAAGTGACCAAATGAGCCAAGAACAGTTCATTGAGCAGGCCAGCCAATACCTGATCAGATCCTTTGTCCTCTGTACCACTAATGAGAATAGGCCAGCTAACCCTGTTGCTGAAGTCTGTCCTCTGTAACAAATAAAAGTTGTGTGCTTTTTGGGTTCGGGGTTGCCTCTCCCTGCATGGATGAGCAAACCCATGTATGTGGATTAAAAACCTTATACCCTCTTGCTATTGCAGTGGTCACTTTGTCAATCTGTGCTCTGTGGGTGGCGCTTCTGAGGTAGGGCCATTTCAGGGCCCTACAACATGCACACTGGGGGTTTTCCATGATGATATATAGACTGACTAGGTGCACAGGTTCAGACAAAGGGTAAAGAACTTGAGTAGGGTGGGGAAACTGCTTTCACTGCCTCAGCTGCTGGTGTTGCTCCACTGCTGCTGAAGCATGTGGGGCCTGAGCCACCAGGAGACTTGACTAGCCAGGGAGGGAGGCAGGGAAGCTTCAGGGGAGCAGATCTTTTGCCATGCCACAGTGTTGCAGCTCTTAGAAGATAGACTAATTCCTGTACATGTTTAATCCTTCTGAATAGGATTCTTAAATACAGTTTTTGAATGAGTCAGTGTCTGACAGCAGGTACTTCCTGTGGTTTGGCCTGAGAGCTTGGGAAGATCTCATTTACATATGTGAGGGAATGGTCCTGCTTCTATGTAAATGATCTGTCTTGAGCCTACCTGACCTGTGGCCATGTCCTCACCTGTGGTGGAGGAATTTGAGCTGTTGCCCTATGTGACTGATCTATCTCAAACATCTCTAAAGGGGGTGTCAGGAGCTCTAGCTACATGACAGAGGCCTGATCTTTTGAGATTTTGGGAAAGCTCCTGCCAACCCTTTTAGGGACCACTCAGATTGACCTATCTTGACCATGAATCGGGGTTCCTTTCACAGTCTACCATCTCACAACCAGATACACTGAAACTAAAGGAAGAGAAAGTGGGGAGGAGCCTCGAACATATGGGAATGGGAAAATTTCCTGAACAGAGCACCAATGGCTTATGCTTTAAGATCGACAATAAACAAATGGAACCTCATAAATTGCCAAGTTTCTGTAAGTCTAAGGACACTGTAAATAGGACAAAATGGCAATGAACATATTGGAAAAAAGGTTTTTACCAATCCTATATCTGATAGAGGGCTATTATCCAATATATACAAAGAACTCAAGAAGGTAAACTGCAGAAAATCAAATAACCACACTAAAAAATGGGGTATAGAGCTAATCAAGCAATTCTCAACTGAGGAACATCAAATGGCCACAGGGTACCTAATGAAATGGTAAATATCCCTAGTCCTCAGGAAAATGGAATTCAAAACAAACCTGAGATTCTACCTCATACCAGGAAGAATGACTAAGATCAAAAATTCAGGTAATAGCAGATGCTGGTAAGGATGTGAAGAAAGAAACATTACTCCATTTTTGGTGGGATTGCAGGCTGATACAATCACTCTGGAAATCAGTCTGGTGGTTCCTCAGAAAAATGGACATAGTACTACCTGAGGACTCAGCTGTACCACTCCTGGGCATATACCCAAAAGATGCTCCAACATACAACAAGGACACATGATCCACCATGTTTGTAGCAGCCTTATTTATAATAGCCAAAAACTGGAAAGAATCCAGATGTCCTTCAACAGAGGAATGGATATAGAAAATCTGATACATTTCCACAATGAAGTACTACTCTGCTATTAAAAACAATGACTTTATGAAATTCTTAGGCAAATGGATGGGACTAGAAAATATCACCCTGAGTGAAGTAACGCAATCACAAAAGAACACATATGGTATGCATTCACTGAGAAACAGATATTAGCTCAAAAGTTCAGAATAACCAAGATACAATTCACAGACCACATGAAGCTCAAGAAGGAAGGCCAAAGTAAGTATCCTTCATTCTTTCTTAGAAGGGGAAAAAAATACTCACAGGAGGAAATACAGAGACAAAGTGTGGAGCAGAGACTGAAGGAAAGGCCATTCAGAGATTGCCCTACTTGTAGCATTCATCCCATGTACAGTTACCAAACCCAGAAAATTTTGCGGATGCCAAGAAGTTCATGCTGACAGGAGCCTGATATAGCTGTCTCCTGAGAGGCTTTCTCAGAGACTGACAAATACAGAGGTGGATACTCACAGCAACCCATTGTACTAAGAATTGGTCCACAATGGAGGAGACAGAGAAAGGACTGAAGGAGCTGAAGGGATTTGCTACCCCATAGGAAGAACAACAATCTAAACCATCCAACCCCCCCACCCAGAGCTACCAGGAACCAAACCACTAACCAAAGTGTACACATGGAAAGACCCATGGAATCAGCTGCATATGAAGCAGAGGATGGCCTTGTCTGACATCAATGAGAGGAGAAGCCCTTGGTCCTGTGGAGGCTAGATGCCCCAGTGTAGGGAAATGCCAGGAGGCAGAGGCAGGAAGGTGTGGATAGGTGGGTGGGTAAGGGAGCATCTTCATAGAAGCATGGGGAGGGTGTATGGGATATGGTGATTCTGGAAGGGAAAGCAGGGAAGGGAATAACATTTGAAATGTATATAAAAATATGAAATAAAAGAAGAGGGGATAGAGGGGAGAGCGAAAGATCTATAGTTTTTAAGACTTTGCTTTGATCCCTTTATGTTAGTACTTCAGATTGTTATTTATAAAGCAATTTATTCATGAGTTTTGAAATGCATGGCTTCAAGCAATGTCATGTATTCCCAAGTAGCTTGTATCATCAAAAATGAATGTTAATTTAAATAAGCTTGAGGTAAAAAGTAGCAGTGGAAATTCATAAGTTAAATCATTACATTATGTTTATCTTTGCTTTGCTTCTATTTCTGAATGGCTATCATTATTAAAAAGGCATGTAAAAAATGTGCTTTCTGGATGATCTCCAAAATGAAAGTAAGACAGTAAAGACATTTTATAGTTGTGAAAATTGTTTTTAGAAATTGTCAACAATAATTAACTAGAAAGGAATTTAAGAGAAAATGAAAGATCTTCTAAATAACCAACAGAAAGAAACAATGAGAAATACCATGTAATGTAACAATGACATACCATGTAAAATCAATATTATTCCTAATATAGGAATGAAATTAGTGTAAATGAGTAATAAAAGCTTATTCAATGCTGCTGTTTTTTTACACATACAATGTGGCAGTCATGTTCATTTCTATTGCTCTATGTATCAATCCTTTTATCTATCATCTATCTATCCTTTATCTACCTCCAGTATTTGTAAGATTCAAAGACATGCTATTTTCCCCATCCTTCAGACTTGATATAAATTTTACTGCTCAGATAAACACCCCTCAGGAAGTTCTTTCCTCAGTTTATACCCTGTTCTGGGAAAGGGGTACAAAGGTTAGCTCATGTTTTCCAGAATTATGGCTATAGCCCCATAATTGCTAAATACTTTCGAAATCCACTCCCAATTTTATATACAAATCTTAACCCTTTGGTACTTAAATTCGTCTTCATGTAATTATGACAAAATAACTGACTAGAGACAACTTAATGGAAAAAAAAAGAGATTTATTTAGATCATGCTTTACAGAACAATTTGCATTAAAATAACTTAAAAATAGAATCAGTGAGAAACTTGAAGTTGATTTTAAGAAGTTACAGAGGAAAACACAAGGAGACAAAATGGAGAACATGGTAACTACAAGGAGGAGGCTGATGCTGAAAAGAAAGGAGGTTATACTTTTTTTTTAATCTTTATTGACTTGAGTATTTCTTATTTACATTTCAATTGTTGTAGCCCTTCCTGGTTTCCAGGCCAACATCCCCCTAACCCCTCCCCCTCCCCTTCTATATGAGATTCCCCTCCCCATCCTTCCCCCATTACCACCCTCCCCCCAACAATCACATACACTGGGGATTCGGTCCTGGTAGGACCAAAGACTTTCCCTTCCACGGGTGCTCTTACTAGGCTATTCATTGCTACCTATGAGGTTGGAGCCCAGGGGTCAGTCCATGTATAGTCTTTGGCTTAGTCCCTGGAAGCTCTGGTTGCTTGGCATTGTTGTTCATATGGGGTCTCGAGCCACTTCAAGCTCTTCCAGTCCTTTCTCTGATTCCTTCAATGGGGGGGTCCCATTTCAGTTGAGTGGTTTGCTGCTGGCATTCAGCCTAGGTATTTTTGCTGTATTCTGGGTGTGTCTCTCCAGGAGAGATCTACATCCTGTTCCTGTTGGCCTGAACTTCTTTGCTTCATCCATCTTGTCTAATTGGGTGGCTGTATATGTATGGGCCACATGTGGGGCAGGCTCTGAATGGGTTTTCCTTCTGCCTCTGTTCTAAACTTTGCTTCCCTGTTCCCTGCCAAGGATATTCTTGTTCTCCTTTTAAAGAAGGAGTGAAGCATTTGCATTTTGGTCATCCTTATTGAGGTTCATGTGTTCTGTGCATCTAGGTTAATTCAAGCCTTTGGGCTAATAGCCATTTATCAATGAGTGCATACCATGTGTGTTTTTCTGTGATTGGGTTACCCCACTCAGGATGATATTTTCCAGTTCCATCCATTTGCCTATGAATTTCATAAAGTCATTGTTTTCGATAGCTGAGTAATATTCCACTGTGTAGATGTACCACATTTTCTGTATCTATTCCTCTGTTGAAGGGCATCTGGGTTCTTTCCAGCTTCTGGCTATTATTAATAAGGCTGCTATGAGCACGTGTATTTGTTATATATTGGGGCATCTTTTGGGTATATGCCCAAGAGATGTATAGCTGCTCCTCAGGTAGTTCAATGTCCAATTTTCTGAGGAACCTCCAGACTGATTTCCAGATTGGTTGTACCAGTCTGCAATCCCATCAACAATGGAGGAGTGTTCCTCTTTCTCCACATTCTCACCAGCATCTGCTGTCACCTGAGTTTTTGATCTTAGCCATTTTCACTGGTGTGAGGTGAAACTCAGGGTTGTTTTGATTTGCATTTCCCTTATGACTAAAGATGTTGAACATTTCTTTAGGTGTTTCTCAGCCATTCAGCATTCCTTGGCTGTGAAGTCTTTAGCTCTGAACCTCATTTTTTAATAGGGTTATTTGTCTCCCTGCGGTCTAACTTCTTGAGTTCTTCGTATATTTTGGATATAAGCCCTCTATCTGTTGTAGGATTGGTAAAGATCTTTTCCCAATATGTTGGTTGCCATTTTGTCCTAACAACAGTGTCCTTTTCCTTACAGTAGTATTGCAGTTTTATGAGATCCCATTTGTCGATTCTTGATCTTAGAGCATAAGCTATTGGTGTTTTTTTCAGGAAATTTTCTCCAGTGCCCATGTGTTCGAGATTCTTCCCCACTTTTTCTTCTATTAGTTTGAGTGTATCTGGTTTGATGTGGAGGTCCTTGATCCACTTGGACTTAAGCTTTGTCCATGGTGATAAGCATGGATCGATCTGTATTCTTCTACATGCTGACCTCCAGTTGAACCAGCACCATTTGCTGAAAATGCTATCTTTTTTCCATTTGATGGTTTTAGATCCTTTGTCAAAAATCAAGTGCCCATAGGTGTGTGGGTTCATTTCTGGGTCTTCAGTTCTATTCCACTGGTCTATCTGTCTGTCTCTGTACCAATAACATGCAGTTTTTATCACTGTTGCTCTGTAATACTGTGAGTCCAGGGATAGTGATTCCCGCAGAAGTAGGAGGTTATACTTTTAATTTTTAGACATTAGTATTAAGCTTTCAGAGGAAGAAAAAGAATGTCTAAAATGCTAGAGCAAGCTGAGTAGGATTTAAGCCAGTGTATAGAGATTTAGACAGAAAGAAGAAACAAGAAATGTAATACCTTATCAGTTAAAACTCAGAAATCAAAGGATTACGAGTGAGCCACACTGGAGGTGCATTGTATGTGTGAAGTGTGTAAATGTATGCCTCATTAAGGGGATATGGTTCCTTTTATCATACAATGTTTTCAGGAAATCCAAAGCCAAATATGAGGAAGGCAGGATTGTGGTTACTAGAATTTCAAAGTTCACAAATATTAGCTACCTAATCATGGGTATGCAGTTCAACTAGGCTTACTCCTCACGCTTCTAAAAAATAGGGAATCAAGAAGGGAGAGTCAAGGTATCCAGCAGACTTTCTCCCTTTCCATTTTCATTCAGTCTGAGATACAAACTCATGGTATGGTATTGGCTCCGTTCAGGATGGGTCTTCTCTTCACTGTTATTCCTCTCTAGAAAAAAAATTCACAGCCCCCAACATTTTTCTCATTAATGCCTTTTGGTCTTTCTTAATCCAGTAAGTTGTCACTGAAAAGTAAACAGAACAGATGTCTTACAACAGAAGAATGGATAAAGAAAATGTGGCTCATTTATACAATGGAACACTACTCAGCTATTAACAAGCCATACATCCTGAATTTTGCAGGCAAATGGATGACACTAAAAAATATCGTCCTGAGTGAGGTAACTCAGACCCTAATGTACATGCATGGTTTGTACTCACTGATAAGTGGATGTTAGCTAGAATTGTACAGAATATCCAGCATCCAATTCACAGAACTCAAAACGTTAATAAGCTGAGGACCTCAATCCCACATGGGAGGAAGAAAAAACCAACCAAAAGTGGGAAGGGAGAGAGGGACCTGTGTGGGAAATGGGACAGGGAGACGAAAAGAGAAACATCATCAGGTATTGGGTAAGGGAAAAAGACTAAAGCCCTGAGATACAGCAGAAAGAATGGAAACAGGCAACCTTAGGAGTGAGGAGGTAGGGTGACCTTCCAGAATGTACCAGAGACCTGGGAGGTAAGAGAGTCTCAGTACTCAAAGGCAGGGACCTTAGATGAAATGCCCTACAGTTGGGAGAGGGAACTTGTAGAGCCCACCTCCAGAAGAAAGACAGGGTGTTAAGTACGGGATGAGGTTGCCATCCCATGGTCAACACTCTGACCTATAATTATTCCTGTTTGAAAGAACTTCAGGGACAAAAATAGAGAAGATCCCAAGGAAAAAAAAGATCCAGCAACAGGCCCAAAGTGGGATCCAGCTCAAGGAGAGGCCCCAAGACCTGACATTACTGAGGCAATGTAGTACTCACATAAAGGGACCTATCCTCTGAAAGACCCAAAAAACACCTGGAAGAGTCAGATGCTGATATTTACACCCAACCACTGGACAGAAGATGGCAACCTCTATGGTTAAATCAGGGAGAATCTAGAAGAGGCTGAGGAGGAGGGTAACCCTGTAGAAGAACCAGTAGTCTCAATTAACTTGGACCCCTGAGCTCTCTCAGACATTGGACCACCAACTAGGCAGCATACACTCACTAGCTGATATGAAGCCCCCAACACATACAGCAGATGACTTCCTGGTCTGGACTCAGTGAGAGAAGATGCACCCAACCCTCAAGAGACTTGAGGCCCCAGGGAGTAGGGAAGTCTAGTGAAGTGGGGTGTGGGGTTGGGCTATCATCTTGGAGAAGGGGAAGGGTTTATGGGATGAGGAATAGTCAGAGGGTAATGTGGGAAGGGGATAAAACTGAACTGTATAAAAAGATTTAAAATTATTTTAAAATGAAAGAAAGAAAAGTAACTATCAGGTACTTTTCTCAGATTAAACATTTTATTAAATGTTTAATCACAGGATATTAGGAGGCCTTCTCATTTTATAACATTATAGAGTATGAACTTTGTATGTATGTATGTTCTTTCTTTGAAATTGTATCCTCTGTTATTGACTGAACATGCCTATACAATTTTGCCTATCATCTATCTATCCACCTATATCTATCTACCTATCTATCTCTCTCTCTATCTCTCTATCTATCTATCTCTCTATCTATCTCTCTCTCTATCTATCTATCTATCTATCTATCTATCTATCTATCTATCTATCTATCTATCTATCTATCATCTGTCTATGACTCTGTCTGTCTGTCTAAATGGTCGGCATTTTCTGAAGTTTTACTTTAAAAGAATGCTATTATATATTCTTAAAACAATTCATATAATCTATTTTGATCATATTCATTCCCAACAATTTTCCCCAGCTCCTACATACGTATCTCCATATCCACCTAACTTCTCCTTCCTTCTATCACCACTTATCTCTCCTTCCTCCCCCCCCCTTTTTTTTTGTTTTTAAAAACATCTACAGACACTTAAGTGATGACTAACTACTCCAGGGCATGAAGCAAAACGTAATTTCATTGAAAAAAATTGAGTCTCCCTCACCAAGTAACAATCAAATGACAGTGGTTTTTTGGCTAGCAATGGGAAGTAGCCCATATCTTTTTTGCTAGAATTTTGTCTCTCTTGAGCTGGAGAGGCTCTTCTGTATTTTGTTGCTTGCTTTGTGATTCCTATGTGTATCTGCTGTGTTGTGTCTGGAAAATATTGTTTCTTTGATGTTATTATACCACCTCTACTCTTACACTTTTTTTTCTGCCCTGCTTCTGTATAGATCCCATTTGAAAAAAATTTACTTTAGGATATCACAAAAAATAACACCATACAGCTATCAGCTGTATTAAGACAGCCACCTAAACATTTGTGAAGTTCAAGATTATATACATCTTTATGAATTTCTATACCCTCAGAATACCATTTTAAAGAGAGATAGCTTCCTTTAGGGATTTAAACCAAGCATAAAGTATAACTTATTTCTGAGTAAATATTTATTAATGGAATGTAAACAAAAGTATAAATTAAAATTAATTTTAATTCCATACTTTATAAACATGTTCATTTCAAGATATTCTTACTTCCACAAATATTAGTAATTTTGCCTCCAAAAATTTTTGCTTTTAAAAGGAAGTTCACATTTTCAATACTATATTGTAGTCCTTCAGCAATGATTTACTAAAATTTATCAGAGATTGGTTGGATTGATTAAGATTACCCAAGTTAAGGCAATTATTAAGTTCTCTTCAAGAATATTTAACATAATTGATATAAATTAATTGAAAGAATTAAATACTCACATAACTCTCAGGATTACAATGATGAAATTAGTAACCAATTGTCATGCAAATGATAGTTTGGAAATCACTCATTCAGGAATAAGTTATTATTTATAATTTCATATGTATTTAGTTAATATAATAATGTTTTAAATGCTTACTTAAGCACTAATATTCAGATTATTGTTGATATTACTTTTTGCAACAGATGACCCTATAATTTAAAAAGTCTAAAAAATATTATAAGTCTGAATTATTGGAATCCATTTGTATATAATTATCAAAATATTAGAGGTATAGATTTTGTTTTGTTGTGATGTAGTTGTTATCTTGATTTAATTGAAAATGCACAAATAACTCACATCTATTATTTCAGTCAGATGATAAAAAGAGATGATAGTGTAAATATGATCAGTGTATATTCTATGTATAGATATATAGAACCTTTTAGGACTAGAAACAATGTTCTTCAGAAACTAATCATAAGAGTAATAATTGTCTAAAAAGATCAGTGTGTGGGTCCCTAATTAGAAGTGAAACACTGCACATATTATAAGCTATGAGTCATTTGGTTAAGTTCTGTGCGTGTTACTCTAGTTTAACTCACAAAATAGTAACTCTCTGTGAATCAAAAAATCAACAATGCAACTTTCATTAATGCAAATAATGGGCATTATTTATTATTATTGCATGCTATGAACTGCTGAATACAAATCTATAGCTTATAACTTTCATTTTCTTTGGTTAATTGTATTTATGCTATCAGTAATTATACCAGATCATGTATATTCTAGTAATGTTATATAATTTTTGTCATTCTTCTCATTTGTAAGTACCTGTAATCTCTAAAGTATATGCGCAGACCCCTTCCTTTCAATTTCTTTTTTTTTTAAATTTAGAAAATATTTTGTAAACACTAATATGAAGAAAATTGACTATATCCAAGTACATCATCACAAATGAAGTATATGATATTTACATCATAGCATTTCTTAAACTAGCTCAATTATTGAAGAAAGATTACCAACTGGCCTTTAGCACAGATAATTTATGTTCTCTGCACTTGTCACTTATGACTAGTTATACACCGTCCAAAGAACATGTTATGTAATTTAAATATTAATCTTCATTGTTGCTATGTAATTAAAATACTAAAGTTCTCAAATATTTCCTGCTTTTAAATATATTGACGTCTATGAAAGATTGTATTCATAAAATTTATTTTGTTGTTAATCAAATTTATTTCAATGTTGAAAAAACTTAATTGATATTGATAATATTCACATGTCAATTGATATATGAAAATGAAATACTCATATTCCTCAAATATTTCTCAATTAATATTATGATAAAGTCATAAAAGTAGGAAATTTATATAAAAACCTTAAATTCTGAATTAAATTGTCATCTGTAAGTTTTATTTAGAATAATAAACCATTTGAACTTTAAGAATGCATTAAGTCGGACATAGACATCTGCTCTCAGAAATATTTTGGTGGCAAACTTCATGGAGTTCAGTACCAAAGCTGAGATACCTATTGTTGGTCTGAGCTCCTGGAAATCTTCCCCAAACCAAATTAAAGAAGCTGTGAAGGCGGCCACTGATGCCGGGTATCATCATATTGATGGTGCATATGTATATTGCAACAAGAATTAGGTGGGGTAAGCCATCCAAGAGAAGAGCAATGAGAAGGCTGTGAGGCAGGAGGACCTCTTCCTTGTCAGCAAGTTGTGGCCCACCTGTTTTGAGAAAAAAAAAACTGCTAAAGGGAACCTTTCAGAAAACCCTCATGCATCTGGAGGTGGACTATGTAGACCTCTATCTTATTCACTGGTTACAAGGACTTCAGCCAGTAAAGTTGTTATTCCCAAAAGAGGATCAAGGCAGTATCTTCACCAGTAAAACCAGTCCTTGGAAATCTGGGAGAGCATGGAAGAACTGGTGGACCATGGGCTGGTGGGAGCTCTGGGCATCTCCAATTTGAACCACTTCCAGATTGAAAGGTTCCTGAACAAGCCAGGACTGAAACATAAGCTAGTGACCAACAAGGTCGAACACCACCCTTACCTCACCCAGGAAATACTGATCCAGTACTGTCACTCCAAGGGCATCACCATCATGGCCTACAGTCCTCTGGGCTCCACAGACAGGCCTAGTGTCAACCCAGAGGACCCTTCATTATTAGAGGACCCTAAAATTAAAGAGATTGCCGCAAAGCACAAGAAAACTGCAGCCCAGGTTCTGATTTGGTTCCACATTCAAAGGAACATGGTGGTGATCCCAAAGTCTACAAAAGAACATTCAGGTCTTTGGCTTCCAGTTGTGGAACAGAGAGATGGCCCGCCTGTTCCTGAGACAGTAAACATGGAAGAATACCTCTGTGATACAGAATACTGAAGCTGAATCAGCTCAAGAGGCTTTCTCTTTGAGGATGCGTACCTCACTCCTAGAGTCCTCTTTAATCTCAGCCTGCTTGACATCGCGCTGTGAGCAAGGCTGTGTTTAAATCCCCACACTGAATCAGGAACAGAATGTTGCAAGCAAATGTGACTAGGAGAAGCAAATGGACATCTCCTTCGCTAATTTGATATGGCCAAATGTTTGTCAAAAACAAGGAGCTCTGGTAACATTTGAGGTATACAGATAAAATAATAAAAAACATAACATTAACAAACAAAAAGAATACATTAAGTTTTACTCTAATTTCAATGCTTCTTTATATCTGTAAAGTGCAAGTTCATTATGTATATATATATATATTCCTTCCTGTTTGTGATATTAACACTTGTGTTCTGTTTATAGTAATATCAGAGTTTATGTCTGTGAAATTCTGATATAGATTTAGAATGTTGTCTTAATTTTTTAAAAATTCACACAGTATATATTAACTAAAATATAATTACACCACTTTACCCTTTCTTTTTCATCCTCTAACCATTTTCATGCTCCTTCTCCAGGCTCCATTCTCTGACTCCTTCTCTCATTGATGGCCTCCCTTTCTTTGACTATACATATATATACTCATATCTAAAAGTATAAGGACAATTTGTTTAAACCATTCTTATTGTGTGTATATAATGTAAAGACCAGCCATTTACTATTAAATAACCAGTTAGGGCTTGGTTCCTAGGAGAAACTAATTATCCCTCTTTCAAAGGTCAGTTGTTAATAGTAATTTGTCAGTGGGTGGGACTTTGAGATATTGTCCCTCTTCTACATTAGTATCTTTATTATTATTACTACTGTTCAAATCTTGTCTAGGTATCAATTTCTAGGAGACAGAGTCTCAGCAGACTTCTTGATTATCTGGCTTTAAAAATCCTTCTGTCTCCCTTTCTTCTGTGTTCTTTGAAGTTGAGTTGTAGTTGTTTAATTAGGTGCAGTTCTTACTCCCAGTTACACACTCCATAAATAAGACTCAGACGCAAAATATATTTACAAATACTTTGACCATATATACAGACTCCTCTTTGAGTAGAATAATAACTTAAGATAATCCATTGATTTTAATCTACATTCTGCCACATGGCTTGTAATCTGTGCTCAGGTACCATGCATCCTGCTCCTCATATCTTCTCAGGCAGATATTCTTCTCCTGGTTCTATCCAGAATTCTTTCAGCCTCCTGGATACCCCACTTCTATTTCCCACCTAAAACATAGGACATAGACTCTTTAATTGGCAGGTTTTGTATCCATACAAAATATAAGATATTCTCTCTAAAATACCTTTTTAGTCTAATAAAAGATTCTTTTTCTTTCAAATATAAATTGAACATAATTATAGTGATTATGAAATATTAGGAAAACTCTAGTATGATATACTTTGCAATGTCTGTTCTGTAATATTTGGCACCTTTAGAAGCTATTCCATTATCTATCCTATTTTGGTATGTTCAAAGTTGTGTACTTAACATAACTTCTTTATTTGAATTACCATCCTAACAACATCTTTTTAGAACCAGAACATGTTCATAAATCCTGAACAACTTAAGCTTAATTGGAAGGTTATACCTATCTAGTCTTCAACCCTATCAGAGAACTGAGAAAAAATAAATATTACCTGAATGTACAGCACACACAGGAACAGAGTCTACAGAATAATAGATGTGACAAGGACAGCTCCCTGCTTGGACAGTCTCTAATACTCTCTATAATGCTGGAGCTGGAGCTGGAGCTGGAGCTGGAGCTTCTATCTTCTGTCTTCTGGCTCAGAACATGTGACAGACCTTTTATTAAGCAGGAACTTTGAAGGACTTGTTTTCTCTGTCTTGGCAGAGCTTGACAATTGCCTTTCCTAAGTCAGTTTTTCCTTTCTTGGAGAGATCTGTCTGTAGTTGAAGCTTGGACATTTTCTCTGCTGCCCAGTGGCTAACCTTCCAGTATTGAAGAAGCACCTTATGGTGGTTACCAATGCTCATCATCTTCTTTTACGTAGATAGTGAGCACTGTCAGGAACAAACCTGCTTTGTATTCAAAAGATCTTTTAATAATGAAATAATTTTAAATGCTACAATCTGAAAATTTTTGATGGTTTTAAAGACTTATTTTCTATATTGATTATACCTGAATTGTCAAACATTGTTCTTAGCTATTTACTGTTGGAATATTTTCAAAAAGATTTTACTGTAGTTAACTAAACTAGAATCTAATATGAGCATGAGTTGTAACTATCTGACTACTAACTTGCATTTTTTAACCAACCCTAATAATTTATAACTTGATATAAATTATTTATCTATTATCTAATTCTATCATTCCACAGTTTGTAATAGAAGTGCAATACCTCAAATTAACATTAAAACACATATATATTATGTGTGTCAAATTAACCATAAATTTGTTCAATATACGGCAACCTATACCAGAGTATCAACAATAACCTTATTTCTGTCTCAATATACAAAATACTATACCAATGTAACAAAATATCTCAGTTTTGCATTAAAATATCAAGATTTTTACAATTATAAGATTATGGTTTTAAGTTTTTGTTTAAAATTAGATTCAGTAATACACCCTTGTCTAGTGTCTTACAACATTTCTATATCCTCCTTTTCTTCTGTATTCCTTTGCCCCTACTCTAAGTAAGGAAGGATAAAGAAAAGGAAAAAAAATAGAAAGCCCTGAGTCAAAGCTTCCTATTTAGTTTCCTCCCTGCCCATGACCATACTTATTGGTAAATCACTCCTTTAAATGACAACATATTTATAATCTATAAAATGATCAAAACCATCTACTACAAATTAAGGATGATGCAACTGTCTTCTGATTATTGTTTCCTGCTGAATTGGGGAAAAGAATTCCTGTTTGGGGACTCAAAAAGAAATTGGAAAATTTGGTAAGTCAAAAATTTGGTAAGGTTAGGTATAGCATGCTGTCCAATCTCAGTATGTTGAGAAATTTCAGAGATTAATTAAGTCTTGAGTGGAACAGTCTAAAAGTCTAGATGAACCACGGTCATCCAAGATCAGCACCCTTTCTTGAAGCTGTTCTGGATCAAGTTTCAGGAGGAAACAGCAGCCTGTGGTTGGATTATGTGTCCCACCATCCTCATGGATGGATCTTGCTTTCTTAGCCTCTACTCTGTAATACATAAACCTTATAAGCAATATATCTATTTCTATAAAGACATTTCTATGAAATGTGCAGAGTATACCGAACAATTAAAGATAATATCCTGCTTTTTGTTTGGTCATAGCAAGTGCATTTCTTATAAGTTATTTTGATCCATTGTGTAGATGTGTTCATTCCTTTGTTAAAGGACAACTGTTTTTTTTTCCAGTTTCTGGCTATAATAAATAAGGCTGCTATGAACAAAATGGCGCATGTGTCCTGGTTATATGTTGGAGAAACTTTCGGGTATGTGCCCAGGAGTGGTGTAGCTATGTCCAATTTTCTAGGAAACTGACAGACTGATTTCTAGAGTGGTTGTACCAGCTTGCAATCACACTAACTATGGAGGAGTGTGCCTCTTTCTTCACATTCCAGCTAGTATCTGCTGTCAACTGAGTTTTTTATCTTAGCCATTCTGACTGGTAGGAGGTAGAATCTCAGGTTTGTTTTGATTTGCCTTTCCCTGATGTACTACTCTGTTATTAAAAACAATGACTTCGTGAAATTCTTAGGCAAATGGATGGAACTAGAAAATAATCATCCTGAGTGAGATAACCCAATCACAAAAGAACACACCTAGTATTAGCTCCCTGATAAATGGATATTAACCCCAAAACACAGAATACTCAAGATTCAATTCACAGATCTTATGAAGCTCCAGAAGAAAGGCCAAAGTGTGGATGCTTCATTCTTTCTTAGAAGGGGAACAAAAGTACTGACAGGAGGAAATACAGAGACAAAATGTGGAGCAGAGGTTGAAAGAAAGGCTGTCCAGAGACTTCCACACTTGGGGGATCCATCACATATACAGCTAACTAACCCAGATACTATTGTGGATACCAAGAAGTTCATGCTGATAGGAGCCTGAGATTGCTGTCTCCTGAGAGGCTTTGCTAGAGTCTGACAAATATAGAGGTGATGTTCACAACCAACCATTGAACTGAGAACAGGGTCCCCAGTGGATGAGTTAGAGAAAGGACTAAAGGAACTGAAGGGGTTTGCAGCCAAATAAGAACTATAATAATAATAATAATAATAATAATAATAATTTAGGGTTTGTGTCTTTTGGGTCTGTCCCAAAATGCTACAGCGTTTTAGTAGGAGTAGTGAGACATGGGTCAGTGCATATGGCCTAAAAATTCCAGAAGGTTTGTTTTCCTTCCAGTTTACAGAAGTGGACCTGAGGCTGCCTTGGGCAGGCAGAGCCTGCACTCAGGCGACCTTGACTCCTGGATCATCTTAAAGGAACAGCTGAGAACTTCAAAACCCAAAACGCATAAATATATTGCTAATAGATTTTTTTGCCTATTTTTCTTAAAAATACTGTATAAATTTAAAACATGTTTGAAATTATGCTTATGTTTTATAATAAAAATATACAGAAATGACCAAAAAAAAAAAAGAACTACAATAATATCAACCAACCAGAAGCCACAGAGTTCTGAGGGACTAAACCACCATGCCAAAATTATACAGGGATGGACCTATGGATTCATCAGCATATGTAGCAGAGGAAGGCCTTGTTGGCCATTAATGAGAGGAGAGGCCCTTGGTCCTATTAAGGTTGGATTCCCAGTGTAGGGGAATGTGAGGGAGGGGAGGCAGGAGGGAATGGGAGGGTGGGGGAATGGGATTAGAGGTTTCTGGAGGGCAAGCTGGGGAAAGGTGATTACACTTGAAATGTATATTAAAATTTCAATTTAAAAAGAAAAATAGAACAAATGAGTTTGATCATATGACCAAATTGCAACATAAATCTCCACTCATGCCATATGAAGGAATGGTATGCAATAATAAGTTATGAAAATTCTATATTCAGCAAGATTCATTTGCCATACAAGCTGCAATTCTAGTAGGAGACATTTTCCTGTCTCAATCTGTTTCAGAGCTGTCCCTAACTGGAGGAGTCTGTAAAACCATCACCTGCTTGTTTGGTCTTCTTGTTTTTCTCTTGTCTGCAGTCAGTGTGTTTTCCTCTGTTAAATCTGATCCTTATTATTTTCAAAGGGATCCAAATCCCTTTCTTCTTTCCTACCGACACAATGCTAGATCCCTAGATCCTCTCTTCCCACATAGCATGTCTTTTGTCCAGCTGTTCAAAGTCATTAAAAATATAAACTGATTTAATTTAGCAGCCTCTTTTTTATTTAGGTCTGCTCTATTTTGACTTCCTTCAAAGAGGATGCACCATAACCACTGATCTTATTTTATTTTGATAATTTAAAACAATAAAATAATTTAAAACAATTTCTTCTTCTCTTTCTTAGTAGTAGTAGTAGTAGTAGTAGTAGTAGTAGTAGTAGAAGTAGTAGTAAAAGTAGTAGTAATAGTAGTAGTAGTAGTAGTAGTAGTAGTAGTAGTAGTAGTAGTAGTAGTATCTATTGAGACAGGGTTTCTCTGTGTGTCCTGGGCTAATTTAAATTTTCCCTGTAGATTAGTTTGTTTTCAAACTCACAAGAAACCTATATATTTTTGCCTTTGTATCTCAAGTATTAAAATCAAAGGACATAAATTTAATTATTTAGTATTTATATACCCTCAAAAATATTTATATATTTTAAATTTTCTTTCTCCCTTCCTTGGAGATTATTATCTATATGAATTTATTTACTTTACATCTTGCTTTGTTAATTTTATATCCTTTTCAGTACTCAACTTCATTCAAATTCTCTTTCATTTAGTTTATAATCATAATTCCAAGTAACATTTCACCTGCTTAGTGGTTTTGCCTTGGGTTTATGCGTCATGTGCTATGGTGAGCTGTAATCACTTTTCCCATTGGAGCCCACATCTAAAGAGACTAGTTGCTTTGAATAGCATTGACACTCTATCTCATTGGGGGTAGTAAGTTCCCAATATATGTCATTTTAAATTAGAGCATTTTTTGTCTGTGTATTCAGCTGGATATTATGATACCATATCACAATATGACTAGTATTTAACCTGAAAGTCACTTCCCTATAGTCTAATTTCCATAGAAATGAAAATACCATGCATGTTATGAATAGAGGAAAACAATAAATAGTCCTACCAAGCCTATGATGTCTATGTATTACAACAACATTCAACAAGGCAAATATGTCCCTAGCAGTGCAATAGTGTTATGTCTTGGCAGTAAGCAAAAGCTATCAAATCAGACTTAAGGCTCATTCAACTCGAGTGGTATTAGAAACCTTGTACTAAGTGAACTAGTAAACTATCAAGGGTTAAGAATGTCATGGATCTTAGAAGAGAACCTATTATGAAACTTTATGGAGCAGGATATTGTTCTTAATATTATATCCAAAGATAAATGTGTTTCTAACACCTCAGCAAAGGAGCTTTCCTTTAGATCAAATGAAAACCACAAGAGAACCCAGTTCAGAAATCAATGGATAATAGGGATCCCAGCCCCAACTACTACACTTACATAGTTTATGTTTAAGAATAGATGATTTCACTATTTTATTAATGTGTGCAATAAATGAATGAACACTTCCATGAGTTTAATAGAACCTAGAAAGAAAATGGAGTTTACTAAAACTTTGTTTCTTGTCAACCTCCAGATACTGTTCATCAAAATATTGAAGTGGGCTTCTCACTGATAGTTTGTTCATTCCATAAGATTTCAAGTGCATATACAAGTCAGATGTTCTTGTTCCGGTGCTGTACCAGACTAGGTTAGACTTGCACATCCCTATGTTTCTTCCACTAACATGATACTGCATTTTGATCATTTAAAATGAAAAGTTCTTTCTGTTATATTCACATCTAAAATTATTTTTCCTTGTCCCTCTGCCTTTCCTATTTTCTATAAGGCTTAGTAATCCCTATGATATTGTATAGTTTCTCATTTATTGCACTTATTATGCATTTTCTGTATTTATTATGCATTTTCTGTATTTTACCTTGATTCAAACTCAAGATTCAAACCTCTCAAGGAATCATAGTTTTCTTCATGAATGTGAAAATAACTAAGCACATAACAATTCTCCAAAGATATTTTTTGTAGGTCAAATATCAGAAGGTAGAAATTAGTACAAATTGTGTGCTATTTAAGAGTTGCAAATAACATTCATTAAATGCATTTGTTTAGTGAGCAGATATTTGTCATTTACATATATCAGAAAAATAAGTAAGCATTTCCTATATATTAGCGTCAGTTTATTTAGTTTTAATATGTTAGAGATTATAGACACCTACCACTTTCTGTATTTAGACTACAAAACTTGAATATAGTCACTAAATTAATTTACTATTTCTCACTCATTTTAAAATATCATCTAATCATACCCCCTCCAAAATTCAGTGATAAGTAATTTGCCTATTAAGACATGAAAGCATTATGATTTTTATTGCTTAAATCTCCTCACACCTTGAAACTGGAGTATAAGCCTCAATGCAAGTTTATCTTTCATTATTCAGTCTCTCCTCAAGTGCTACAAACATAGCCTCCAAAAGTGGAATATCTCAAAATTGTACTACTTCTCATCAACATCTGTGTGAATCTCTTGCTCTTATGGAGAGGTAAAGCTGGGGTACTTTGAAACTTCCTGGGAAGTGCTGTGGTAACAAGGGTATGTGGTCAAGACTTTAGAAGGACTAAAATGAGATAGGAATTTTAAATTCAGTAGTTGTTTCTGGCTTTTCCCTGTTTGGGGACTCGGAGTTATGGAGAGAATCAGGCAGCAAAACCTTGTAGTGTAAAGCAGTGTAGAGTTCTGGTAATGCTGCGGGGGCTGCAGAGGCAAAGAAATGGAACAATTTTCTATTGGATTGGAAGGGTTTTAAGAGTTTAATAAATACGACGAAGTGGAGATAAGGAAAGGAAAGGGAGATAAGGGGAAATGAACTTATATTCAGTAGCCACCTGAAAAAGCTTGTACAGAAATTGTACTTTTATAAAATTTAGGAGTGGGGTGATAAAAGTGATGATAGTTTATAAAAAATATCACAGTGTTAATAGGACAAAATTTGAAATTCAGAACTTTTTCAGATGTCTTAGAGACAAAATTCCTGAGAAGCCATTGTTATGATGTCCATTTAAGTCATTCATACAGAGCCCAACAAACCATCAAGTCAAAATCCATGAAGCTCAGTTGTTAGTAAAATATAGGTATTCTATTCTAACATACTTGGCTTTCAGACAATACTACTTTTCCTTTTGGAAGATAAAGATATTTTTGGTGAATGCTGAAAATTTCACTTGCGAGCCAATGCCACTGACACAGTCAAATGACTAGACAAACCAGTCACGAATTTGAAGCATTTTTGAAAAATTGCTCAAGAGGAGAAGAAAGTGAACTTTCACAAAAGAACGAGGTTATTACAGCTGACAAGAAAACTTTGATATTGGCAACTACAACAGGAAGAATTTGATCTACCAAATAATTATGCTTGGATTCTCTAGGGGAGAGAGCAGAAACAGCATTTCTGAATCATGAAGCTCTGAAAAAATAGAATGAAAGGTGAGGAAATATTGCGATAAAGTGGAAAGTTAGAATAGATAGACAAAGCAGTTAGAGAGAAAGAGAGGGGACAGTGAAAATAAGAAGATGATGAAGGAAAGGAAAACAGGAAAAGATGTAAGAGGAGAGGAAAGTTAATACTAAAATGATATTTGGTAAGAGTAAATGAAGTTCATCATTTTTATGCTTCCTGGGCCGTTTCTAATCTTCTTACATCAGACATTTTCGTACATAGTGTTTGATTAGTTCTCCATGCTTTACTCTCACTCACTACATTATTACTACTCTTCGTAGGTTCCTAGGCTTCATGTTCTGATAATTTGCCCAAGAGGTTCATAAAGACACACTTTAATTCTAATCTGAATATTTACTTTTTTTCCATTTTAAGCTTTAAATTTAGTATTAACATTTAAATTTAGCATCAAAACTTAGTACTGTAGAAATTACACTTTTAATGTAATTTTGGTTAAAAAAATAAGACAAGCAGTATTGATTTAATTCACACTAGTCATTGACTATGGAAGAAATTGTTAAAGTGTAAATGAAATTTCTTTGCTGAAAGAATAGAGCTATACTTTGAAGCACCTTTTTTATTCCCTATCTAATGAAGCATCTCCTCCTCCTCCTCTTCATTCTCCTTGTCCTCCTCCTCCTCCTCCTCCTTGTCCTCCTCCTCCTCCTCCTCTCCCTCCTCCTCCTCCTCCTCTTCCTCCTCCTCTCTGACTCTGCTCTTTCCAACCATTGCTCTCTCTTTGAGTGATAAATTTTGAAGTGATTATTTTTCCTAAATATTCCATACAATTATTTTTTGTAATTATGACAGAATGAAAAAGATTGAATTAAGAATATTTTCCTGTTTCCCACTTCTACCACTTTATATTTTGTGAGTATTGCCAATCTATTGCTAATATTATAAGGACTTTGAACAGCAAGTTAAATTTTGTAATATCCCGTTTGGCTTGATGAGGTCTCTAAAGAAACTTAAAGAAAGCACACACACACACACACACACACACACACACACACACACACACACACACAAATAAAGCACATCCCATTTTATTTCAGCACAGATAAGTCAGTGGACAGAAATAAATAGTTTCCATCTTTCTTTCAGAAGATTGGCCTCATACTTGACCAGCCCTACTGGGTCAAATGTGAAGCTAATCTCATGACACATCTTGGGTTTCAGATGATACAAACAGAGGCAATCAATAAAGTTGTAATGAAAGTTGAATGAAAGGGCACTTGGCAATCCTATATAATTGATTTTGAAACTGATTTAGAACTGTGTTCTGTGCTTTTGAATTTTGAAAGCACAAAGCCATAAACAAAAGTGTTCCATTAACACAAACAATTTTAATTGGCAGTATATTTTCCTGCCACACAAAGCTGATAATTTTGTCACTACTATGACATAAGAAAGAGTAGAAGAGAATTTATTATCATATGTCTAGGGAGTAATAGAACAAAATAAATAGAGACACAGCCTCCATACTGAAACTTGTAGCTTCTCAAGATACAAAATAGGTTTAAACTATTATCAATTTCTTGTGTGTTAGTCATTATTAGAAACTAATGACTATGTAACATTGAAAATCAGTGAGGTGATGGGGAAAAAACCCAGGTGTCTTCTCATTTTGATTATTTTGTTAATTCAGTTCAATATAATTATAAAAGGCAGCTCATGTAAGTGAAAGGTAATGATGGAAATGTGTGAGGGTGAGAAACAGAACACCACAGCTCTGCATTTCAGTGACTGTTAACAGAATTCATTTATATCCTTGCTTTTTTATTAGAAAATAATTGCAAAGGTGGTATTGTATTTCCAAATGCTTCAAAATAGTAGACAGCATTTGATATTTACATTTGGAATTTTTAATAACATTATAGCTTCATTTCTATTCTAATATTAATGATATGAGTTTTAATGTTTCAGAATCATTATACACAATTAGTGTTTTAAGATGATAATCTTTTTTCTCCATCTTTATTAAATTGAGTATTTCTTATTTACATTTCAATTGTTATTACCTTTCCCGGTTTCCAGGCAAACATCCCCCTATCCCCTGCCCCTCCCCTTCTATATGGGTGTTCCCTTCCCCATCCTCCTCTATTTCACAGCCTGGCAGTCTCTCTCAATTCAAGGTTTTCTGAACTATAGAGTCCTTACAGGGAGGGTGATAGGATGGCAGCGAGGTGACAGAGGACAGAGAGAACAAGTACAGTACAGACATACAGGAAATGCTAAAAACACAGATTTAACAACAAAATATCATTTTAATTTTGAAATATAGATTTACATTCCTTTTTATAATATTTTATTGACAAGATGGTTTAAGCTGATTATTTAGTATTAGATAATCAATTAGTGTGCCCTTTCTTGCATCAAACTATTTTACTCTCAGAATTTCTTATTTTTTGTAGTTCTTTGTGCAGAATTGAGGTATCATGGTATTTCCCACATTTTTGGCACATCTGTTGTGGTTGTGATAATTCAATTCATGTACAGAAAGCCAAATTGGTGAGACTTGTGGTTTGTGCCTTGAAAACATATGCCTGTGTAACATTATACAGAATGAGCATGCTACGTTTAGGAATAGGAAAATGGGGACATAACTTTTGAAATAACTGGGACAGAACTTACAACATGATTATATAACATATTCTATATAATATGTAATATATATATAATACATTTATGTGAAAGTGTTTTATTCGAAATCTCTGTGTTTGTACATGTGTGTTTGCTTTCTTTAAGTTTTTGGAAGAACTCATAACTCCAAATAAGACATTTCACAATTTAAACTGCTGTACAATGTCTTGATAAAATTTTCAATAGATGGGTGATATTCACTAAATATAAAGTGATAGAAGTAAGAAAGAGTAGAGTATAATCTATATGTATATAGATGTATACTATCTATCATCTCTCTATCTATACATACATATATAATATCTATGTAGAAGAGATATTTGTTAGAGAGGCTTACAGGCTTTGATCCAACAAGTGCAACAGTGGCTGGCTACGAGTAAAAGTTTCAAGAATCTAGCAATTGTTCATACCATAATGTTGGATGTCTCAGCTGGTCTTTAATGCAACAAGAATGGGACAGTGTTCTTTAATGCCAGTGAAGGAGTCGAATTGCCAGCAAGAGTGAGGTCCAGCAGGCAAAGAGGTAAATCTTCCTTTATACTGGGTGCCAGCAGAGGGTGTGGCTCAGACTAAAAGTGGGTATTCCCACCTTAAAATATCTGAAATAAATATAGGTTTGTCACTTCAAATGACTTAATAAAGAAAAAATATCTGAAGGGCATAACAGCTGCTTTGGTTTTAGTTAATTCCATGTGCAGTCAAACGGACAATGGAGAACAGCTAATACTGTTCAAATGTTAAAACTCCCTCATGAAATGTAGATTTTTCTAGACTCTAAATAAAATCATAAACTTGTCTAGGTTAACACTTTTGCCAGAAGATATCAAGCATTGGATACTCTGTGACACAGAAAACTGTAGGTTTTTTTTCCATATGTCTGCATCCAGAAACATGAGCTGCAACATTTTCAAATATGGTTTTGTGATATAAGACCAGAGCCTTGCTTCAAAAATTCAAATAAAAACATATTATTTTTCAGGAAATATAGTTGAAAACTGGCTTAGTAATTGGAATAAATTATTTGTTAAATAAAGAATCACAGAAGCAATGAGTGTCTTAAATTTCATATAACTGAGTATTCATTCTTCATCGATAAAGATGTTCATGATCCCTGTATGTAAATTAAGTTTAAAAAACTGATAAGAAAAAATGTTCATCAACATTGGGAATTAGTTTCACCCACTATGGTATGCTTGGTGTTTCAGTTATTTTCTGTTGCTATGATAAAATATCCTTACCAAAATCCACTTTGGTAGGAAAGGATTTATTTCATTTTACCTCTCTCAGATGAGAAATTATCTGAGCAAGTACTCAGGGAAGAAACATGGAGACAGAAACTGAAGCAAAGACTATGGAAGGATACTTCTTACTGGCTTGTCCTCAGTGCTTTTTGTTTTCTTTATAGAAACCAGAACCATATTCCTAGGAATGGCACTAAACACATAAAAGGAAAGAAAAAGGCAAAATTAACTGTTTCAGAGTTATACATCTTACAAATTTTGGAATCCGGATTAAAACAGATTATTTAAATGTTACATAGCTGACTACACTACTGTAATATTTAATAGTTCACTACATTACTATAATATTGTAGATAGTTAAAATAAATCAAATTGAAAATTTAACAGCAGTGCATTGGAGTCTATGTATGTCTATTTATGTACCCATATTATCACATTTTTCAGTCATCCATTCTCAATTCTAGGGACATTCTATAAAATAAATCTACTCTTCTCTAAATCTCTTTTTAAGACTCTTTTTCTTCATTCTTTGTTAATTTGGTATATTTATGCAATACATTTTGTCATAACTACTTCTCATTTTCCCCTCCAACTTCCTGTCAACTCTCATAAACACCCCCACTGTCAATTCAGGCTCGTTTCTTCATCTTTTTATAACTTACCTAGTCAAGATAGTACATGACTGTGTTTCTTGGTTTGCAATCAACTTTGAACAAGTTACGGTATTTGAAAAGAGTAACTCGACTGAGAAATTTTCTCAGTAATATTTGTACGCAAGTCTTTAGTGAATTTTTACAAACTATAGGTATAACTTGACTTAGATTACTGAGACAGTGCTGCCCATGTTTAGTGCTTCTGGATAGCATTTGATGTAGAATGAGCAAGACAAGTAAAGCAAGACAGTGCATATCTATCACCTTTGCCTTCTGCTTAAGTTCCAGCCAGAGATACCTGCCTTCAGTTACTTGATTTGAGCTACCTTAATGTCCTTGGATGACGGGCTGTGATGAGCATATGTAAGCCAAGTAAAAATCTTTCCTACCAAAATTGATTTTTGTCAGTGTTGTCACAGCATTTGAAATTATAACAGAGAATTAATAATCTCCCACTTGCCATAACCCTAAAGAACTATATTTTCCCACCTCCAGGGCTACCAACAACCAATAGACCCTTAGTTAACTGTGGAGCCTTCTTAGTCCCTTCCACAACCAAAGGTATACCAGAAGCAATGAGTTCTGGAGTTCATGAAACTGATAATAGCATTCTACATAATCTTGTTCAGGTATTTTATAAGTAAGCACAACTGCTGTGAGTTGATATCTACAAGAGCCATGTCATTTTCTGAAGACAGTTGTACAGTGTTCTTCTATATCTTCTTTCTGGATCTTACATTATTTCTGCCTTTTTACCTCATTTCTGCAATGTTTCTTGAGTCGTGTGTGTGTGTGTGTGTGTGTGTGTGTGTGTGTACCAGTCATAGTTACCTGTTCTTAGAACTTTGAATAGGTATGAGTCTGTACATTAACCAGTGACCACTACAAAAAGAAAATCTTGACCAAAGTTGGAAGCCACTCTATTCCATGAATATAAATGTTAACATTCAGAAAGCAGATTGACAATATGATAACTTAAATGGCCACAGTAGGTTCTAGTAGTGCCTATGGCTTCAATAGTCATCAGGTTTGACGATGTTTACAGTGCTAGCTGTGAGTTTCCTCATCTAAATTCCATGCATTTAAGAAAGTAGGCCCTGAAAGTAAGGAGTGACAAAGCATGCTTATAATCTTAGCACTCAGAATACTGGAATAGGCAATTATTGATATTGGTATTAGCCTGAGGTATGGAAGAACAGAACCCACAAGAATTATATGTCAATAAAATATATTATGTAACTATTATGATTTTCCAGTTATTTCCAACATTATACTAGTACATTTGGGTTTCTTATTTATTGGCATGATGACTGGGAATCAAAGAATTAATGTATTCGTTGTTCTTTTACATGAATTGTACTATTGTGAATCATGAGTGAAAATTTCAAGTTCATTTCAAGCAAATAAATAAATGCTGGTAACTTCCCCCTGGAAAGTACAGTGAACTAAAACCTGAACACAAGAAGATAAAAGTGAAGGTGTATGCTAAAACAATACCATAAAATTGACATCAGAGGAGGGATGGATGTGTGTTGATTTGTTCTGTCTTATTTGTCTTTATTTGAAAGAAAAACCAATGGCATACAGCCAAATGTGCCATATAATATACAAGATAAATATGAAATATAAAAATGAGGAAATAGCTCTAGGTTTCTTTGGGTAAACTGATAAAACATATTCACAAATAGAGAGGTGCCCAGGTGAAGTAGCACTGAGAAGATTGGGGAAAGTGAAGTGCAATATGGCTATTAACAGGCATCACCCTTCTACTAATACAGTGCCTGAAATACTCCTAAAATTCACTACTTATCTCCTCAGAACTAGAATTCCTTCCTCCTTTCTCTTCTCCTGTAGCAGTGCAAAAAACTAATACTCATATCCTTTTCTTTGATATTGTCTTTCCTTCATTAAAATTCATTAAAATTAATCAAATAAAATATATCTGGATTCTGATCTTTAAAACAGAATTTTCTTTGTGAAAATAGTATTAAAAGTGACTACATGTTAGGGTCTCTAAATATCTTGCCCTAAACACTGATTTAGAATGGACAGATGCCACGCTGTAGGTCTACTAATGATGGCTGCTTACTGAAACAGTTTGAAGTAGTTCAGAAGTAGTATACAGTCTTCAGTCACTTTTTGGTGCAGAGTCATTACTGTGGCTCCCAAACTATGCTAACTAGCCCTTTTGCTGGTCTTTATCATTTAATTTTTTTTGAAAAGTGTGTCTTGGTGATTCTTCTGGAATTTCCCCTGCCTGGTTATCTCATAAAAAAGGAATCACTTTATCTGCCATTCAATGTTGATAACTCGTATAATACTTCTTAAGTCTCTTCAGCCTGGCCATTGTAATTTGATTGTTATTGTCTCAGTCCAATACATCTAAGACATAAAAGATTATATGATAGTTTCAATAAGGTAGTCCTCTACAAGAATTTATTTAAAATTATTGTAAAATTAGCATAGAAAATAAAGAAAACAAGTTGATATGTGTTCACAGGGGATGATACTTTCCAAAAGACATTTGTTAGACTGTACCATTTTGTAAACTTCTGCAAAGCATAAAATATAGTCATTTGATTCTGTCTACAGACAATATCACCTGGGTCCATTGCAGAAAAGTAGTGGAAAAATGTTTGCTTAGGGAGTGATTAAACTTTGTATGAGTAAATCTTAAAAGTAGTAATTCAAAGATTGGACAGAAAGGCTGACATCATTCCTCTCCACATTGATCTTGTCCATGTAATTTTCTGGGAAGAAACTGATAATATTGGGTTTAGCCAACAGTTGCTGTTTATCAGAGTGGATTCTCCATAGTAACAGATGCATTAGAGAGTATATAAAATCATAAGGGACCATCTCAGAAAATCTTACATGATCAAAATAAGAATAGTACCAGAATAAATATAAGAGAGTCCAGCTGCACCAGGGCAAAAGACTCAGACTCTATTTCCGGCCTAGGTGAAAAGTCTGGAAACTTTCTGGACAACTGGTGATGTGAGTTTGCACTCAAAGGAAGAAGAACCAAGTTTGATGCACACATACAAGAACCATAGTAAAAAAATATAGTAGTACACAGTGTTTGAATTAGGGAAAAGCTTGAAGGAGCTGAGGGGGAGAGCAACCTCATAGGAAGACCAGGAGTCACAACTAACATGAACCCCAAGATCTCTCAGCCACTGAGCCACCAATTGGGCAGCATGCACTAGCTGATAAGAGGCTCCCGAGAAATATAAAGCAGGGGAGTGCCTGGTCTTCCTTCAGTGACAGAAGATGCACCTACCCCTAAGAAACTTGAGGCCTCAGTGATTGGGGAAGCCTGATGGGGTGGGACTGTGTGGGAACATCTTCTTGGAGATAGGGGAGGAAGAATGGGATGAGCAACTGCTGGAGGAGAGACTGGGCAGAAGGAAATTTCTGGACTGAGTGAATAAAAAGATTGTATATATATGTACATATGTATATATGTGTATGTATATGTATATACTTGTGGTGTGAGATTTGTCTTCTTGTGGCAAAATATCTATAATGACACATTTAAGGTGTGAACAATTGATTCTGGCTTATGGTGTCAGATAATCTGCTGATTCTGATCACTTAGTGAGACAGTGCATAATGGCAGAGTCTTGTGAGAAAGTTATATGAAAAACAAAGATGGCATAGCATGTGTGCTTTCCAGGAAATCTAAAGTAAACAAAGATGAGAATCTTACCCAAATGCCCACACCAGCTAGGACAGCCAGAGGGATCAGATGACTCAGTGCCCACCTCCTCACCACTAACCACCGAGCTCCACTATTCTTCAAGTCCAATTCCCCATCCTGACCATATCAGAGGCCTGTTAGCTGTCCAAGCACTGCATCGTGCAAGCCTTCCAGGAGGTCCCCGGTAAACAAGAACACAGGAAGTCCAAAATAATAGGGAAACAGGAGGCCGACTCTAACCAATTCCTTCTGTACCATATCTGCCTACATGCCGCCATGTTCCCACATTGATAATACACCGAACCTCTGAACCTGTAAACCAGCCCCAATTAAATGTTGTCCTTACAAGAGTTTCCTTGGTCACGGTTTCTGTTCACAGCACTAAAACCCTAACTAAGACACATGAAAAACCCAAAAGAAGAGAATTACACACTCATATTCTACCTCCAGCAACAAAAAAACCAGGAATTAATATTCATCTGTTTAATAATTTCAACATCAATGTTGGAATCAATTCCCCAATAAAGAGACACAGGGTAACATACTGGATAAGTAAATAGGATCCAAGATTTTGCTTCATAGAAGTAATACAACTTGAAGATAAATACAGATACTACATAAGAATAAAATGGTTGAAAAAAATTTTCCAAGAAAATGATCCCAAGAAACACACTGCAGTTGGCATTCTGATGTCCACTAAAATAGATTTTCAACTAAAAATTATCAAATGAGATGGGGAAGGACACTTCATCATAATCAAAGCAAAATTCCACCAAGAGGAAGTCTCAATCCTGAACATCTATGCCCCAAATGCAAAGGCATCCACTTTTGTAAAATAAAGCTCAAAACATTGAATCTGACACACTAATAGTGTGAGACTTCAGCGCCCCACTCTCTCCAATGGACAAGTCATTGAATCATAAACTCAATAGAGATACAGTGAAATTCTCAGCACCTAATAGAATCTTGTCAAAATTGACCACAACATCAGACATAAAATAAGCCTCAACAGATACAAGCAGATTTGAATAATCCTACGCATTCTATCATATCATCACAGAAGAAATATACTTCAAAAACAACCAAAACAACTAAAAGCTTATATTCTCATGGAAACTGAATGATTATTTGTTCAATGATAACTTGGTCAAGGAAGAAAAAAGAAAGAAAGAAAAGAAAGAAAGAAAAGAGGGCTGGAGAGATGGCTCAGTGGTTAAGAGCACTGACTGCTCTTCCAGAGGTCCTGAGTTCAATTCCCAGCAACCACATGGTGGCTCACAACCATCTGTAATGGGATCTGATGCCCTCTTCTGGTATGTCTGAAGACAGCTACAGTGCACTTATATATAATAAATAAATAAATCTTTAAGAAAAAAAAAGAAAAGAAAGAAAGAAAGAAAGAAAGAAAGAAAGAAAGAAAGAAAGAAAGAAAGAAAGAAAGAAAAGGCTATAGAATTCAGTGAAAATGAAGACACATCATACCTAAATTTATCAGACACAATGAAAGCAGTGTTAGGAAGATTCATAGAACTAAGTGACTTCACAAAGAAATTGGAGAGATCCCTTACAAGCAATTTTACAGCACACCTGAAAGGTCAAAAGCAGAAATAAGCACACAGATCCAAGGGAAGTAGAAGGCAGGAAATAGTTGAACTCAGGGCTGAAATCAACCAGCTAGAAATAAAGAAAAAGATAAAAGAATCAACAAGGCCAAGAGCTGGTTCTTGAGAAAATCACAAAGATTAGATAAATCCTTAGCCAAACTAACGACAGAGCACAGAGACAGTATCAAAATTATCAATATCAGAAATGAAAAGGGAGATATTACAATAGAAGCTGAGGAAACTTCAAAATTCTTCAGAGCCTACTACAAAAGCCTATCCTGTACAAAACTGGAAAGTCTAGATGAAATGGATGACTTTCTAGACAGATAACAAATAATAAAATTAAATCAAGATCAGGTAAACTATCTAAACAGTTCCAAACCCCCTAAGGAAATAGAAACAGTTGTCAGTTTTAGTGATTAATTTTGCAGGCAAATGGATGGAAATATCCTGAGTGAGTTAACTCAGACCCAAAAGGATATGCACGGTATGTACTGATAAGTGGATATTAGCTAAAAGCTTCAGAATACCTAGGCTATAATTGCAGATCATTATAGTATGCTAAGCAGAAATGTCCAAGTAAGGAGGCTTCAATCCCTCTTAGAAGTAAGAAAAATAATCACAAGAAGGAGACAGAGATATCTGGGGAACCAGACCAGATATGAAGGGATGGAGAGAGGAGAGAAGCCCAGAGGATCAAGAGAATGAATGGAAATAAGAAGCCTCAAGTTGGAGGGAGGTAGGGGACCCTATATAAAGTACAAGGGACACTGGGAGTGAGACTATCAGGACCCATTGGGTTTAACATTAGCCAATATGACCAACAACGGGGAGAAGGAACTCGAAGAGTCTGTCTTCAGTAGATAGACAGGGCCTCAAGTGCGGGGACAGGATTAATGTTCCACAGTCGAAATTTCTGACCCAGACCTATTTCTGTCTAAAAGAACTGCAGGGACAAAATGGAGAAGAGCCTGAAGGACAGGTGGTCCAATGCCTGGCCTAATTTGCTATTCATTTCATTGGGGAGGGGGTATGGCATCAAGGCCTGACCCTATATCTGATGCTATGATGTGCTTATAGAAGAGCGGGTGGTGTGGCTGTCATCTGAGAGGCTCTACCAGTAACTGAGTCAGAGGCATATACTTATACCCAACCATTGAACTGAAGTTGGGGACCACTAAGTTTGAATTAGGGTAAGGACTGAAGAAGCTGAATGGGAGGGCAACCCCATAGGAAGACAGAAGTCTCAACTAATCCAGTCTGCTGGGAGCTCCCAGAGACTGAGGCACCAAGCAGGAGTATACAGAGACTGGTCCAAGTTACCTGGAACATATCAAATGAAGCAGAAGTCTACCTGGTCTGGTATTTTGACATTAGTTAACATTCTTCTATATAACTCTACATAAAGTAATTATACATTTCCCTATTATATATTTCCTGTGATATTGGATTCAGCCTTGCTTTGATTTTTTTATTGTAAATAATGTTATAACACTTTACATTACATTTTCTAATATTTGTGGAAGTGAATCACCAATCCTGCAAGAGTCACACTCTAGGGTCTTATAAAACATACAGTTCAATTTTCTATAATACAGCTGATAGTCCTTTAGGCTTTGCCAATATAAGATGTAGAAAGTTAATCCCTCTGGATTGTGTGTTTGAGTGTGTGTGTGTGTGTGTGTGTGTGTGTGTGTGTGTTAAGTGTGTGTATCTCTCTGTGTGTCTGTGTTTATTCTTATTATTAAACTAATCAGTATTTCATATTCAAAGTGGTTTTTCACTAAGATATTTTGTCTTTCCGGCTAATCAGATTATTTTCTAGACTCTCTACATATGTTATGAATATATGTTATGAAATCCTAGCTTTTGCCATTGCCTTTTGTGCAACTATGTTTATTTTAAATTTTCTAATACAGAATCATTTGGTCTTTACAAATACTAAGTTTTATATCACAGAACACTTGATGGATATACAAAATGCACGTATATTTTTATTATCAGAATGTATAATTGGATATATCAATAACAACTTCCTATTGGTTGATATGTTTGTCATCGTCTTTATTCAATATTGACTCCATTATCTTAGATATAAAAATAGTTCATGGGAGAGTTAACAGAATCAATAATTACTGATGGAAAGGGAAATAGTATTGGCAAGAGTAAAAAGTCAGGCTTTCATGCATCTCCAGCGTCATCGTTCATCAAATCTCAGGCATAATGAACATGAGATAGCCCTTCAAGGCTGTGCATGTTGCTGAGAGGAGCAGACATTATTTATATATATAGTTCTATTGATTCATCTCATGATGCACTCTATTACAAAAAAAGGAGACATATTTCTGGTTGTCAGTTGTTTACCCACATCAATCCACAGTGAAAACTAATAACTACAACAGAGGTTCTAGCCATTAAGCGCTACTCCAAGTACCTAAGTGGAGAAGAACCCAAGGAAAAGAGTTCCAACAACAGGCCCAAAATGGGATCCAGCTCAAGGCAAGGCCCCAAGGCCTGACACTATTACTGAGGCTATGGAGTGCTCACACAAAGGATCTTATCATGACTGCCCTCCAAAAGACCAAACAACCAGCTGAAAGAGTCAGATGCAGATATTTACATCCAACCACTGAGAGAAGGTGGTGGACCCCGTGGTTGAATTAGGGAAAAGCTGGAAGAGACTGAGGAGGAGGGCAACCCTGTAGGAGGATCATTAGTCTCAATTAACTTGGACCCAGAGATCTCTCAGACACTGGACCACAAACCAGGCAGCATATACCAGCTCAGAAGAGACCCCCAACACATATACAGCAGAGGACCACCTGGTCTGGGTTTAGTCATAGAAGGTGCAACTAATCCTAAAGAGACTGGAGGCCCCAAAGAGTTGGGAGGTCTGGTGGAGGGCTGAGGGGCTGGGTACATCCTCATGGAGAGGGAAGGGGGAGGAGGTATAGGATATGGAGCGTTAAAAGGTAGACTGGAAGGGAGATAAAATCTGGAGTGTAAAAAAATGATTAAATAAAAAAAGAAAGAAAGAAAGAAGGAAGAAAAGAAAGAAAGAGAGGAAAAAGTGACCAAGTGCCTAAAAGAACAGTTTTAATTGTTTTTTCAATTAATCTATAGCCTCCATTCTTTTCAGGTGGTGGCTGCATTTCTTTTACAGTTTCCCTTTCAAAAATTATTACAAAACTGTTCCTTTTTAGTGCTATAACTGTGGTTACTATCCAAATAAATACCTCAGTTTTTCTTTTTAATATAAACACTCTTATGCTATAATGTTTTCAACCTCTAGTTTAGTCTTACTTAAATTCTCTGCTATATTTTGTATCCATTGGAAATATAATAGGGTGTTTTGTATAAAGTTCAGAATCTTGCTTTTTTTCAAGCCATCCTGAATTATTTTGTGTTTAGAATTATTTGATTTACATTTACTGATAGAAATATCTTATTTCATATATTATTTTATGCAAAACAATACTGTGTGTTTACCATGTGATATACTATACCCCAAATTCTTTCATTGAAATTTTTTATGTAAATTTGATTTGCTGTTATAAATATTCCTCCACAACAGTAACTTTAATACTAAAATATGCTCTCCAATACTTTACTTTTCTACAATCTTGCACTGTTTGGTTTGCAGTTTTTCTATTCTTTGGTTTTCAATATCTTGACAATTGAACTTAGTGAATACATGAATGATTAAACTTTATTTGACAATGTTGAAAGCTTTCAATTTGTGATAATTTTATTCCTCTACATACACATCTCTGGTTGTTTGAATAAAATTTTTTCCTATAAGCCTATGTATGTGTGTGTGTATATATGAAGGTTTTGTCATCAAGGAATTGGAACCCTTAGATATGATAAGAAGGGTTATGAAGTATGTCCTTTTTGGAGGAAGTGTATCACTGGGGTGAGTTTTGAGTTTTCAAAACCCCAGGCTTTCTTTCTTTTATTCTCTCTCAGCCTGTGAATCAGGATCTAGTTCTCAGATATTCTTCCAAAGCCATGGTCCCAGCCATGATGATAATGTACTAAACTTCTGAAACTAAACAAGCTGCCAATAGAAGACTCTTTTATAATAGATACCTTGGCCGTGGTCTCTTTACATCAATAGGACTGTGAGTAAGACATTATATTTAAGTATGAATAGTAGGATAAACTTGTCCTTTCATTTTATGAGACTAGTAGTGGCCTAATCAAAATAAGTTATATATTTACCAATTGTATGAGTGGATCTCTATACCATTCTCTTCCCTGAAATCAATGAAATAGTCACCAAACTCAAGAAAATATTAACAATTTAATCAAAGATTTTTTTTAAATATTACTCCTCCCAATTTCAAATTTTGTCTTGTTTCAAACACAGATCTAGCTTTTCTTTCTGTTAGTAAATATGGTTTTCTAAACTATTGTGGCTTGAGAAAAGTAATATAGTTGATTGATAAATAATAAAACAAGTATCACTTAGTTTGTAAGTAAGTTATCTATTTTTTTACAGTGATTTTGTAAATAAGTTGATTTAGCATTGGTGATGCTTGAATCCTGGCATTCTGTTATCCATCAAGAATATGAAAACGGGTTCCTGCAGAGCTGTCATTGAGTCTGCTTCCATTTCTTGTGAAAATGCAATAGGACACGGATTCCTAGTCTCTGAAATGTGAAAGGACGTGAAGCTCTACACCTCCCCTCTTATTGAAATTGTATAAGGTATGAAATAGCATGCAGGTTCTCAGAGACCAGCTATCCTAACACCTTGTAGTGGTTTGTTACTTTTTATTTCCAAGCTCTTCCCCTGGCTATGTGACACCCCTCTGGCCATTGTTATATAGTAGCCACTATTATATGTCTTTGATCTGGAAAACCAGATTTCCTGTAAGCTTCCTTGATATTAGAGCCAGATCATTTCTGTTGAAAAATATCAGTCCTTCAGAGTTCTGAATAATGGCATTGCTAAAAGTCTGTCAGATATATACCAAGGCAGGTGTTAATTGGTGTAAACTGTATGATTATAACTTAACTTCCCTACTACATTATCTACATTAAAAGCTAATTTCCTGAAATACGTAGGAAAAATATTAATATAAACTCATATTTTATTTAGCAACATAATTAATCGAGGAGTAAAATTTACTTTTCTTATAGTTTCTTATGTCTTTACATGATACATTCAACTTTACTATTGATAGCATTTATTATTATTATTAAATTATAGGCACTTGCTTCAAAGTCTAAACAAGTTTAAATTTCTTATCCTGCTCCCTCTAATTCACAAGTTCTGAGATTGTAAGAGAATACTAACACACAAGCTACCAGTGGTGGTTTGAATAGGAAAGGGCCCCATAAGTTCATGTATTTAAATACTTAGTCATGACACTCCTGGAGAAATAGAAGCCAGGCCTTGAAAGAGTAGGTGTAACAATAGAACAGTGAATAAGAATCCAATTGATCCTTTTTAAAAAGAATAAAGCACTTCAATTTTGATTATATTAACACTTTATTGTTTTCAGTGAATAGAATCTAAAGAGGACAAGGAAATTCTTTCAGAGAATATAAAAACACCTTTCTGAGGCCCCAAGGAGTTTCTAGATCTGGACCATTGGGTGGGGTGGGGACATCCTCATGGAGATGGAAGGGGAGGGAGAAGGGTGGGGGGCAGAGAGGAGTTAAGGGATGTGGAGCAGTCAGAGGGTGGGCCTGGAGGAAAATAAATTATGGGGTGAAAAAAAATAAAACATCTATTCCTTTCTTTTGTTAGAAAGTCATTACCTTGTTGGGGGAACTATGGTAGTGAGATTTCAAAATACCATATTAGGCCATGTTCTCTCTCTCTCTGTCTCTCTGTCTCTCTGTCCCTTTGTCTCTCTGTCTGTCTCTGTCTCTCTCTCTGTGTATGTGTCTCTCTGTCTCTCTGTGTGTGTGTGTGTGTCTGTGTGTGTGTTCTCTGTTTTTTTCTTTTTTTCTTTCTCTCTCTCTCTCTCTCTCTTTCTCTCTCTCTCTCTCTCATTCAAATCATGATGTAGAACTCTCAGCTACTTTTCCAGCACCTTGGTGCCTGTGTGCCACTATGCTCCCCACCATGAGGATAGCGGATTAACATTCTGAGCCTCTGAAATTATAAGCAAGCCCCTAGCTAAATGCTTTCTATATAAGTCTTGCTTTGGTCATGGTAGGTATATTTTCACAGCAATAGAACAGGGACTAAGACATTACCTGACACTTTTTTTTTTAAAAGAATAAAGCACCTCAATTTCAATTACATGAACACTTGATTGTTTTCAATGAACAGAATCTAAAGAGGACTGAGAAGTACATTTCAGAGCATTTAAAAACACCAATTTCTTTCTTTTGTGTTAGGAAGTCATTAACTGTTAGGTCAAAAGCTCTTAAATGGTTTCCAGACTTTAATGTACAGATGTTAGAAGAGTTATTAGTCTAAAAGATGTTCCTTTTAGGAGTTGAATGTACTACAATGCTAATTATAACTCTTAATGATTATATAGTGTCCTGGGAGATGTTAATGAACAAGACTGCTGGACTATATCACCATTGTAAGTTTTCCTTTTACATACTTGTGTAAAAATAAAGAAAATGTGTTTGAAAACCCAAAGGATAGAGCTAATTGATTAAAGTTCAGTGAATGCTAACAATTTCTTCCTGACCCAGGAGTTAAGTAAGGGAATTATAGACATATGTTCTCTGAAATCTATGGTCATATTGGGTATCTAGAATTAAAATACAAATGAAATGAGAAACTTAGAAGCATATCCCACCCTGTAATATATGTTATTTAATAAAAAATAGTTGAATTAAAAGAAAAATAAAACAAAAATAAACAAAGGAACAAAACAAAACAAAAAATAATCATTATAATTTACATTTCTATTGAGACAACTTCTTGTTTCACTTGCTAAAATCTGTGTGTTTACCAGCAACATAACTCTAAATTAAAATTGCTCACATATTCTGCAATGTCAGGGTCACCAGCACTGTATGTTATAAGATATATAATTAGCAGTCAAAATGATGTTCCCTGACAACATTATTTGTTTTCCTTGACTTGAAATAGTTTATGTGAGCTGATGCTTTGAATGGTTCATTTGTGCTCAGTCAGTTAACATTTCTTATTGCAATTCCTGGCTCCCTTGTGGTTGCTGCAGTTCACAGAACTAAGTGCTACCATTTTTCTTCACTGTTGTTAGACGTGAGTACCATGTTACAGATAGGGAGAGAAGAATAAAATGTTCTTCCCTCTGGAAATAGGAAAGTCCCTTTTCAAGATACGTTATCACAGAGTTAAATGCCTTGTTCAATTGAGGTGATTTATCTCTAAGATTGATCATTTCAGGTGGCAGCCCATTTTACACCACTACTGGCTCGTAGGATAAGGGAGAAGGGATTTTGTAAATGGTTCCCAAGATTACCCAAGGAAAATTTTATGGATTATATCTGATTTCCATTGTAAATATATGAAATAAATTTAGACATGTATCTAAGCTGCATGAGGCCCTGGATTCAAGCCTTATCAATGCAACGAAAATCTGTAAACTGAAAGAAATACTGTGAACAGAAAAGGATGATAATGCTGGCCATTTCAATGTTTGTAATGATAAATGAATGTTTGGGACTTAATTATTAGCTTACTTATGAATACTTATAGAGATTCCAGACAGAACAATTATATGTCCAGCAAAAACTGAACAAACAAATGTATCATGCTACAAATTCTGGTCTTTCTTCTTAGAAGAAATCATAGAACTTGCCAAATTTTAATCACATTAATAGGTTCAAACTCTTAAGCTAATAATTCTTCAATTAATAAATTTTTATTGAAGTTTGATTTTTATTATCTCTAGTAAAGTTTGTTCACTAATAGTACTCCAAGAAGTAGACTAGAAAATGAAAGGATGACTGTTCACACTTGCTATTATCCTTTTTGCACCACAGTGTCAGGGGTAAATGATAATAAAGGAAATATATATATATATTGAATATATATATATTCAATAGTCTAATTGATAAAATTAATTTGTAAACATTCAGATGAAATGATGATAAAATGTTTTAATAATTGCTAGAAATCCATAGGAAAATTATAGCAATAGCTGAATTCATGCTTCATAGGTGAAATAGTCTATCATAGAAGCAGAAATCATCCTTACAGTAAAAAGGCCAGGATGATAATTTTTATTATTAGTTTATCTTTCCTATTATTCTTTTCTATGGATATGTTAGGAGAAATCGTGACCATTGCTTTGTATAATATTATTATGCCAGTGTGTGGAGGACAATATAATAAAAAGCACACAAGTGAACTTGTTGATCAAGCCAATACAGATTATGCCAACTAATTATAATAGAGTTTCAATGTTCTAAATTACATATTTGTTAAGATATTTACACAGTTTCAGAAACATCCATTTTCTTTCTTCTGAGTATTCTTAGAATTATGATATTATGGTTAAGTATCTAGATATCAATAAATATACATTTTTTTAGAGTACCACAAAATAAAAATCATACAAAATGGAAAATTTAGAAATATTATTTTTATTAAACTAGTTATTAATATGTTGTGATATTCTCCTTTTTGTTGCTTTCAAACTATGTTTAATCATAATGAACACACTGTTAAAAATAAAATTAAAAATGAAAACTGACTTACATGTTTTGAAGCTAAGGTAGGAAGGAATCATTTACTTTTAACAGAAAACAGTATTTAGAAGCAAACAAAACATTTTTTACAATTTTTATCATATAGCAGAAGAAACAATGAAGTACAATTACTAATTTGCAATACTTAAAAATATAAGGTGATGCCATTAAATTATCACAGAATTATAGTTAATTTTAGCATAGCAATCAATGTAAAGAAATACACCATAAAATATGTATGAGGCTAAGTGAATATCATTCTATAATTTCAGCAAGACAACTCCATAGTTTATCATTGAATAGTCACATAGCTTTTTTTGTAAGCAATTTGTTAATTTGGGAATATGAATAATCATGTCTTTGGAAGCTAATGCATATCATGTGCTAATGTGTCATGTGACTATCAGAACCAAATATTTTCCCTTCACAAAATATCTACTTTGATTCTCTCATTGCAGTTAAAATTTCTTCTTTGTTTCCTTATTGAGTTAGTATGTTTCTATGATTACCTTTTGGTTTTTGTTTGTTTGTTTGTTTTTTTGTCAACATAGACTTTTTAAACTTGTTTTCTTCTTTTTTATTCCTAAAATATGTGATAAAGGCCTAAGTCATAGACTAAAGTGTTCAGAAGAAATCCATTGCATGGTTAAAGTATGTTCCCTCTGATTTATATTTGGTTTTGGTCAATAGAAATAGTTGGAGATATAAAACAAGCTGAAACCAGTTCCATATGCCATAATAAAGAGAAATTCCATATTCATGTGGAAATTCATATTCTCCCTGGAGACAAACTTTATGTGAACTATGTTCACTTATGTCTGATAAATGTTCCCCCATTTGGAAAGAATAAACCAAACAAGTACTGTGGAAAAAAAAAAGCCTATGGAAGACTAACTTTTCAACTGATTAAAATATGTACATTTTGGGAACAGTTTGAAGGAAGATACCAACCATTGTTGGGAAAACTTCCTTCTCAAATCATGGGTTATTAAACAAATACTGCAATGCCCTCAGTGTAATATCATCCAATGAGTTCTTTGTCAAACAGACCTAAAAGTTCCCCATAATAATCAAGGATTTTGCTACTTCATTGCCTTGTCTTCCAGAATTAGATGGTAAGGCCCTATATCAAAAGTCACCAGACATCATGGATATATAATATAGAGAAATAAGCCAAACCTGAAATGTAAACTTCTTCTTTGTCTTTTTAGAGTACTAGTGTATATTATAGTGGGTGCCGGGAAAAAAAAAACTTCATCAATAGTATATTTTATTTTATTTTTTAGTAGATATATTTCTTTATTTATATTTCAAATGTTATTCCCTTTCCAGGTTTCCTGTCCATAAGCCCCCATCCTCTCTCCTACCCTCATACGGGTGTTCCCCCCATCAACTCCCCTTACCACACCACCCCTGACATTCCCCTGTACTGGGGGTCTAACCTTGCCAGGACTAAGGGCTTCCCCTTCCACTGGTGTCCCAACAAGGCTATTCTCTACTACATATGCAGTTGGAGCCCTGGGTCAGTCCATGTATAGTCTTTTGGTAGTGGTTTAGTCCCTGGAAGCTCTGGTTGGTTGTCATGGTTGTTCTTATGGGGTTGCAAGCTCCTTCAACTCTTTCTATCCTTCCTCTAATTCCCCCAAAGGACCTGCAGAATGTTACATCCCAGACAGGAGACAGCCATTGCTGTGAATGCCTGGTCTGGTTCTACATAGAATGGGCCCTTCTGTAATCAGGAATTGTTAGAGATGGGCCCTCATACTTGTCACTCATACTAGAGAATTTAGAGGGAAGGAGGAACAGTATCTGTTGTGAACAAACTGATGCCTTTGCCAAGTTCTAGTAGAATATTCAAATTCAAGGGCCCCACAGATGATTTGGGTTAAATTTAGTGGTCCAAAAATACATCCAAAAGTCATCCATCTGGAAAAATCTTGGAAAAGTAATGATGTTGATGTGAAGAGTTGACAAAAGGTGACCTGGGTAGGACCAAGGATCTATCCTTCCATTGGTGCCCAATAAGGCCTTACACATGCAGCTGGAGCCATGGGTCAGTCCATGTATAGTCTTTGGGTATTGGTTTAGTCCCTAGAAGCTCTGGTTGGCTGTCATTGTTGTTCTTATGGGGTTGCAAGCCCCTTCAGCTCTTTCAGTTCTTTCTCTAATTCCTCCAACAGGGGTTCTGTTCTCATTTCAGTGGTTTCCTGTTAACATTTGCCTCTGTATTTAACATGCTCTGACTGTGTCTCTCAGGAGTCATCTATATCTGGATCCTGTCAGCATGCCCTTCTTAGCTTCATCAATCTTATCTAGTCTTGATGACTGTATATATGTAAATATATGCCACATTTGGGGGGGGAGTGTGGAAGGGTGGGTGGATGAGGAGAGGAACACCCTTATAGAAGAAGGGGAGTGAGATAGCATAGGGGTCTTATGTCCTGGAAACAGGTAGGAAATAACATTTGATACTAAATAAAAAAATTCAATATAAAAAGTGAAAAGAAGTTTACACAATTTAAGAAGGGAAAATGATCTAAATGTATTTATGTATGAAATTTTCAGATAACAAATAAAAAATTAAAAAGGTAGTAATTTACTTATACTTTTTAGTTTTTTATTTAGCGAAATTGTGTTAGCTTTTATTTTTTCATTAACTATGACTGTATTTACATTACCTTTAATTTTTTTTACACATGCTTTTGACACATAAGTTACATCATGTAGCCCAGGCTAGGCTTTAACTCTTGATCCTTTTTCTCAGTTGGCCAAGTTCTGGGATTTTGTGTATTGGTTTCACTGCAGTTTGATATATGACGGCTGATAGATTTTAGGCCACTCTTTAGACTTCTGTCTTTATCTATAATTGTCTGTACTCTTTTCCTTATTTGAAATGATGAGAAAATTAAACCAACGTGAACTGCACCTAAAACCTTTCCATCATCTTCTTCCTCATCCATTGTTAGAACCAGACTTTGTTATTTTTTCTTTCTTTTCTTTTTTTATCTTTATTAACTTGAGTATTTCTTATTTACATTTCGATTGTTATTCCCCTTCCCGGTTTCCGGCCAACATCCCCCTAACCCCTCCACCTCCCCTTCTATATGGGCTTCCCCTCCTTATCCTCCCCCCATTACCACCCTCCCCCCAACAATCACGTTCACTCGGAGTTCAGTCTTGGCGGGACCAAGGGCTTCCCCTTCCACTGGTGCCCTTACTAGGCTATTCATTGCTACCTATGAGGTTGGAGTTTTTTTCAATGAAGACATGGCAGATGATTGCATTGTTTCCCACAGGAAACCCACATGCACAGACCAAAGATATTTTCGCGATTCTCTAATCAAGAATGTAATTTAAAGAGCCCTGCATTAAGAAAAAAATGTATTAATTAAAAAATTAATTAATTAAAACATTGTGTCTAGAGTACTTGGCTAGGTTTGATTGAGAACTAGGCTTGATTATACTACAGTTGAGTGAGTTTTCAATCTGATTAAAGAACTGTAGTTTATCACCAAGCTATACATGCCATCACTGTAACCTTATTATTATTATGACATACTGGTCATTGTTGTTGTTCAGAGTCATCAAAACTAGGCAGGATCATTCATTTTTTCCCTTCTTTGGTATCTTGCCTGGCACATTCTGCTATCATGAACATTTTTTATTATCAAGACATTATTTATTATCAAGTGGTCAACCCTGAAATCAGACATACAAGTAACATCAGACAGACAAGATTATATTTAGGGAATTCATATACATATAACGCACATAACTACATAATTAATGAAAAAAAAAAAAGGCCATGAGTTTGGAAGAGAACAAGAAATAGTAGATGGGAGGGATTTGTGCATCAGTAATGCAGATATATTATAACCTCAAAATTAAAAGAAAAATTAAAACGAGTAAATTTTAAATTACCATGTTAAATTGAAGTATGTGCTAAATAACCACTTCACCCTATTTATGCACAACCGACTGAACGCTGCTGTTTAACTATGGTACTGATAACCATTCTTATACTTTCAAATGTTAGTGTCCACACATGTTTCCACATACCAATTATTTAACTATAATTAATCTGAGATTTTGAATGTAGACAGCCCTAGCTTATCCACTTACCCCTAATCACTTCCTGTTGTCAATAAGGATAACTATGTCAAATAATTGGGGCTTTATCTTGCTTTCATCCAGATGAGTAATATTTAAAGTGTCTTCTTTTATGTTTAGTTCGATAGCATTTAAAAGAAACAACTGGGGGTTGGGGATTTAGCTCAGTGGTAGAGCTTTTGCTTAGCAAGGCCCTGGGCCCAGCTCCAAAAAAAAAAAAAAAAAAAAAAAAAAAAAAAAAAAAAAAAAAAAAAAAAAAGAAACAACTGAACAGCCTGGCTCCTTAAGAAATGAGTTCACACATAGAGAAGGGGGGGTCAACAAAAGGGTTAAATTCTTTATGGGTCTATATTTCACTCTAAAATCAAAACAACTCTTGTTTTACTAACAGCTTTCAATTTAAGTCCAATAGTTTCCTCCTTTTTGGTGGCGCCAATCTTGAACCATAAACTTAGCAATATGGACTCTAGACTCATTTCATCTCCAGACCACTTCGGTATTTTTGTATTTTGTATTTTTTTCTTTTCTTTTTTTCCATCTTTATTAAATTGGGTATTTATTACTTACATTTCAAATGTTATTCCTTTCCCGGTTTCCATGCCAACATTCCCTAACCCCTCCTCCTCCCATTCTATATGGGGGTTCAGCTCCCCATCTTCCCCCTATTACGGCCAACCCCACAAGAATCCCATTCACTGGGGGTCCAGTCTTGGCAGGACCAAGGCAAACATCCCCTTCCCTCCCCCCCTTCCTTATGGGTGTTCCCCTCCCCACCCTCCCCCCATTGCCGCCCTCCCCCTGACAGTCTAGTTCACTGGGGGGTTCAGTCTTAGCAGGACCCAGGGCTTCCCCTTCCACTGATGCCCTTACTAGGCTATTTATTGTTACCTATGCAGTTGGAGTCCAGGGCCAATCCATGTATAGACTTTGGGTAGTGGCTTAGTCCCTGGAAGCTCTGGTTGGTTGGCATTGTTGTTCATATGGGGTCTCAAGCCCCTTTAGCTCTTTCAGACCTTTCTCTGATTCCTTCAATGGGGGTCCCATTCTCAGTTCAGTGGGTTGTTGCTGGCATTGGCCTATGTATTTGCTATATTCTGGCTATGTATCTCAGGAGAGATTGGTTCCTGTCAGCCTGGACTTCTTTGCTTCATCCATCTTATCTAGTTTGTTAGCTGTATATGTATGGGTCACATGTGGGGCAGGCTCTGAATGGGTGTTCCTTCTGCCTCTGTTCTAAACTTTGCCTCCCTATCCCCTCCCAAGAGTATTCTTGTTCCCCTTTTAAAGAAGGTGTGAAGCATCCACAATTTGGTCATCCTTCTTGAGTTCCATGTGTTCTGTGCATCTAGGGTAATTCGAGCATATGGGCTAATATCACTTATCAATGAGTGCATACCATGTTTGTTTTTCTGTGATTGGATTACTTCACTCAGGATGATATTTTTCCATTCCATCCATTTGCCTATGAATTTCATATAGTCATTGTTTTTGATAGCTGAGTAGTAATATATTCCATTGTGTAGATGTACCACATTTTCTGTATCCATTCCTCCGTTGAAGGGCATCTGGATTCTTTCCAGATTCTGACTATTATAAATAATGCTGCTATGAATATAGTGGAGCATGTGTCTTTGTTATATGTTGGGGCATCTATTGGGTATGTGCCCAAGAGAGGTATAGCTGGATCCTCAGGTAGCACAATATCAAATTTTCTGAGGAACCTCCAGACTGATTTCTAGAATGGTTTTACCAGTCTGCAATCCCAGCAACAATGGAGTGTTCCTCTTTCTCCATGTCGTCGCCAGCATCTGCTATTGCCAGAGTTTTTGATCTTAGCCATTCTGACTGGTGTAAGGTGGAATCTCAGGGTTGTTTGGATTTGCATTTCCCTTATGACTGAAGATGTTGAAGATTTCTTTAGGTGCTTCTCAGCCATTTGGCATTCCTTACCTGTGAATTCTTTCTTTAGCTCTGAACCCCATTTTAAATAGGGTTATTTGTCTTCCTGCAGTGTAACATCGTGAGTTCTTTATATATTTTGGATATAAGCCCTCTATCTGTTGTAGGATTGGTAAAGATCTTATCCCAATCTGTTTGTTGCCATTTTGTCCTAACCACAGTGTCCTTTGCCTTACAGAAGCTTTGCAGTTTTATGAGATTCCATTTGTCGATTCTTGATCTTAGAGCATAAGCCATTGGTATTTTGTTCAGGAAATTTTCTCCAGTGCCCATGTGTTCAAGATTCTTCCCCACTTTTTCTTCTATTAGTTTGAGTGTATATGGTTTGATATGGAGGTCCTTGATTCACTTGGACTTAAGCTTTGTACATTGTGATAAGAATGGATCGATCTGCATTCTTCTACATGCTGACCTCCAGTTAAACCAGCACCATTTGCTGAAAATGCTATCTTTTTTCCATTGGAAGGTTATGGCTCCTTTGTCAAAAATCAAGTGACCATAGGTGTGTGGTTTCATTTCTGAGTCTTCAATTCTATTCCACTGGTCTATCTGCCTGTCTCTGCACCAATACCATGCAGTTTTTACCACTATTGCTCTGTAATACTGCTTGAGTTCGGGGATAGTGATTCCCCCAGAAGTCCTTTTATTGTTGAGGAAAGGTTTAGCTGTCCTGTGTTTTTGGTTATTCCCGATAAATTTGCAAATTATTCTGTCTAACTGTATGAAGAACTGGATTCAAATTTTAATGGAGATTGAATTGAATCTGTAGATCGTTTTTGGTCAAATGGCCATTTTTACAATATTAATCCTGCCAATCCATGAGCATGGGAGACCTTTCCATCTTTTGAGATCTTCAATTTCTTTTTACAGAGGCTTGAAGTTCTTATCATACAGATCTTTCACTTGCTTGGTTAAAGTCACACCGAGGTATTTTATATTATTTGGGACTATAATGAACGGTGTCATTTTCCTAAATTTCTTTCTCATCTTGTTTTTCTTTGTGTAGAGGAAGGCTACTGATTTATTTGAATTAATTTTATGCCCAGCCACTTTGCTGAAGGTGTTTATCAGGTTGAGTAGTTCTACGGTGGAACTTTTGGGATCACTTAAATATAGTATCATATCATCTTCAAATAGTGATATTTTGACTTCTTCTCTTCCATTTTTTTTGATTATTCATGTCAGCTTGTACTGAATTCTTTACTTTAGCTGTCTACATTTTTGAATTTTACCCAGAGGGAAAATGATATTTTGGACTTACTACAGTTCACAGCATTGTGCAATCGTGGCCTTAGTTACAAAATTGCCTTTAAGACCATTTAAAGTCATTTATTACTTTGCTTTTTATTCTTTATTTGCATTTTTCTATTTTTTTATTTTGACTTGAGAGCAACAGTTTATTTTAGCAGAGTTTTATTTAGTTGCATTAGTCAATATATTTGCCTTTCTCTTCGTATTTCTTATTACATATTTATTTATTTATTTGGGGTTTTCTGCATGTAGGCACATGCATGCATATGGACACAGTGCTATGTAATTAGAAAATAAAGCAAAATTCATGATATTCAGTTTTCTCCTTCCACCATATGAATCCCAGGAATTGATCTCAAGTCATCAGTTTTGTTAGCAGATGGTTTTACCCACTGAGCACCCCCATGAAAGTCAAAGACAGGGAATAAATATAAAGTCATTATGTCTATGTAAGAAGCAGGAACCAATTACAGAACATTTATTCATGTGATTAACTGTTTGAATACTATTCAATTTCTTCTTAGGATTTTTGTTTTAAGTAAAAGTTAGTGATGAAGGTGTCTTGAAACACTGTTTCTCTGTGTATTTCCTATGAAGAAAATGATTAATAAAGGGGTCCTTTTAGTACAAAAATGGATGACAGTCATCAGGGAAGAAAAAGCTTCTTCTCATCTCACCTCATGTTTCCTGTCAAAGAGTTAAAGGAAACAAAACTACTTCAGAAATTTACTGCATTCTCTGTATATTTATGACTATCATAGGAGTCTCAATATTTATTTGGAAACTGGAATTTAAAATCCTAGAAGTCTAGGGTGAAAAATCACTTCTGGTTCTTGAGGTTAGGCTTAATATTTCTTTTCAAGGTACTTGGTACATTTTGAGTTTTGTTTTGCTTTGGTTTTCATTGTTGCTTGTTGCACTAATAGAACAATTCTGAAAGTGACCTTTAGAGATCATATCTTAAAGACACATTATATCAGAAAGTTTAAAAATCCATCAGAGTAAAAACAGCTCGTTATTTCAAACAACATACCAGCTTCACTGAGCAAAAGTCACTAGAAGCTTCATTTTTGCTGTCTAGGATTTTCTAATTCTCTGGCAACATAATTGAATTAATTTAATAGACGTTCTGTCAACTATTTTGGAATAAATATTTTTACTATGTGATGAAAAATAGCAGTTACAGAAAATGTGAATAGCAATTTCTAATATGTGACATGTCAATATAAATATATGTTATTTTGTTTTGAAACTATAGAATATAAAATTGCTTAATGCCGTGCCTTTGCTGTTTTATGATCTTTTACATGAGGCTACATTCTTCTGGGATGAATGCCTCATATATTCAGCAGTTAAATAGATGGTCTGCTTCGTCTTGACCTTTGGAGAACCTATGCTGAGTTGGGGGCTCATTTCACTGCTTTAACCATCTACAGCTATCTTCCAATGGCAAGGGTGTTTCAAATGTTTTCTAATCAGGCAAGCACCTTTACAAAAGGTCACGATATTAAAATCTATATATCAGGGATTAAACTTATGATTCATCTCTACCATGTAAGAAATTCTAATTAGAGAGGCATTACAATCATTCTTCTGGTCAAAGTTAGCTGTGCACATCACAATTTTGTATTTAGAGTTACAGAATACCTATGCATATGCTCAGAAGGAAATATATTCTCTAAACTGTGTTGACAATGTCACTTATCTTATTTTGCTATTTCTCCCATGGACTTTGAAATATACTTTAGGGCAGTTCGTCAGAAGGTCTCAATGCAATGCTAAGCAAGCAAGGACATTATGCAATTCTTTAAATCAACTCAAGTTACTCCTGCTAGAACATTATACTCTATCACAATATCAGATCTATCAAAATGACAACAGACTGGACAATAAATACTCTGGACATATAGCACAGCAAGTTATATACATATTAAAGTAATAACCAAGGCATATAAGAAGAAAACAATTTATTAAGCATCAATGTCACCACTGCTGAACAGATTAAGAAAATCTATAAGAACAAAAAGTAATAGGTTTTATGGAGTTAATATTTTAAATACTGTATCTCATAGAATATATTCATCTTTTATAAGATATATTCTATAGTATTTCTTAATTTATACATTTTTATTTTCTGTGACACATGTTTTATTTTTCAACTTATTGCTGCTTTTATTTTACATTCTAATATAATGTAACCAATTGGTGTCTTTTTCAGTTTCAGATAACCAATTGGTGTATTTTCTTCCCCTGAGGAAGACTATTTCTCCTCTTCTCAGCTAGGCCTCAGCCTGGATACTTCTAGCCTCCATATAATCTAACATTCCAACCTGCCTAATGCCTTATCTTGGCTTCTGACTGAATTGTTTTGCCTGGCCTTATACTAACTTTGGCAACTTTCTAATCTTGCTTGTTCTCATTCTCTGGCTAGTTCTGTCTTCACCCATGTCTAGCTCATTCTCTCTGTTACTTTTCGCTGAAGAATTCTCTCTGTAAAACTGTCACACTCACATACACACACACACAGACACACACACACACACACACACATCTCACACCATCTTTTTTTCTATCCATTCTTAACTAGTCTCTCTTCCTCTGCTGCTCTCATAATGTATCCTATCTCTAATTTTGTCAAATCTTCATCTGATTCATCACTTTTCTCTTTTCAATTGGATATTATTTTCGACATTGCTGCAAATTAACCTTACCTTTATTGTTATGAAATTTAGGTATATACTAAGGGTATGTCTGTATTTCGGCTATATCAAACTGTAATCTAAGATGTTTGCATGATGCTAGCTCATAACATTGGGCAAAATACCTTGCCAGAGAAGCCCTGTTGCTCTATTAAAATTCCTCTACATTTATATCTCTACTTTAAACATGCACAATTCATACATACATGCATATATACATACCTACATACATACATACACACAGACATACAAAATGAGAGAGAGAAAGAGAGAGAGAGAGAGAGAGAGAGAGAGAGAGAATAGTGTGTATGTTCTAAGGCATAAAGATTTTTTGCATGATAAAATTTATTACTATGCAAAATTACTTAATTATGTAGTACTTAAAGGTCTTTAGCACAAAGGCTGATATTAAAGAATAGAACTACATGACCTTAAAAAGCTAATATACAGCAAAGTATATCATCTCTTGAATAAGGAAGCATACTACAGTATGGTAATAAACATTTTTCAGCTACACGTCTTGCAGAACATGAATTTATTCAAAGAATTAAAAATACTAAGCATCATAAAACCAAACAACCCAATTAAAATATCAGTGATGGAAATAAACAGATTCTTAAAATATGAAATACAAATATCTGAGAAACATTACTTCAACTAAAATTATATTTTGATCCTCGCATACGGAAAGCTATTGACATAAATACTTAACTTTCAGCAATACACAGGTCATCTGGACAAAATCCAAACAAAGAAATGCTGGAGCTAAATGATGTCATAAACATAGCAAACCTGAAATAATTATAAAGCAATTTGACAATATCTTCCTTCCAGCAGCTCATGTAACTTCTCCAAAATGGACCACATGCTTAGACACAAAACAAGGCTCATCAGGTACAATAAAATTAAAACATCACCCGGCAGTTTATCCAACCAACATAAATCAACAACAGAAACAACAGAAAGTCTTCAAATTCATAAACAATTCAATACTGAACGAAAAATCAGTAAAGACAGAAACTAAGAAAGTGATTATTTATATATCTAATGAGAATAAAAGCACAATGGGTTGTAATAAATGGAGCTCTAAGAAGTAGTTTCATGGAACTAAGGCCCTACATTTTAAACATGAGCTATTACATATTAGTAACTTTAGGGCACACCTGAAAACTCCAGAACCAAAATTGAGACATATTTCTATAAACAGCAGGGAACAATTAAACTTAGGAATAAAGTCAATCTATTAGAGAAAAACAAACAAATAATACATAAAATTAATAAAGTAGAGTTGTTTCTTTGAGAAAATCAATAAGATTTTTCACGTTAACCAAATGCAGAATGAGTTTCAAATTGACAAGAATAGAAGTGAAAGAAATGTCATAAAAACAGACACAAAGAAAATCCAGAGAATTATAAATAAATGCTTTAAAAGCCTTTATTCCACCAAACTGGAAAATAGTTTTGAGATATCGCATGTATCAAAGTTAATTCAAGATCAGATAAACTATATATATATATATATATGTAATCGTGAAATAAAATAAGTAAATAAAAGCTCCCCCACCCAGCTCCAGGACCAAAATATGTTACAGGACCAGATGGCTTTATCAAATAATTCTACTAAATATTCTTACAAGAATTAAAGCAAATACTTCTAAAATTATTTCACAAAATGGGAAGTATAATCTCATTACTCAACTTTATGAGACTAAAATTACCATGATACCAAAACCATGTAAACCTCAAAAAAGAGAGTTGCAGATCAATTTTCTTTATGATTATAGACACAAAAATTCTTTTCCTTTGTTCCTTTTACTTTTTTTAATGTTCAAATATATATATATATATATATATATTGTGGTTTTCTTGGATATTTTATGTATTTACATTTCAAATGTTATCCTCTTGCCCCCCTCACAGACCCCTCCACTCCCCTTCTTCTATGAGGAAGCTTCCACTCCTATCAACACACTCCCACCTCAACACCTTGGTATTCCCCTACATTGGGGAAAAGAGCCATCACAGGACCAAAGGCTTTTCCTCCTATTGATGTTGGACAATGCCATCCTCTGCTACATATGTGGGTAGAGTCATGTGTCCTCCACGTGTACACATTGGTTGGTGGTTTAAACCCTGGGAGCTCTGATGGGGTATGGTTGGTTGATATTGTTCTTTCTATGGAGTTGGAAACCCCTTCAGCTCCTTCACTCTTTTCTCTAACTCCTCCATTGGGGTCCCCTTTTTCAGTCCAATGGTTTGCTGCAAGGCATCCTCATCTGTATCAGTAGGGCTCTGGTAGAGCCTATCAGGAGATTTCCATATCAGGTTCCTGTCAGCAAGCACTCCTTTGCATCAGCAATAGTGACTGGGTTTGATGGTCACATATGGGATGGATCCCCAAGTGGGCAGTCTTGGGATGACCTTTCCTTCAGTCTCTGTTCCACTCTTTGTCCCTATATTTCCTCACATGAGTATTTTGTTCTCTGTTCTAGGACGGAACAAAGCACCCACATTTTGGTCTTCTTTCTTCCTGAGCTTCCTATGATCTGTCAGATTTTTCTTATGTACTCCAAGCTTTGGGCTAATATCCACTTATAAGTAAGTGCACACCATGTGCGTTCTTTTGTAACTGGGTTACCTCACTCAGGATGATATTTCCTAGTTCCTTCTGTTTGCCTAAGAATTTCATGTCGTCATTGTTTTTTTTTGTTTGTTTGTTTGTTTGTTTTTAATTAACGAGTATTTCATATTTACATTTCAAATGTTATTCCCTTTCCCGGTTTCTGGGCAAACATCCTCCTAATCCCTACCCCTCCCCTTCTTTATGGGTGTTCCCCTCCTCATCCTCCCCCCATTGCCGCCCTCCCTACAACAATCACATTTACTGGGGGTTCAGTGTTAGCAGGACCAAGGGCTTCCCCTTCCACTGGTGATCTTAGGATATTCATTGCTACCTATGAGGTCAGAGTCCAGGGTCAGTCCATGTATAGTCTTTAGGTAGTGGCTTAGTTCCTGGAAGCTCTGGTTGCTTGGCATTGTTGTTCATAAGAGGTCTCGAGCCCCTTCAAGCTCTTCCTGTCCTTTCTCTGATTCCTTCAACAGGGGTCCTATTCTCTGTTCAGTGGTTTGTCGCTGGAATTCGGCTCTGTATTTGCTGTATTCTGGCTGTGTCTCTCAGGAGAGATCTACATCTGGCTCCTGTCGTCCTGCACTTCTTTGCTTCATCCATCTTGTCTAATTGGGTGGCTGTATATGTATGGACCACATATGGGGCAGGCTCTGAATGCATGTTCCTTCTGTGTCTGTTTTAATCTTTGCCTCTCTATTCCCTGCCAAGGGTATTCTTGTTCCCCTTTTAAAGAAGGAGTGAAGCATTCACATTTTGATCATCCGTCTTGAGTTGCATGTGTTCTATGCATCTAGGGTAATTCAAGCATTTGGGCTAATAGCCACTTATCAATGAGAGCATGCCATGTGTGTTTTTCTGTGATTGGGTTACCTCACTCAGGATGATATTTTCCAGTTCCAAACATTTGCCTATGAATATCATAAAGGCATTGTTTTTATAGATGAGTAATATTCCATTGTGTAGATGTACCACATTTTCTGTATCCAATCCTCTGATGAAGGGCATCTGGGTTCTTTCCAGCTTCTGGCTATTATAAATAAGGCTGCTATGAACATAGTGGAGCACGTGTTCTTTTCTATATGTTGGGGCATCTTTTGGGTATATGCCCAAGAGAGGTATAGCTGGATCCTCAGGTAGTTCAATGTCCAATTTTCTGAGGATCCTCCAGACTGATTTCCAGAATGGTTGTACCAGTCTGCTATCCCACCAACAATGGAGGAGTGTTCCTCTTTCTCCACATCCTCGCCAGCATTTGCTGTCCCGAGTTTTTGATCTTAGCCATTCTCACTGGTGTGAGGTGAAATCTCAGGGTTGTTTTGATTTGCATTTCCCTGATGACTAAAGATGTTGAACATTTCTTTAGGTGTTTCTCAGCCATTCGGCATTCCTCAGCTGTGAATTCTTTGTTTAGCTCTGAACCCCATTTTTTAATAGGGTTATTTGTCTCCCTGCGGTCTAACTTTTTGAGTTCTTTGTATATTTTGGATGTAAGGCCTCTGTCTGTTGTAGGATTGGTAAAGATCTTTTCCCAATCTGTTGGTTACCGTTTTGTCCTAACCACAGTGTCCTTTGCCTTACAGAAGCTTTGCAGTTTTATGAGATCCCATTTGTTGATTCTTGATCTTAGAGCATAAGCCATTGGTGTTTTGTTCAGGAAATTTTTTCCAATGCCCATGTGTTCGAGATGCTGCCCTAGTTTTTCTTCTATTAGTTTGAGTGTATCTGATTTGATATGGAGGTCCTTGATCCACTTGGACTTAAGCTTATCACAGGGTGATAAGCATGGATCAATTTGCATTCTTCTACATGTTGAACTCCAGTTAAACCAGCACCATTTGCTGAAAATGCTATCTTTTTCCACTGATTGATTTTGGCTCCTTGTCAAAAATCATTTGCCCATAGGTGTGTGGGTTCATTTCTGGGTCTTCAATTCTGTTCCATTGGTCTATCTGTCTGTCTCTGTACCAATACCATGCAGTTTTTATCACTATTGCTCTGTAATACTGCTTGAGTTCAGGGATAGTGATTCCCCCTGAAGTCCTTTTATTGTTGAGAATAGTTTTAGTTATTCTTGGTTTTTTTGTTATTCCAGATGAATTTGCAAATTGTTCTGTCTAACTCTTTGAAGAATTGGATTGGTATTTTGATGGGGATTGCATTGAATCTGTAGATCGCTTTTGGTAGAATGGCCATTTTTACTATATTAATCCTGCCAATCCATGAGCATGGGAGATCTTTCCATCTTCTGAGGTCTTCTTCAATTTCTTTCTTCAGAGTCTTGAAATTCTTATTGTACAGATCTTTTACTTGCTTCGTTAAAGTCACACCGAGGTACTTTATATTATTTGGGTCTATTATGAAAGGTGTCATTTCCCGAATTTCATTCTCAGCCTTTTTATCATTTGAATAGAGGAAGGCTACTGATTTGTTTGAGTTAATGTTAAACCAAGCCACATTGCTGAAGTTGTTTATCAGGCTTAGTAGTTCTCTGGTGGAACTTTTGGGATCACTTAAATATACTATCATATCATTTGCGAATAGTGTTATTTTGACTTCTTCTTTTCCAATCTGTATCTCCTTGATCTCCTTTTGTTGTCTTATTGCTCTGGCTAGAACTTCAAGAACTATATTGAATAAGTAGGGAGAGAGTGGGCAGCCTTGTCTAGTCTCTGATTTTAGTGGGATTGCTTCAAGTTTCTCTCCATTTAGTTTAATGTTAGCAACTGGTTTGCTCTATATGGCTTTTAGTATGTTTAGGTATGGGCCTTGAATTCCTATTCTTTCCAGGACTTTTATCATGAAGGGGTGTTGAATTTTGTCAAATGCTTTCTCTGCATCTAATGAAATGAACATGTGGTTTTGTTCTTTCAGTTTGTTTATATAATGGATCACGGTGATGGTTTTCCGTATATTAAACCATCACTGCATGCCTGGGATGAAGCCTACTTGATCATGGTGGATGATTGTTTTGATGTGCTCTTGGATTCAGTTTGCCAGAATTTTATTGAGTATTTTTGCGTCAATATTCATAAGGGAAATTGGTCTTGTTCAACTTCCACGTATATGTGGGCGTTCTTCCCTTATTGTTATTGAAGACCAGCTTTAGGCCGTGGTGGTCTGATAGCATGCATCGGATTATTTCTATCTTTCTGTACCTGTTGAGGCCCATTTTTTGACCAGTTATATGGTCAATTTTGGAGAAAGTACCATGAGGAACCGAGAAGAATGTATATCCTTTTGGTTTAGGGTAGAATGTTCTATAAATATCTGTTAAGTCCTTTTGGTTCATGACTTCTCTTAGTCTTTCTATGTCTCTGTTTAAATTCTGTCTCCATGATCTGTCCATTGATGAGTGTGGGGTGTTGAAATCTCCTACTATTATTATGTGAGGTGCAATGTGTGTTTTGAGCTTAGTAAGGTTTCTTTTACATATGTAGGTGCCCTTGTATTTGGGGCATAGATATTTAGGATTGAGAGTTCATCTTCATGGATTTTTCCTTTGATGAATATGAAGTGCCTTCCTTATCTTTTTTGATGACTTTTAGTTGAAAATTGATTTTATTTGATATTAGAATGGCTACTCCAGCTTGCTTCTTCCGACCATTTGCTTGGAAAGTTGTTTCCCAGCATTTCACTCTGAGGTAGTGTCTGTCTTTGTCTCTGAGGTGTATTTCCTGTAGGCAGCAGAATGCAGGGTCCTCGTTGCGTATCCAGTTTGTTAATCTATGTCTTTTTATTGGGGAGTTGAGGCCATTGATGTTGAGAGATATTAAGGAATAGTGATTATTGCTTCCTGTTATATTCATATTTGGATGTGAGGTTGTGTTTGTGTGCTTTTCTTTCTTTGTTTTGTTGCCAAGACAATTATTTTCTTGCTTTTTCTAGGGTGTAGCTTGCCTCCTTATGTTGGGCTTTACCATTTATTATCCTTTGTAGTGCTGGATTTGTAGAAAGATATTGTGTAAATTTGGTTTTGTCATGGAATATCTTGGTTTCTCCATCTATGTTAATAGAGAGTTTTGCAGGATACAGTAACCTGGGCTGGCATTTGTGTTCTCTTAGGGTCTGTATGACATCTGTCCAGGATCTTCTGGCTTTCATAGTCTCTGGCAAAAGTCTGGTGTGATTCTGATAGGTCTGCCTTTATATGTTACTTGACCTTTTTCCCTTACTGCTTTTAATATTCTTTCTTTATTTTGTCGTTTGGTGTTTTGACTATTATGTGGGGGGAAGTGTTTCTTTTCTGGTCCAATCTATTTGGAGTTCTGTAGGCTTCTTGTATGCCTATGGGTATCTCTTCTTTTAGGTTAGGGAAGTTTTCTTCTATGATTTTGTTGAAGATATTTACTTGTCCTTTGAGCTGGGAGTCTTCTCTCTCTTCTATACCTATTATCCTTAGGTTTGATCTTCTCATTTAGTCCTGGATTTCCTGTATGTTTTGGACCAGTAGCTTTTTCCACTTTACATTATCTTTGACCGTTGAGTCGATAATTTCTATGGAATCTTCTGCTCCTGAGATTCTCTCTTCTATCTCTTGTATTCTGTTGATGATGCTTGTATCTACGGCTCCTTGTCTCTTCCTTTGGTTTTCTATAACCAGGGTTGTTTCCATATGTTCTTTCTTGATTGCTTCTATTTCTATTTTTAATTCCTTCAATTGTTGATTGTGCTTTCCTGGAATTATTTCAGGGATATTTGTGATTCCTCTCTATAGCCTTCTACTTGTTTATTTATGTTTTCCTGGAATTCTTTCAGGGATTTTTGTGATTCCTCTCTATAGGCTTCTACTTGTTTATTTATGTTTTCCTGTGTTTCTCTAAGGGAGTTCTTCATGTCTTTCTTGATTAAATATGATTTTGAAACTAGATCTTGCTTTTCTGGTGTGTTTGGATATTCCGTGTTTGCTTTGTTGGGAGAATTGGGCTCCGATGATGCCATGTAGTCTTGGTTTCTGTTGCTTGGGTTCCTGCGTTTGCCTCTCGCCATCAGATTATCTCTAGTGTTACTTTGTTCTGCTTTTTGTGACAGTGGCTAGACTGTCCTATAAGCCTGTGTGTCAGGAGTGCTGTAGACCTGTTCTCCTGTTTTCTTTCAGCCAGTTATGGGAACAGAGTATTCTGCTTTCGGGCATGTAGTTTTTCCTATCTACAGGTCTTCAGCTGTTCCTGTGGGCCTGTGTCTTGAGTTCACCAGGCATGTTGCTTGTAGCAGGAAGGTTTGTCTTACCTGTGGTCCCGAGGCTCAAGTTTGCTCCTGGGATGTTGCTTATGAGCTCTCCACTGGGGCAGCAACCAGGAAGATCTGTGCAGCCCTTTCCGGGAGCTTCCGTGCACCAGGGTTCCAGATGGCATTTGGTGTTTTCCTCTGGAGTCAGAGATCTCAAATATATATTTTCATTGTCTTTTTCAGTTGTTTTTCTTTTATTCAATATGTTTTTATTTACATTTTAAGTGCTAGTGTCTTTCCTGGTATCCCCTCCAGAAGCCCGCTATCCCATCTCCTCTCTCCCTGATTCTATGAGGGTGTACCCTCATCCACCCACCTACTCCTTCCGAGCTCCCCACCCTGACATTCCCCTACACTGGGGCATCAAGTTTTGACAGAACCAAGGGCCTCTCCTCCCATTAATGCCCTACAAGGACATTCTCTGCTACATATGTGGCAGGAGCTCTGTCTACTCTTGCGATGGTGGTTTACTTCCTGGGAGCTCAAGGGGGTATGGTTGATTTATTAAAAATTATCTTTTTTTTTTTCGGTCTGGCTATTATCTCCCTTCCATTCTGCCCTCCGACAGTTCCTTATCACATTTTTCCTCCCCCATTTCCAGGAGGATGTTTCCAAAGCCCTGCACCCCCACATAGCCGACCAGGCCTCTATACACTAGGGCTACAAGTCTCTCAAGGGTAAGGTGCCTCTACTCTCATTGAGGCCAGACCAGGCAGTCCTCTGCTGTATATGAGTGTGGTGTGTGTGTGTGTGTGTGTGTGTGTGTGTGTGTGTGTGTGTGTGTGGTGGATTGGACCAGCTAGTATTTGCTGACTGGTTGGTGGCTCAGTGTCTGAGAGGTAGGGTGGGTTCAGGTTTGTTGAGCCTACTGGTCTTCCTATGTAATCTCCCTCTTCAATTTTTCTAATCTTTCCCAAGTTCACTCAGAGGGGTCCCTAAGTTCATACCATTGGTTGGGTTTAAATATCTGCTTCTGACTCAGTCAGCTGCTTAATGGGCCTTTCGGAGGGCAGCTATGGTAGGATCCTGTCTGTAAGTACTTCATAGCATCAGTAATAGTGTCAAGTCTTGGAGTCTCAGCTTCAGATAGGTCCTAATTTGGGCTGGTCACTAGACCTCCTTTCCCTCATTCTTCTTTCTATTTTCTCCTTTCTATTTTCATCCCAGCAGTTCTTTTAGACAGGAACAATTCTGGATTAGAGTTTTTGACTGGGATGGCAACCCCATCCATCTACTTGATGCCCTGTCTTTCTACTGGAGATAGGCTCTACAAGTTCCCTCTTCACAATGTTGGGCATTTTATCAAAGGTCCCTCCAATTGAGTCTTGAGATTCTCTCACCTCCCAGGGTCTCTGGTACATTCTAGAGGGTCCCCCAACTCCCACTTTGAGATGTTGTTTATTTCCATTCATTCTACTAGTCCTCAGGACTTCACTCCTGTTCTGTCCCCAATAAAAGTAAATATTGCATTTATTTCCTTAGATGAAAAGATGAGAAAAGATCTTTACATGGGTTGGGTAGAGTCCAGAGTTTTTCTATCAAACATACCTAGACTTAGGCCTGGAAGCTTCTAGTCTTCATACATTCTAATCTTCTGCAAGCTCAGTTCTTAAAGGCTTTACATGCCAGACTCCTTCTGCTAATGAAGGCCTAGAATGTTTCAGCATCAAGATTCACCTGCTGTATAAACTCACCTTTTCTAGTTCTTTCTGAATTCTGGATGGCTGGTTCAACTCCTCTGTTCTGGCTAAAATTCCTCTCCAAGTTAACTGATGCAATCTGGCTTCTCTTGACTTCTGACGGAACTGCTCAGCTTAGAAAGACTGCCACTGAACTCTACAAACTGAACTGCTCTGTTCTAAACTGCTCTGTTCTGTAATGGTCTGCAATGGATTGAATTGACTTCCCTCTTGCTCCCTCACTGCTCTTTAAGTAACATCTCTCTCCTATTCTAGTGAGAGTTGTGCATATTCTGCCTCTGATGTATTTTGTCAAATCTTTCTATGATTTATTACTATGTCTGCCCCTCAATTAGATATCATGGTTTGGGATTAAAGGTGGCTATTGACTGAAAGAAAACAGTCCAGGAATATAGGAGAAGTCGGTGGTAGAAACCTGCTGGTTTCTGACTGTGCCCGGAGCAGAACTGAACCATTCATAGTTCCCTGCACCTAAACCCTGTTGAGGAGAAAGTTGGACCCTCAGAAATGCAGAGATTCCTGAGAACACAGAGTCAACAAAAACGTTCTGCCCACATCCTGACCCAAGAGGAAATCACCTAGGGCCATTGTGCTCAGGAGGCACGACATTTCCTGTTTCTGCCTTCTTTGAGAGCCAAAATCAGTCACCAGGAATGCCTACACACCTGAGAGCAGAACTCTCTGTTCCCAGATCCAGCTGAAAGAAAACAGGACTACAGAAATGCTGACACGCAGGCCTAAAGGAGTGCCATGCCATTTTCAGAGTCAGCAAGAAAAGCCAACACTAGAGAAATCTGATGGTGAGACGCAAGTGTAGGAAACTAAGCAACAGAAACCAAGACATCATCAGAGTCCAGTTCTCCCACCAAAGCAAACATTGGATATCCAAACACACCATAAAAGCAAGATTTAGATTTAAAAATCACACTTTATGATGATGATGGAGGGCTTTAAGAAGGACATATTTAACTCATTTAAAGAAATACAGGACAACACAAGTCAACAGGTAGGAGTCCTTAAAGAGAAAACACAAAAATCCCTTAAAGAATTACAGGAAAACACAACCAAACAGGTAAAAGAAATGGACAAAACCATCTGGGATTTAAAATGTAAATAGAAACAATAAAGAAATCACAAAGAAAGACAACCCTGGAGATAGAAAACCTAGGGAAGAGATCAGGAGTCATAAATGCAAGCATCACCACCAGAATACAAGAGACAGAAGAGAGAATTTAGTAGCAGAAGATACCATAGACAACATCGACATAACCAACAAAGATAATGTAAAAAGCAAAAAGTTTCTAGCACAAAACATCCAGGAAATCCAGGACACAATGAGAAGATCAAATGTAAGGATAATAGATATTGAAGAGAGTGAAGATTACAAACTTAAAGGGCCAATAAATATCTTCAAAAATTATAGAAGAAAATGTCCCTAACCTAAAGAAAAAGATGCCCATAAACATACAAGAAGCCTACGGACCTCTAAATAGATTGGACCAGAAAAGAAATTCCTCCTACCATATACCAAATGCCCAAACCAAAGAAAGAATATTAAAAGCAGTAAGGGAAAAAAGGTCAACAAACATATAAAGGCAGACCTAGAAGAATTACAGGAAACATCTCACCAGAAACTATGAAAGTCAGAAGATCCTGGGCAGATATCATACAGTCCCTAAGAGAACAAAAATGCCAGCCCAGGCTACTATATCCAGCAAAACTCTCAATTAACATGGATGGTTAAATCAAGATATTCCATTCAAAACCAAATTTACACAATATCTTTTTAGAAATCCAGCCCTACAAAGTATAATGAGTGGAAAACTCTAACACAAGGAGAGAAACTACACCCTAGAAGCCAGAAAGTAAGCTCTTTGCAGCGACACCAAAAGAAGAAAGACACACAAGCAGAAGTCCAACTTTACAAAAATAACATGAGTCAACAATGACTATTACTTAATATCTCTTAACATCAATGGATTCAAGTCCCCAATAAAAAGACATAGACTAACAGACTAGATACATAAAGATGACCCAACATTTTGCTGCATACAGGAAACACATCTCAGATACAAAGACAGACACTACCTGAGAATAAAAGGCTGGAAAACAATATTCCAAGCAAATGTTCCAAAGATACAAGCTGGAGTAGCCATTTTAATATTGAATAAAATCAACTTTTAACCAAAAGTTATCAAAAAGATAAGGAAGGATACTTCATATTCATCAAAAGAACAAATAATCCACTAAGATGAATTCTCAATCCTAAATATCTATACTCCAAATACAAGGGCACCTACATTCATAATAGAAACCTTACAAAAGTTCAAGTCACACATTGTACCTCACACAATAATAGTAAGCGATTTCAACACCCCACTCACATCAATGGACAGATCATGGAAACAGAAATTAAACAGAGACATAGAGAAACTAACAGAAGTTATGAACCAATTGGATTTAACAGATATTTATAGAAAATTCCATACTAAAACAAAAGGATATACCCTTTTCTCAGCACTTCATTGAAACTTCTCCAAAATTGAACATATAATCATTCAAACAACAGGCCTACAACAGTACCTACAAGAAGATTGAAATAAGCAGTTACTAAAAGTCTCCCAACCAAAAACAGCCTAGAACCAGATGTGTTTAGTGCAGAATTCTTTCAGAACTTAATAGAAGACCTACTATCAATACTGTCCAAACTATTCCACAAAATAGAAATAGACAGAGCACTACCCAATTCCCTCTATGAAACCAGAGTTAAGCTTATGCCTAAACCACACAAAGACCCAACAAAGAAAGAAAACTTCCGAACAATTTCCCTTAGGAATATCGATGCAAAAATATTCAGTAAAGTTCTTGCAAACAGATTCTAAGAAAACATCAAAACGATCACCCATCATGATAAAATGGACTTCATCACAGGGATGCAGGGATGGTTTAATATATGGAAATCCATCAACATAGTCTTCTATATAAACAAACTCAAAGAAAAAAACCCACATGATCATTTCATTAGATGCGGAGAAAGCATTTGACAAAATTCAACACCCCTTCATGATAAGAGTCCTTGAAAGATCAGGAATGCAAGGCCCATATATAAACATAGTAAAAGCAATATACAGCAAACCAGTAGCAAACTTTAAAATGAATGGAGAGAAACTTGAAACAATTCCACTGATATCAGGCACGACACAAGGCTGCCCACTCTCTTCTTACTTATTCAATATAGTATTCGAAGTCCTAGCTGAGCAATCAAACAACAAAAGCTCAAAGGGATACGAATTGCATAGGAAGAAGTCAAAATATCACTATAGGCAGATGATATGATAATATACTTAAGTAACCCCAAAAGTTCCACCAGAGAACTACTAAGCCTGATAAACAACTTTAGTACCTCATTGTACCTTCTCCAAAACTGACCATATAATTGGTCACAAAACAGGCTTCAACAGGTAAGATGATTAAAATAATACCATGCATCCTATTAGATTACCACAGACTGAGACTTGTCTTCAATAATGACAAAAACAACAGAAAGCTCACATATACATGGAAGTAGAACAAAGCTCTATTCAATGATAACTTGGTCAAGGAAGAAATAAAGAAATTAAAGACTTCTTAGAATTTAATGAAAAGAATGCACAACACACCCACACTTATGAGACACAATGAAACCAGTGCTAAGACGAACTGGATATAGATGTTTCCTGAGAGACACAGCCAGAGCATGTCAAATACAGAGGTGAATGCTAGCAGCAAACCATTGAACTTTGAAAGACACCCCCATTGGTGGAATTAGAGAAAGGACTGAAAGAACTGAAGGGGCTTTCAAACCCAAGAAGAACAATGTCACCCATCCAGAGCTCCAAGGGACTTAACCCCTATCCAAAGACTATACATGGACTGACCCATGGCTCCAGGTGCATATGTAGCAGAGGGTGACCTTGTTGGGCACCAATGGAAGATGAAGCCATTGGTCCTGCCAAGTTTGGACCCCCAGTGTAAGGGAATGTCGGGTTTGGCATGGGTGGGGAGGGTGGATGTGGCGGGGAACCCTTATAGAAGAAGGGGAGGGGGAAGGGATAGGGGGCTTATGTCTGGGAAACCAGGAAAGGAAATAATATTTGAAATGTAAATAAAAAAAACAAAATAAAAAAGTAGAACAAGGTCCTAGACTAGTGGGTTCTCAGCACAGGGTCCCCAGAAGACCAATGAAAGGAAAGTGCTAGAAATATCAATTGTCACACTTTCTCCCAGACTTTATCCAGATACCTAATGAAATAGGTCCTGCAACCCTCATCTCACTGACCACCTTTTTGAAAGCTTTATGCAAGAGTTTTGACCCCAAATGAATATTTCATCACTTGGAGGACTGAAAGCATCCCACTGTTAGATAGGGCTCTTGGAAACCCTAATTCTGGCAGATGATCAGAGTACCTAAGCATGGAAGCTGAGTCCCTGACCAGAAAGCATGCCATGATAAAAAGTTGAAAACAGGAAACACATAGAGTCTGTTGGATTCAGGCAAACTTAGGAAGCAAGATATAAATGATATCTGAGGACAAAGGGGCATCTAGAAGGGATATACCTGTTGAGGAAGGATAGTTTGTTTTTATAAGTATGACCGTGCAGCTAGCCATCCCATATTTGGAGTCCCCTTACCTCTTCAGCCCATACACATAGCACATAACTATGATCTCCACCAGCATAATGAGCAGCTGAGAAAGCATGGCTGCATAGTCATTGAATATGTCAAACCAGCCGGCATGGTGAACACCATGCAAAGGCACAGTTGATGAGGCACACCAGACCTGGAAGACAAGATCACTGCTCATCTCTCTGAGTCTCCCTACTCTCATCTCACATAACATGACAGCAGGAGCCACAGATCTGTAGGTGTACCTTAAAGGATAGGTTCACCCACATGACCTATAGGATCTGCTCTTCAGGGGATGTCAGCTCATGGAAAAAGGGATTGGCGACAGTATATGCAACTGGGCTACAGAGACCCAATCTCATCAGAATCAGTGGTGTAAAAAAAAAAGGTGGGTACTAAAGATATATATGTATTTCAGCCAACAGGATTAATGATGTGTATTTTAGTCAGAGGGATTAAAGATGTGTGCTGTGTCTGCATTTTAGTAGGATCATAGTTTTGGATGTAATCCCTTGCCAGTTCATCCATGTTGCTCGACTAAAATTCCCCTACATCTTTCCCCTTCGTGGTTAAACAAACAAACAAACAAACAAACAAACAAACATAAAAGGCACACAATTTAACTATTACAGCAGAAATAACTGTCAATTCCCCCAATCTTAGCAGTCTGAATGTCTTTATGAGGACACTGATATGTTGATTGTTTAATGCACATAATTCAATCAATATAATCCACTATACAAACAAATAAAAGACAAAAGCCAGATTAGGTACAGAAAAGACCTTTTAAAAAACATCCATCAAAATCCTCCCATGATAAAAGTTTGGAGAGACTAGGGATATAAGAAACATGTCTCTAAAGGAACCACACAGCCAACATCAGCATGTTTTGAGAAAGCAAAAACATTTAAACTAAAATCAGTTAAAAATCAAGATTTTTCACTCTTCATATTTATTTAATATTCTTCTTCAATTCTGATTTGGAGGCCACCATGGTTCAAGGACAGCCAGAGGTACAAAGAGGAATCTTGTCTCAAAAGAAGCCTAAATTTCAAGCATTGAAGAAAAAACTTTGACGAAGCTATCAGTAGATAAAGATTACATGTTCATAGATGGTGGGATTAATATGGGTATTTTTCTAAAAGCAGTTTAAAAATTCAAAGTAATCTCCAAAATAATCCTTCCCAGATTTTGAAAGAACAATCGAATTTCAGCTTAATAATGAAACACAAAATATCTAAGATACATAAAACAATTCTGAGTATAAAGTTACTGCTGGATATGTCACTGTTTCCAATCCTAGGGGGTTCTTTTCTTTGTTTGTTTGATTGTTTTTGTGGGTTTTTTGTTTGTTTTTTTCCATTTGAGCTCTGGCAATGAAAACCCTTTGGTATTGGGTCAAAATCACACATATTGGGCAATGGAATCAATTTGAAGACACAAAAAAGAAATTCCACATACCCATGAACATCTGATTTTTTGATAATGAAAGCTTAAATACACACTGGATAAAAGACAGTTTCTTCAAAAAAAATGGTGCTGATCAAAATGACAGGCTGCATTTATAGAAAAGATACAAAATACAACCAAACACCCCTGAATCTGACAGAAGAGAAAGTATGAATATCCTTGAACTGATTGGCACAGAAAGACATTCTGGATAAAAGACCCAGATGAAGATCTACAATTAATATTTGTAATTTCATGAAACTGAAAAAGCATCTTCATGGCAATAGACATTATCTTGGTTCATACAAAGTGACAGACTACACAATATGAAAGGACTTACATTTACATATCTGATAGAGGGCTAATATTTAAAATATATAAAGAGTCAAAAACTTGACATTAATCAAACAACCCATTTCTTTTAAAAAAGGATACAGCTATAAACATATTATTATCTAAGAACACATACTTGATCAATATACTTATTCATCAGTGAAATGCAAATCAAATTTCTTTTAATTTCACTTTGTATTAGTCAACATGGCTAATAAAAGAAATGACAGCTCAAGCTGATAAAGATGTAGAGTAAAGGGAACACATATCAGTTCATGGTGGTGGGAGTACAAACATAGAGAACCCTTATAGAAATCAATGTGACAGCTCTTGAGGAATCTGGGATTAGATGTACCTCATGATTCAGCTATACCATTTGTCTTAGTTTGGGTTATCATTACTATATGATGAAACATTAAGATGAAAAGCAAACTTGAGACAAATATGTTATTTGGTTAGTCTTCAGTATTACTGTTTGTCTTTAAAATAAGTTGGGACAGGAACTCAAACAACTCAGGAATCCATGGGCGTGTGCTGATGTGGAGGTGTCTGATGAATGCTGCTTATTGACATGATCATCAAGACTATCTCAGCCAACTTTCTTATAGTAGAGCTAGGCACTAACAACCCAAGGATTCTACCACCCAGAAAAGGCTAGGCCCTCCCCTGTCTATCCCCTATTTAAAAAAATGCCTCGAAGCTGGAATTTTTGGAGGCATTTTCTCATATTATATTTAGTGGACATAGTCTTGGGCATATACTCTAGGGACACTATGTCCTACAATAGAGGCACTTGCTCAAACATATTTATTGCTGTTATTATATTCATAAGTACCAGTAATTAGAAATAGCCTAGATGTACACCAAGGGAATAATTGATGCACAATATGTGTTTCATCACAGAATTGAATATGACTCAGCAATTAAGAAAAATGAAATCATGAAATATGTAACTAAAGTGTTGGAGCTAGAAAACAATTCATCTGGAATCAGAAAACTTAAGACCCAGAAAGACAATATGGTATACATTTGCTTATATGTTGATGTTAACCAGAAATTAGGTAAAGAGTAGACAATCAGGAAGGATGGATCGTCTTTGGAAAAAGAAATAGAATAGCTAGCAAGCACCTGCCTTAGTTTGGAATTTATTTCTGAGAAGAGACACCATGACCAAGGCTACCCTTGTAAAGGACAACATTTGTGCTGGCTTACAGTTTCAGAGGTTTCGTCCATTATCATCATAGCAGGACGCATGGCAGCGTGAAAACAGACAAGGTATTGGAGATTGAACTGCAAGTTCTACATCTTGATCCAGAGGAGGAGAGATTAGGTTCCACAGTGGGCAACGCTTGAACATAGGAGACCTCAAAGGCTGCTTTCACAGTGACACACTTCCTCCTAAAGGTCACATCTACTCCAACAAAGTCATACCTAATTTCACAGGGCTAAACCTCCTAATAGTGCCATTCCCTATGGGCCAAGCATTTAAACATGTTTGTCTATGGAGGTCATACTTATTCAAATCACCACAGCATATTTACTGGCTGAGCAGGCTTTGGACCTGTTTGGTTTTCTGACAGCATTGGCAGAAACTTGAGTCAGGTAGAATCTAGAATGTGATAAAATATATCAGTATTAAATGTCATTATAATATTACCTAGGGGCTTTTTGGTTTTGCATTTTAATTTTTCATAGCTAAATTTCTTTCAAAGTTGGTTCTTTTGTCTCACTATCTGCACAAATAATGTCTTTTTAAAATAAATCAATGTTAATTTTAAGAAAATGGTGTTTTTCTTAGCACCTCCCTATGTAGTGAAAACATATAACATAAAAAACATAAAAGGTAAAACAGAGCCTTCTGCTTTATGAAGAAAAAAACAAGCAACTTTCCTTGGAAGTTATTATTTTGGGTGAAGTAAATCAATCTGCAAGCATTGTAAGTTTCTTTTTATAATATTTTCCATCTGAAATCAGTTTTCTACAATGGTTTTCTAGGTATTGCCTTCAGAGTTTCTTTTTCATAATTGGGAGGTATTGTCAGGGTAGAAATTTGAATAGTCAATGTTTTATCTATTAATCCTCAAGTTCCTTCCATATGATGGTGTGCTTCGAAGCTACCAAGAACACCAGCAATTATTATTCGAAATCACAATTATTTGCAGTGCTAGCCCTTTGCCTATAAATACTTTATGTGAAAACCCTATGAGCCACTCTTTAAATTGTAAATATGGGCCAACTCTTCTGATGACTCAGACATTTAGCAGCTATTTATTTGTTTTCTTAGAAAGCCAATAAACAGGGTGTTTAGAATAAAAAACAGCTCTTGGAGCTTAATTCTATTTTAATTACTAAAGGACCTCAGAGGCTATGAAACACTGACCTATCTGTAGTCTGCAGCATCTCAGTTTGAACTGTATTCCATGTTGAATGGGACTTTGTACAGTGTTCCAGTTTGTTGCTTGTTTAAATTTTGAAAAATTTCCATAAAAACAAATACCATAAAATTTAACACTATACATTCTTAAGTATCCAGTTCACTGCTGTAAAGTACAGCTACAATATTGTATAATCATCTGGTAAAATGAGTAGGTTTCTCATTAGACAATAATTTTTCTGTCTTGAATGCCTCAGCTCTTGGCCCTCATCCTCATTACTTTTGTTTTCCCTAATGTGACTACTTTGTTTGCATTAAGGGATCTTACAGAAGATTCCTGTATGATTGCAAGCTTGTTAATTTTTCATAAGGGATTACATTCTTCTACATCTATGTGATCTGGAACCTAGCCTCTGGGTGCCATTGGCCTGTAGACTGATGTTGATATCCATTTGGTGGTTGGCTTTTAACCTAAACTCTGCATTTTTAAATAAATAGTTAAAGATACAGGACAAGAACACTTGAACACACAGAATAGAGACTATGCCTAGTGTAGGTTTTGCAGTTAATGTCCTGAATGCTGGTTATCAGATTACCTGTTTCTCTGTGTGGGAACAGGAGTTATGAACAAACTACCATCTGCTACAGTCACCAGTAAAGCCTCCGCAGCTAATATTTTTGGGCCATCCATTCCATAACATTTGCTTGTATTTGTCCTCATACAAGGTCACCTGAGGGTGGGCTGCAGGAGCCCTGATTGGGTGCAGGGCCTGGCTTGTGTTGGTGTGACCTGGCACAATGGCAGCCTGCATACCCAGCTTACTCTTGGGCCCACTTGGATGCACTGGCAGGAGGCCTGGTCTCACCAACAGGAGTACATGAAAGGTGGGAGGGTCAGTCCATCGCAGACCCACATCCTGGAGCACCCCTATCTTCATGTGTGAAGTAGCTTCCTCCATCAGCCTTCAAGGGTCTGATTTGCCATCAAAAGACAATCTCTACTTTTGGATTTTGTATTTTGAAACACTGAAGAAGCTGGAGCTGTTAAATTTTTCTTGGGGAAATCACAGAACTGGCTTGTGTCCTGGAAACTCCTACTGCTTTCAATACATAATTAGTAATCAACTGTTTTATATATTTGTTTTCAATTTTCATTTCAGTAAGCACTGTAATTATAGCTCTTAGAATAAAATCTCTTAACTATTAAAAATAAAGAAGAAAAAGAAACAACCTTGGTATACACCCATAATCCCTAGCAATGACAATAAGCGCATTTGTAAAAGGAAGCAGTTACGGCTAATTGAGGGGCATTCAAAGAGATGAATCAGAGAAAGATTTGACAGAATGAATCAGAGATAGGATTCATCAAATTCTCACAAAAACATCAGAGGAATGAACAGTGCTGGGGGGAGGGAGGGGAGGGGGAGGGAGGAGGAGAGAGGGAGGTATACCAGGACAGTGTACAGGACAAGTTGCAAGTGAAGATAGAATGAGGCAGGGAATGAGAAAGAAATAGAAGTTTATAGTAAAATGGTAGACTCAGTTTTAGGCCAATCAGAGCAATTCAGTCAGAAGCTGAGAGAGGCTTGGAGGAGAGTTTAAGTCATAACAGTTGAGTTGAACCAGCCAGCCAGAGCCAGAATTCAGAAAGGGATAGAATGGGTGAGCATACTGAGCAATGAATCTTGGAGGCTGAAACATTATAGATCTAGGTTATCAGATGGAGGTTCTAAGCTGAAGCCTTCAAATTCCAGGCTTGCAGAAGATTATATTATATAGAAGCTAGAAGCTTCCAGGACTTAGCCCAGGGTTAGTTAGATGAAAATACTCTGGGATCAACCCAAAATCATGTATTTACACAGCTTGGATATAGCTCTCATCTCATCATTTCATCTGAGGCAATAAATGTGACATGTACAACAACTCTTATGAAAAAAAGTTAGACAAGCATCTTTAACCCCAGTGAAGGAAGATAAAGACAGGAGGATCTTAATTTCTTGAGGGCCAGAGAGTCTAGCCAAAATACCAGGTTCTAGGTTCAGTGAAAGATTGTCTCAAAAGAAAGCAAGATGAGGAAGATAGAGGAAGCAACCTGAAATCAATGTTTGCCCTCCACACATGCATGCAGGATTCGGAACACCAATACACATATATGCATGCATGCAATCAACACAGTCTACAACTAGAAATATGGGTATATGTCCATAGATACATTATAAAGAGTGAATGCAAACAAAACAGTCTCTCTCTCTCTCTCTCTCTCTATATATATATATATATATATATATATATATATCACATAAACCTTCTTAAATATGAAAATGTACAGCAAATGATTCTAATGCACATTTAAAGTTGAGAAACTCTAGTATAACAATGATTTTGAAAGAAATTCTAATTTTCTTTTTTTCTTTTCAATTCTGTATTCTTTTTTTTTTTAAATCGGATATTTTTTTAATTTACATTTCCAGTGTTATTCCCTCTTTCCAGGTTTCCAGGGCATAAGCCCCCTAACCCATCCCCCTTTCTTCTTCTAAAAGGTGTTCCCCTCCCCATCCACCTACCACCCCGCACTCCCCTTGGCATTCCCTTACACTGGGGATCGAAAATTAGCAGGACCAAGAGCTTCTCCTTCCATGGCACCCAACAAGGCCATCCTTTGCTACGAATGCAACTAGAGACATGGGTCAGTCCACACACAGTCTTTGGGTAGTGATTTATTCACTGGGAGCTCTGGTTGGTTGGTATTGTTGCTCATGGGGTTGCAAGCTCCTTCGATCCTTTCTCTAATCCCTCAAATAGGGAAATTGTTCACAGTTCAATGAATTCGCTTCTGTATTTGACATGCTCTGGCTGTGTCACTCAGGAGACATCTATATAAGGTTTCTGTGAGCATACACTTCTTACCTAGTCTTGCTGGCTGTATATATATATGGGGTATATGTGGAGCAGGCTCTGAAAGGCCATTCCTTCAGTCTCTGCTCCAAACTTTGCGGACATATCCCATCCTATGAATATTTTCCCCCTTTTTTGAAGTGATACATCTGCATTTTGGTCATCCTTCATCCTGAAGTCTAACTTCTTGAGTTCTTTGTATATTTTGGATATAAGCCCTCTATCAGTTGCAGGATTGGTAAAGATCCTTTCCCAATCTGTTGGTTGCCGTTTTGCCCTCACAACAGTGTCCTTTGCCTTACAGAAGCTTTGTAGTTTTATGAGATCCCATTTGTCGATTCTTGATCTTAGAGCATAATAAGCCATTGGTGTTTTGTTCAGGAAATTTTCTCCAGTGCCCATGTGTTCAAGATGCTTCCCCACTTTTTCTTCTACTAGTTTTAGTATATCTAGTTTGACGTGGAAGTCCTTGACCCACTTGGACTTAAGCTTTGTACAGGTTGAGAAGTATGGATTGATTCGAATTTTTCTACATGCTGACCTCCAGTTAAACAACCTCCATTTTTTGAAAATGATTTCTTGTTTTCCATTGGATGGTTTTGACTCCTTTGTCAAAGATCAAGTGAACACAGGTGTGTGGCTTCATTTTTGACTCTTCACTTCCATTCCAGTGATCTATCTGCCTGTCTCTGTACCAATACCATGCAGTTTTATCATTATTGCTCTGCAATACTGCTTGAGGTCAGGGATAGTGATTCCCCTAGAAGTTCTTTTATTGTTGAGTATAGTTTTCGCTATCCTAGGGGTTTTTTGTTATTCCCAATGAATTTGCAAATTACTGTTTCTATCTCTATGAAGAATTGAGTTGGAATTTTGATGGGGATTGCATTGAATCTGTAGATTGCTTCTGGTAAAATGGTCAATTTTACTCTATTAATCCTGTCAATCCATGTGTTTTGGAGGCCTTTCCATGTTCTGACATCTTTGATTTCTTTCTTAGAAACTTGAAGTTTCTGTAATACAGAATTTTCACTTGTTTAGTTAGAGAAACACCAAGGCATTTTATCTTATTTGGGACTGTTGTGAAGGATGTTATTACTCTAATTTCTTTCTCAGCCTGTTTATCCTTTGAAAAAGGCTACTAATTTGTTTGGGTTAATTTTATACCTAGCCACTTTGCCAAAGTTGATTATCAGGCTTAATAGTTCCATGGTGGTATTTGTGGGGTCACTTAAGTATCCTATCATATCATCTGCAAATAGTGAGATTTTGACCTCTTCCTTTCTAATCTGTATCCTTTTTATCTCCTTTTGTTGTCTGATTACTCTGGCTAGGACTTCAAGAACTATACTGAATGAACAGCGAAAGAGTCGGCAGCCTTGTCTACCCCTTGATTTTAGAGAGATTGCTTCAAGTTTCTATCCATTTAATTTAATGTTAGCAACTGGTTTGGGGTATATTGCTTTTACCATGTTTATGTATTTGCCTTGAATTCCTGATCTTTCCAGAACTTTTATCATGAAGGGGTGTTAAAATTTGTCAAATGGTTTCTCAGCATCTAATGAAATGATCATGTGTTTCTTTTATTTGGGATTGCTTACATAGTTGATTATGTTGATGGATTTATGTATATTGAACCATTCCTGCATCCCTGGGATGAAGCCTATTTGATCGTGATGGACGATCATTTTGATGTGTTCTTGGATTTGGTTTTCAAGAACTTTTCTCAGTATTTTTGCATTGATATTCATAAAGGAAAATTCTTTGAAGTTCTCTATCTTATTTCGGACTTTTTATGGTTTAGATATAAGTGTAATTGTGGCTTCATAGAAAGAATTTGGTAGTGATCTCCCTGTTTCTATTTTGTGGAATAGTTTGGACAGTTTTGTTTAGTAGGGCTTCTCTAAAGTTGTCATAGAACTCTGCACTAAACACATCTGTTGCTGGGCTTTTGTTGTTGTTGTTAGAAGATTTTTAATAACTGCTTCTGTTTCTTTAGGACTTATGGGGTTGTTTAGATGGTTTATTTGATCCTGATTTAACTTTGGGACCTGGTATTTGTCTAGGAAATTGTCCATTTCCTCCAGATTTTCAAGTTTTGTTGAATATAGACTTTTGTAGTAGGATCTGATGCTTCTTTGAATTTCCTCAGATTCTGTTGTTATGTCTCCATTTTCATTTCTCATTTTGTTAATTTGGACCCATTCTCCATGCCCTCTGCTTAGTCTGGATAAGGCTTTATCTATCTTGTTGATTTTCTCAAATATCCAGCTGCTGTTTTTGTTGATTCTTTGTATAGTCCTTTTTGTTTCTACTTGGTTGATTTCAGCCTTGATACAGCCACTTCGGTGTATTTGCTTTTTTGTGCTAGAGCTTTTAGGTGTGCTGTCAAACTGCCTAAATATGCTTTCTCCATTTTCTTTTTGCAGGCACTCAGAGCTATGGGTTTCCTCTTAGCTCTGCTTTCATCATGTCCCATAAGTGTGGGTATGTTGTCCCTTCATTTTCATTAAATTCTAAGAAGCCTTTAAATTCTTTCTTTATTTCTTTCTTGATCAAATTATCATTGAGTAGGGCATTGTTCAACTTCCATGTATGCAGGATTTCTGGTCATTTTGTTTTTATTGAAGACCAGCCTTAGTCCATGGTGATATGATAGGATGCATTGGATTATTTCTATCTTCCTGTATCTGTTGAGGCTTGCTTTGTGACCAATTCTATGGTCAGTTTTGGAGAAGGTTCCATGAGGTGCTGAGAAGAAGGTATATATTTTTGTTTTAGGATTAAATGTTCTATAAATATCTGTTAAGATCATTTGGTTCATAACTTCTGTTAGTTTTCCTATGTCTTTGTTTATTTTCTGTCTCCATGATCTGTCTATTGAAGCAAGTGGGTTTTTGAAATATCCTACTATTATTGTATGAAGTGTAATGTGTGATTTGAGCTTTAGTAAGGTATGTTTTATGAATGTAGGTGGCCTTGCATTGGAGAATAGGTATTTAGGATTGAAAGTAGAAAGTTTAGATTTTTCCTTTGGTGAATATGAAGTTTCCTTCCTTATGTTTTTTGATGACTTTTGGTTGAAAGTTGATTATATTCGATTTTGGAATGGCTATCCCAATAGTCTTGTTTCTTCGGACCATTTGCTTGGAAAATTGTTTTTCACTCTTTTACTCTGAGGTTGTTTCTCTATTTATCTTTGAGGTGTGTTTCCTTTATGCAGCAATGTGCTGGGCCTTCTTTAAACATAGTCTGTTAGTCTTGTCTTTTTATTTGGGATTAGGCCATTGATATTAAGAGCTATTAAGGAATAGTGATTGTTTCTTCCTGTTATTTTTGTTGTTAGAGTTGGAATTGTGTTTGTGTGTCTCTCTTCTTTTGGTGTCTTTGCAAGCAGCTGACTTTCTTGGCTTTTCAAGGGTATAGTTCCCCTCATAGTGTTGGAGTTTTCCTCTTTGCAGGGCTGGATTTTTAGAAAGATATTGTGTAAATTTGGTTTTGTCATGGAATATCTTGGTTTCTCCATCCATGTTAATTGAAGTTTAGCTGGATATAGTAGCCTGGGCTGGAATTTTTGTTCTCCTAGGATCTGTATGACTTCTGCCCAGAATCTTCTGGCTTTCACACTCTGGTGAAAAGTCTGGTGTAATTCTGATAGGTCTGCCTTTCTATTTTATTTGACGTTTTTTCCTTTCTACTTTTAATATATTTTCTTGGCTTTGTGCTTTTGGTATTTTGACTATTATGCGACAGGAGGAATTTCTTTTCTGGTCCAATCTATTTAGAGTTCTTTATGTTTCCTGTTTGTTTATGAGCATCTCTTTCTTTAGGTTAGGGAAGTTTTCTTCTATAATTTTGTTGAAGATATTTACTGGCCCTTTAAATTGGGAGTCTTCACTCTCTTTTATAACTATTATCCTTAGGTTTGATTTTCTTATTGTGTCCTGGATTTCCTGGATGTTTTGAGCTAGGAGCTTTTTGTGTTTTTCATTATCTTTGATGGTTGTGTCCATGTTTTCTATGGTATCTTCTGCTCCTGAGATTCTCTCTTCTATCTCTTGTTATCTCTTGGTGATGCTTGCACCTATGACTCCTGATGTCTCCCTAGGTTTTCTATCTCCAGGGTTGTCTCCCTTTGTGCTTTTGTTATTGTTTCTATTTCCATTTTTAAATCCTGGATGGTTTTGTTTAATCCTTCACCTGTTTGGTTGTGTTTTCCTGTAATTATTTAAGGAATTTTTTGTTTCCTCTTTAAGGGCTTCTATTTGTTTACTGGTGTTGTCCTGTATTTCTTTAGGGGAGTTATTTATGTCCTTCTCAAAGCCCTCCATCATCATCATGAAATGGGATTTTAAATACAAGTCTTGCTTTTCAGCTGTGTTTGGATATCCATTATTTGCTTTTGTCGGAGAACTGGGCTCTGATGATGTCAAGTAGTATTGGTTGCTTGTACTTGCCTCTCACCATCTGGTTGTCTCTGGTGTTAGCTTGTCTTGCTGTCTGTGACAGTGGCTCGACCCTCCTGTAGGCCTGTTTTTCAGCACTACTGTAGACCTGTTTTATTTCAGCTGGTTTTGGGAACAGAGATCTCTGCTCTCAGGTGTGTAGGTACTCCTGGCAACTGGCTTTCAGCTCTAGGCACAGGCAGAAACCCAAGGGGTCCTGCCCCTGACTGCTCCTAGGTCACTGTGCCCAGTAGGCACAGATGGCACTAGGCTATTTCCTATTGTGTCAGAATGTGGGCAGGAAATATTCTCCCCTGCGTTCTCAGGAGTGTATGCATGTCTGAGCTCCATCTCTCTCTCCCTCGGGATTTGGGTGCAGGGAGCTATGTGACAGGTTCAGTTCAGTTTCTGGGTGCAGGCCTAGCCCAGCAGATTCCTGCCTTTGACTCAAAATGTGAGTCTTAATAAAGTCAATTTGGTATCATGGTAATACTCATTTAAGAAATACTACAACATTTTATTGTTTATGTTCCAATAATTACCTTTTCCTCAGACTGTGTAAATGTATATCAAAGAGGATTTAAAAATTCATGTATTATAGTGGAAAATTTAAACAGGTTAAAAATGATTATGTTTCAGTGTAAAATTATTAAATGTTTCTGTGGTTATTTTCAATTTTGCTTACCACTAAAAATAAAGTTATAAAGTGAAAACAAAATACAAATGTCAAGAATGCAGATTACAGTATATATGGTAGTGAAGTTTCTTTTAAATGAACATGAAGTCAAGGAAAGATCCGTTTGAATACAAGTATAGATAGTCTTCATATTAGGGTACAGCACCGTGACTTTAAGATAAAAAGTTAAGTTAAACTCTTCAAACTAAATTATTGTAGATAGTCACAGGTTATCTTTCTGATATAAACTGTTTCTTTAGGTGATATTTCTTCATAAATGAACAGAATATATTCTCGGACATGTTTGTTTTTTGCAATTGTAAAACAAGACAAGAATTTATTAAGCCTGCTGCTCCTCTTTTCTCTAAATTCCACAATGGTTTTATTTTTTATGATGCTTTTATTGTTTACTATATTTTTTACTTTGGTGATGTTGCTTTTCATACACGATCTCTTAAATATTTAACTCACGACTGGAATGCAAACATAATTTCTTTCACTTTTAAAATTGAATTATTTTATTAATACTTTTAAAGTTTTCTTCTCTATGTAGACATGATGTTAAAGTTATTTTTGAATGAGTTTAACCTTAATTTCATTATTAAAGTAAAGCAATATATCATCTGATGCAGGGTGGAATTTTTGAATATTTTTTTAAAAATAATTGATAAACATATACTATTATAAGCTTCTCTTTTTCTAAAAATATATTTAAAACAATATAATTTACAAATCTATAAGTGTCATTCTTTAAGCACTTCTCTGTGGAAGGAAAGGAAATATATATCAATGAGCAAGTAGACATAATTTAATAATTAGGAAAACATAAGCATTGTATATTACTTTAATGAGAAATATTCATCCAGCTAGGGTTCATTAATCAACAGTCAAAGTGAACAGTGTGTATGAAAGAGAAATCCATTGTGACAGCCTCAGAATCACATTTAAGAGTCCCAATTTTATGTAGACCAAGGCTCTTCTCAATATTATAGCAAGCAAGTATGTACAGGTTCAGAGTTAAATCATTTCATCTGTCTCTCTATCTCTCTATCTCTCTATCTCTCTATCTCTCTCTATCTATCTATCTATCTATCTATCTATCTATCTATCTATCTATCTGGAGAACATATATGTATATGGCAAGAAACATCTATGAAATAAGTGGCTTGAAATTTTAGTATTCAAAAAATAAAGTTTTATTAGTAATTTAAAAGTTAATATTACTAAATGTAGGCACAGAATCTCTGAGCTTGGTCATTGTTTTCCACAAACTATTACATCTTACTTGTTGAAATTTAGGTAGGTATACTTAGGTCATTGCAACAGTCACCATTCAGTATAGATTTATTTCATCAACCTTTTGAATAGCCAAGTAAAAATGGTTTGTCTGTGCATGATAAAAAAAAGCACTAATGTCAGCAACTTTGAGCCATAAAATTCCCAAAATGGCAAAGGCCATATTGTACATAAAAAGTGAACCCTGACTCATGACTAATATTGGTTATATATATCAAAACACCAACCTTGCAGCAACTAAGCTCCAAAGAGAAGAGTCAGGACATAGTCTAGGCTCACTAACTGCCAGCTGAATGATTCTTCTATATTCTTTATTAGATTTCTGACCAGCTTCAAAAAAATAACAAACAAAAAAAACTTTGACCAATTACCAGTTCCATAGGGTATTTTCTTTAGGATTATCTATTTATGGCTTCCTTTGCCAGCAGTCTTCAAAATATAACTGAACCTCCTTCCCCATTCTTTACATTATAAAGTTTGGATACTCCCAGAAATGCTTTTGATTATTTCCCTAATGTAAATGACAGTGGCTAATTCCTATGATATAGGGCGCCTTTGTACTGTCTTAATTTATGTCCACAATGTTCACTTAAATGTTGTGAATTGATCAGATAACTAATTGCATATTAGTTACCAATGAAGAGTATAGAAAATAATATCCTTTTAATGGACATTGAGACACTAGATGTATGTATTGATCATGAACTTGTGGGTCTATTCTAGAAAATATATCATATATGAAATCCATGATATTTTGAGAAAATCTAACTTCACTAAACAGTTTAAAAATAGAATGGTAAATTTTAACAGTACAGTAAGCTTTTATTTTTCATTTTCAAAATAGAATCAGTAACATCCAATCAAACAATGAAATGAGAGGTAAGGAAGGACAGAAATAAGTAAAGATGATTGACTGGTAGTATTTAGTTCATGTGTGTGTTTGTGCATGTGTACGTGTGTGTGTGTGTGTGTGTATCACTACTCATACAAATAATATTGAGTCTCATATGCTTGGGAGGCTTACAAAATTCAGGAAACTTTGAAAGTTCTAAGAGTTACAGCACTAAACCACCATCCAAAGAGTACACATGGACAGACCCTTGGCTCTAGCTGCATATGCAGCAGAGGATGGCTTTGTTGGGCACCACTAGGAAGAAAAGCCCTTGGTTCTGCCAAGGCTGGATTCCCCAGTGTAGGGAAATGTCAGAGTGGGGAGGTGGGAAGCGATAAGTGGATGGGTGGGAGAATACTCTCATAGAAGAAGAGGGAGGGAGTTTGGGATATGGGGGTTATGGACAGAGAACTGAGAAAGGGGATAATATTTTAACTGCAAATTTAAAAACCCAATAAAAATGTTCACAAAAAAAAAAAACCAATACAGACTCTCTCAAGTCTATGTAAGGATAAAGCAATTGGTGGGAGAAAATAATTTTTTAGGGGAGCTGTCTGTAAACTGGATTTCTAGAGGTGATATTATGAGTGCCTATCACTATTCTGGATGACCATTTGAGTTCATGTAGCTGCATTTGAAAGTAGCCTCTCTGTAAGAAATATGAATAAACTATTGATTGATGTGACTATATTTGGGCAGAATAATTTCTTCAGTTTGTCATCAGTGCCCTGTTTGGGGTTAGATAGACTTTGTTTACATCTCACAAGGCTTCGTATGCCTATTAGTAAGAATACAAAGACATTGTGCACTTCTAATAGTTAAAAGTCTAAGGTTCCTAAACCCCAAAACAAAAAAACAAAAACCCACTGGCATCAGCAGAAGAAGCCTCCAAGACTTGAATTCCTAGAGATAACCACTCTTAATTAATCACAATTTGTTATGATATTAAAATGTTGGAAATGGGGGAAAGAAAATGGTTGTTCAGAGAAAGGCCTCATGGTGGTCTGATTAAATGTTCACATATTTGCAATGTAACTCAGATAAGATTTCTTGTTAGATTTTGTCACTTTTAGAGATGAATGTTTTTATTTATTTATTTATTTATTTATTTATTTTTATTTTCAGTTTTTCTTTAGATTTAATCCTAGAAAGTGTTTATCAACTTCAGAAGTTATCCAGGAGACATGCACACACTCATCAGGGATACTACTGATATTCTGTAAATTTTTACTCTTTCGAATTTCAATAATTTTTATTATTTTGATAAGTGCTTTTTTTATCTCTTTTGACTATGTGTTTCTTTACACACAAAACATAAACTCTGAGGCCATGATTAGATAAATCTATTATTCAAACAGAATGAGTATTTTCTTGTTTCTTAGCAATACTTCGAACATGAAAACTGAGCACTTTGTGATGGTTTCATTTCTCAATGTTGTGAGAGCACTGCGGAGACCCTGGCTTTATTAGTCCACAGTAGGAAATTAAACTAGGTTTGCTAACAGGTGAATAGCTGATTGGTCTGAGCTCTGCGATGTAAAATGCTGAAAGAGGCTCCCTGTCTGCTGCTGCTCTTAGGCGGAGCTAGTCTTCAAAATTGACAGCATACAACAGAGGTTGAAGCCTTACTACACCTCTGCAGAAATGCTCAAGAACTATAATAACTCTTATTTTATTTATTGCACCATTGCTATGTACAGAAATTTAAATCATTCTTCCATTTCCAATTACTACAAAGCTGCAGTTTTTATATTCAAGCAAGCTTTATAAGAAACTTGACTATTAGGTCAACTGTTTCAACTCTTTTATCTTAGGGACACCCTAAAATATTTTCAGTTAAAAATACAACTGTAGAAATTACAGTTTAACAAGTTTAGTGGATGCCAGATTTCTATCCTCTTCTATAACCTGGCACAAATCCCACCATGGGGAATTGCTTTTGCAGTCAATACTTAATGCTTCCCGTTAAATCACTCCAGGAGTAAATCGCATTAACTCTTCAAAATGATTTAGTTAATTCAAGGTCAGAAACTCGTGGTATTTACTGCCTGATATACCCTGGTAGGGCACACTGCCAGGCACACAGTCAGTATATCGCAAGTCAATTGAGTGAGAATTTAGCATGCAAAGGTTTCCTACCCTCGCCTTCTGGGAGTTCTAAAATTCTCTGATAAGATTTTAGAGAATGCCAGCAGGTCTCCAAATGGAGTTGGCCTACATATATTTTGTGAGGAAAGTAATATTGATTTTTAAGAAAAGATATGACCTTTCTTTCCTAATGTACCTGAGATCATTTAAGATATTTCCCTTTTCATATGAAACAGGTATTCTTCTAGACAATATTTGGGTCAGTATGCAACAAAATTGAACACTTAGTCTCAAATGTATACCCTTAAGACCTTGTGTTCATAATACATTTTTTAGGGCACAACACAGATACATTTTTGTTTTATATTAAACATTATATCTAGCAAAAGAACCTTTCATAGGAGTTCTCAAATATGTCTTTGCAAAATAAGACTTAAAGACAGCTTTAAAAACTGAAATTATATTTATATACAGTTTCATAAACCATTGTTCTAGATTGGATATACTTATTTATGGGAAGGTTTTAGATGTATATTTACTTTCTATAAATTATTATTGTACATAGTTATATACAAAGGCATCTGTAAGATCTGGAAAAATGATTCGGTCAGTGAAGTGATTTTGCAGTATGTGTAAGAACATCAGTTTGGTCCCCAGCACTCATACTTGTGCTTACAGTTCTAGTGCTGGGAAGGAAAACTTTTCTCTTTGTTTTAATTAATTAATTAACATCCCAAACTCTGCAGTGCCCCCACAGAGTGTTTTTCCTCATTCCTTCTCCTGTGAGAGGGTAGGGCCCCTGGGTAACCCTCAACCATGGAGCATCAAGTTTCTAAAGGGTTAAGCTCATACTCTCCAACAGAGACAAGACAAGGCAGCCACAGTCAGGCTACAAATTTAAGGGAAGTCTCTGTTCCACTTGTTGGGGGAGCCACATGACAACTGAGCTGCATGTCTGATAACTGTGTGCTTGGGGCCTTGGTCTATCCTGTGTATGCTCTTTGGTTGGTGACTCAGTCTTTGAGGGCTCTGAGGAGTTCAGATTAGTTTACATTGTTGGTCTTCCTGTGGAGATGGTATCATCTTCAGGGCCTTCAATCCTTCTCCAAGAGATTCTATAAAAGTCTCCAATCTCAATTCAATGTTCGGCTGTGGGTAACTGCATCTTTTTTCAGTCAGTTTCTGGATTGAGCATCTCAGAGGATATTTATGCTAGGCTCCTGTCTGAAAGCAAAATAGTATCATTAATAGTGTTAGGAAGGCTATTGCCCATGAGATGGGTATCAATTTGGGCCAGTAATTGGTTGGCCATTCCTTCAGTCTCTGATCCTTCTTTGTCCCTGCATTTGTTTTAGACGGGTCAAATTTTGGGTCAAGAGTTTTGTGGGTTGGTTGAGTATATAATGATAAAACGGCATGGTATTTTACAGAAATTGACAGGCTTTATCGATAGAATAGAATCAACGACCGATAAATAGACCCATACACATATGGAAACTTTATTTTTGACAAAGAAACTAAATCCATAACATTAAAAAAAGAAAGCATCTCAAAAAGTGGTACTGATCTAACTGAGTATCTGTATGTAGCAGAATGCAAATATATCCATATTTATCACCCTGTACAAAACAGAAGTCCAAGAGGAATAAGTACCTCAACATAAAATCAAATATACTATCTATGAGAAGAGAAAGTATGAAAAAGACTTGAATTAATTGGTACAGGAAAAAATGTCCTGGACAGAACACCAATGGCTCATGCTCTAAGATCAACATTTGACAAATGGGACTTCATGAAACTGAAAGGCTATGTAATGCAAAGGACACTGTCAACAGGACAAAATGGCAGCCTATATAGTGGGAAAAGATCTTCACTAACCCTATACATGAGAAAAACCTATACCTGCAATATATAAAGACCTTAAGAAGTTGGTCTCTTAAAAACAAAATAAACCAATTAAAAAATGGGTTATAGAGCTAAACAGAGACTTCTCAATATAAGAATCTCCAATTGCTGAGAAGCACTTAAAGAATTGGAAGGGAAGAACTCAAAATATCACTATTTGCAGATGATATGATAGTGTATTTAAGCAACTCCAAAAGTTCCACCAGACAACTACTTAACCTGATGAACAACTTCAGCAAAGTGTCAGGGTATAAAATTAACTCAAACAGATCAACTCAAAGGATAAAAAGGCTGAGAAAGAAATTAAGGAAATGACACCCTTCACAATAGTCACAAATAACATAAAATATCTTGGTGTGACTTTAACCAAGCAAGTGAAAGATCCATATGATAAGAACTTCAAGTCTCTGAAGAAAGAAATTGAGGAATATCTCGTAAGATGGAAAGATCTTCCATGCTCATGGACAGGGAGGATTAATATAGTAAAGATGGCCATTTTGCCAAAAACAATCTATAGACTCAATGCAATTCCCATCAAAATTCCTACTCAATTCTTTATAGAAACAGAAAGAACAATTTGCAAATTCATTTGGAATAGCAAAAAAACCAAGATGGCAAAAACTGCTCAACAATAAAGAACATCTGGGGGAATCACCATCCTTGACTTCAAGCAGTATTACAGAGAAATCATCATTAAAAAGTGCATGGTATTGGTACAGAGACAGGTAGATAGATCAGTGGAACAGAATTGAAGACCCATAAATGAACCCACACACCTATAACCACTTGATCTTTGACAAAGGATTTCAAACCATCCAATGGAAGAATGATAATCATTTTCAACAAATGGTGCTGGTTCAACTGGCAGACAGCATGTAGAAGAATGCAAATCGATCCATCCTTATTACCCTGTACAAAGCATAAGTCCAAGTGGATCAAGGACCTCCACATCAAACCAGATACTCTAAAACTAATAGAAGAAAGTGTGGGGAAGAATCTCAAACACATGGGCATTGGGGAAATTTTCCTGAACAAAACACCAATGGCTTATGCTGTAAGAAGAAGAATTTACAAATGGGACCTCATAAAACTGAAAAGCTTTTGTAAAGCAAAAGACACTGTCATTAGGAGAAAACCGCAACCAACAGATTGGGAAAACATCTTTACCAATCCCACATCTGATAGAAGGATAATATCAAAAATATACAAAGAGTTCAAGTAGGTAGACTCCAGAGAGCCAAATAAACCTATTAAAAATGGGGTAGAGAGCTAAACAAAATATTCTCAGCTGAGGATTATCAAATGGCCAAAAATACCTACATAAAGAAATGTTCAATATCCTTAGTCATGAGGGAAATGTAAATCAAAACCACCATGAGATTCCTCCTCACACAAGTCAGAATGGCTAAGATAAAAATCTCAGGTGACAGAAGATGCTGGCGAGGATGTGGAGAAAGAGGAACACTCCTGCATTTTTGGTGGGATTGCAAACTGGTACAACCACTCTGGAAATCAGTCTGAAGGTTCCTCAGAACATTGGACATTCCACTACCTGAGGACGCAGCTATACCTCTCTTGGGCATATACCCAAAAGATGTCCCAACATATAACAAAGACTCATGCTCCACTATGTACATAGCAGCCTTATTTATAATAGCCCAGAAACTGGAAAAAACCGAGACGCCCTTCAACAGAGGAATGGATTAAAAAAATGTGGTACATCTACAGAATGGAGTACTACTCAGCTATCAAAAACAATGACTTCATGAAAATCATAGGCAAATGGAAGGAACTAGAAAATATCATCCTGAGTAAGGTTACTCATTCACAGAAAAACTAATTTGGTATGCACGCATTGATAAGTGGATATTAGCCAAAAATCTCAAATTTCCCAAAATGCAATCCATAGACCACAGAAAGCTCAAGAAGAAGGATGACCAAAATGCAAATGCTCCCACTCCTTTTTTTTTTCCATCTTTATTAAATTGGGTATTTCTTATTTACATTTCAATTGTTATTCCCTTTCCCAGTTTCCAGGTCAACATCCCACTAACCCCAACCCCTCCCTTTATATATGGGTGTTCCCCTCCACATCCTCCCCCCATTACCGCCCTCCCCCCCCCAACAATCCTGTTCACTGGGGGTTCGGTCTTGGCAGAACCAAAGGCTTCCCCTTCCACTAGTGTCCTGACTAGGATATTCATTGCTACCTATGCAGTTGGAGCCCAGGGTCAGTCCATGTATAGTTTTTGGGTAGTGGCTTAGTCCCTTGAACTCTGGTTGGTTGGCATTGTTGTTGATAAGGGGTCTCAAGTCCCTTCAACCTCTTTCAGTCCTTTCTCTGAATCCTTCAAGGGGAGTCCCGTTCTCAGTTTTGTGGTCTTCTGCTGGCATTCACCTATGTATTCTGTCTCTCAAGAGAGATCTACATCTGGTCCCTGTCAGCCTGCACTTCTTTGCTTCCTCCATCTTATCTAGTTTGGTGGCTGAATATGTATGGGCCACATGTGGGGCAGGCTCTGAATCGGTGTTCCTCCTGCCTCTGTTCTAAACTTTGCCACCCTATTCCCTCCCAAGGGTATTCTTGTTCCCCTTTTAAAGAAGGAGTAAAGCATCCATTTCAGTCATCCTTCTTGAGTTTCATGTGTTCTGTGCATCTAGGGTAATTCGAGCATTTGGGCTAATATCCACTTATCAATGAGTGCATACCATGTGTGTTTTTCTGTGATTGGGTTAGCTCACTCAGTATGATATTTTCCAGTTCCATCCATTTTCCTATGAACTTCATAAAGTCATTCTTTTTGATAGTTGAGTAGTCTTCCATTGTGTAGATGTGCCATACTTCCTGTGTCCATTCCTCTTTTGTAGGGCATCTAGGTTCTTTCCAGCTTCTGGCTCTTATAAATAAGGCTGCTATGAACATAGTGGAACATGTGTCTTTGTTATATGGTGGGGCATGTTTTACGTATATGCCCAAGAGAGGTATAGGTAGTTCAATGTACAATTTTCTAGGAACCTCCAGACTGATTTCCAGAATGGTTGTACCAGTTTGCAATCCCACCAAAAATGGAGGAGTGGTTCTCTTTCTCCACATCCTTGCCAGAGTCTGCTGTCACCTGAGTTTTTTATCTTAGCAATTCTGACTGGTGTGAGGTGGAATCTCATGGTTGTTTTGATTTTCACTTCCCTTATGAGTAAAGATGTTGAACCTTCTTTAGGTGCTTCTCAGCCATTCGGCATTCCTTAGCTGTGAATTCTTTGTTTAGCTCTGAACCCCATTTTTAGTAGGGTTATTTGTCTCCCTGCAGTCTAACTTCATGAGCTCTTTGTATATTTTGGATATGAGCCCTCTATCAATTGTAGGATTGGAAAAGATCTTTTCCCACTCCGTTGGTTGCTGTTTTGTCCTAATAACAGTGTCTTTTGTATTACAGAAGCTTTGTAGTTTCATGAGATCTCATTTGTCAATTCTTGATCTTAGAGCATAATCCATTGGTGTTTTGTTCAGGAAGTTTTCTCCAGTGCCCATGTGTTTGAGATTCTTCCCCAATTTTTTTTCTATTAGTTTGAGAGTATCTTCTTTGATATGGAGGTCCTTGATCCACTTGGACTTAAGCTTTGTACAGGGTGACAAGCGTGGACCAATCTGCGTTCTTTTACGTGCTGACCTCCAGTTCAACCAGCACCATTAAAAATTGCCATTTTACCAAAAGCAATCTACAGATTCAGTGCAATCCCCATCAAAATTGCAATCCAATTCTTCATAGAGTTAGACAGAACAATTTGCAAATTCATCTGGAATAATAAAAAAAACCCAGGAAAGCTAAAACTATCCTCAACAATAAAAGGACTTCTGGGGTAATCACTATCCTTGAACTCAAGCAGTATTCCAGAGCAATTGTTATAAACACTGTATGGTATTGGTACAGAGACAGGCAGATAGACCAGTGGAATAGAATTGAAGAGCCAGAAATGAACCCACACACTTATGGTCACTTGACTTTTTACAAAGGAGCCAAAACCATCCAATGGGTAAAAGATAGTTTTTTCAGCAAATGTTTCTCCCACTCCTTCTTAAAAGGGGAAATATCTATATAGGAGGGGATATGGAAGCAAAGTTTAGAGCAGCGACTCAAGGAATGGCCATTCAGAGCCTCACCCACATGTGGCCCATATTTGTACAGCCACCAAATCTAGATAAGATTTTTGAAGCTAGAAAAATGAATGCTGAAAGGGACCAGCTATAGATCTCTCTTGAGAGGCACATCCATAGCATGTCAATGTAAAGGTCAGTGCTAGCAGCAAACCACTGAACTGAGAATAAGACCCCCTTGGGGGGAATTAGAGGAATTATTGAAAGAGTTGAAGGAACTTGCTACCCCATAAAAACAACAATGCCAACCAATCAGAGCTTTCAAGGACTAAACCACTACCGAAAGACTACAGATGGACTGACTCAGGGCTCCAACTGCATATGTTGCAAAGAATAGCCTTGTTGCTGCATCAGGGGAAGGGGAAGCCCTTGGTCCTGCCATGGTTGGACCCTCAGTGCAGAGGTATATGGGTGGGGTGCCAATAAGGGGAATGTATATGGGAAATACCCAAATGAGGTGGGGAGGTTGGGAATGGGGTCTTATGGACAGTAAATCGGGGAGGGGAATAACCTTTGAAATGTAAGTAAAGAAATATATCTAGTAAATATTAAAAAATAATGTTAAATAAAATAGAAATTATATTAAAAAAAGACACATTCAACATCCTTAGTGATCACAGAAATGCAAATCAAAATGACCCTGAGATTCCACTTCACACCAATCAGAATGTTTTAGATCAAAACCACAAGAGACAGCACATGCTGGCAAAGATGTGGAGAAAAGGGAACACTCTTACATTTATTTTGGGAATTCAAACTGATACAACCACTCACAAAGTCAATTTGGCATTTTCTCAGAAATTTGGAAATCTTCCTACCTGAACACCCAGCTATACTTTTGGTTATATATCCAAAAGGTGTTCGATCATACCATGAGGAAGACCTTTCTACTACCTCAATTTATCTTATACATGAGGATTAATTCCTAGTGAGAGAAATTTTATCCAACACTAGGTATGGATTCTGAAGAAAATTATCTGAAGCTGACTTCTGGCCCCTAAATTCTGTCAAGCTGATGATACTTCTATAGTGGAAGCTTTGTACTATCTTAATTGATCATCCTTAAGAAACACATTATAAGAAAGCATAGACTATTTCTATGGTATCTTTTAATTTCAGTATCATAGCTACCTATACTATTTTCATTAAATGTTGAATGTAGTAAAATAACTGAAACAAACCTTACTTTGTCATAAAAGTCACATAGAAATATTTCACTCAGAATCTAGAGTTGATCAAGAAGAATATAAAACTATTTTCTAGTGCAATTCTTTTGCAATTATTTTAAGGTCTTGTTTTGTGTTTTTATTTATTTTTTATTACATCTATGATCATTTATCTTATGTGATTGTATTTAAAGTTTGCTGTTGTATCAATTTGTAGTAACGACTAACTTTGCTAGCTTATTGGAGTTAATGAAGAATGTGGGATCAAAATGACAAGTGAACAATGCCTATACATTAGAGAAAGGATTGGAAGAGCTGATGGTGCTTGCATCCCCATAAGAACAACAATAGCAACCAACCAGAGCAGACCTATAGCTCCAGTTGCATATGTAGCAGATGGTGGCCTTGTTGGGGACCAATGGGAAGAGAAACCCTTGGTCCTGCCAAGCGTGGAACCCAGTGTAGGGGAATGTAAGAGTGGGGAGGCAGGAAGGTGTGGGTGGTTGGGTGGGGGAACACCCTCATAGAAGAAGGGGGAGGGGGAATGCGTAGGGGGTTTATGGACAGGAAACCAGGAAAGGGGATAGCATTTAAAATGTAAACTAAAAAATCCAAAACAAAAAAGAGAAATCCCTGTTTCCTAACATAGTTAGCTTTCGACTACACAGACAAATTTGTGAGAGATTTAAATAATCACTCAGGATATGACTTATCAAATTATTAAAGTTAAAATTTTCATTTCATAGTAACTTTTCTCAGTTGATTTACTGTAATGTTTAAATTGTCATAACAGAAACAAGTACTTATAAAGAGTCATGAATTTATCCTCTGATTTGCCTCTACTTTGTTCTTTTGATGATGCCTATCGACCTGAACATGATGTGGAGTTTGCCTCCTGACTCCCTGGTTCTCTGGATCAACTTACCTAACAGATGCAAACCAATCTCTATCCTCCATTGAGAGTGATTTCTATAAAGTAGAGAATTCCCTCAGTTTCCTAAATTCATGATGTTTTTAAGAGTCTAAATTTAAGTGCCATGTGACAAAAAATGTCATGACTTCTTCATCTCATTTGCACAATGTCACACATTATTATGCCCCTACTTCCATAGCCTTCTTTCTGGGTATGAATGGCAGCAGCATTTGTTGTCATGACATTTTAAATTTTAGTCATTGAAATGTACTTGATTCATATTTCAGTTCATATATCAATCTTTTATTCATTGCAGATTCTCTAGTTTTTCCAGCCAAGTCTATGATATTATGGCCATGGCTTATTTCTTTTGACCTTTTTAACAGGGAGCTCTTCTATATACTCAGGTTTGGCCTCAAATTTGCTACTCCTGTTAATCAGAGTCTGAGAGATAGCACTTACTTCCAAACTAGGAAGTCAAGAGATTACATTACATAATGTATCTCACCCTCCTTAGCATTTATTAAACTTATAAATATGCAACCAATTCCTGCCTGTGTTTCTTTCAAAAATAAAATCTTTAGGAAGAAATCTTTAGCACAGAAACTGTTTAGTGTGAGGGGGGTTCCTGTGGAAGTCAGAAGGCATGAGATTATAGCCTTGTCACCTACTTCAATGCAATAGATTGGTGTCAGTGATGTCTACAGTGAGTAATGACAGAGACAGGTGGATCCAAGGATTTGATGACTAACATTCTGATGAGTATCTTAAATTGTCAACTTTAAAAAAACCCTGTAGAATCTCTTGGAAAAAGAGACTAAAGGAGGCATTGTGTACATGAGTTAGCTTGTAATAGTGTCCATGGGATTATCTTGATTAAGCTCATTGATATGGGGAGACTCAATTCACTAATCCATAGGCAAGGAAATTCTGAACTGTGTAAGAGTAAAGAGATGAAACTAAGCATAAGCAAATAGCATGTGTCTGTTCAGCTCTCTGTCCTTCTGGACATGAAGTGATGAGGTGGTGTAAGTTATAACTATTTTAAATATTATGCTATGACATACTAATCCTGAAAAGAAGAGTTAGTACTCTTCCCCTTACTTAACTTGAATTGGATATTTTCTAACATAAATATCCATAAAACTAGGACAAATGATGAGCTTCAAGTTTACTGAAGAGATTTTGTTTTAAAGTGTAAGATTGAGACTGATGAAGTAAAATATCTGTATATCAAGTATTCTGGCATTTATGCAAGCTTAGGCAGGACACCTTAAGTTATACATAAAACATTCAACAGAACACACACACAGACACACACACAGACACACACACAGACACACACACAGACACACACTGACACACACACACACACAGACACACACAGAAACACACACACACACACACACACACACACACACAAACACAGACACACACACACACACACACACACACACACACACACACACACACACACAAACACACACACACACACACACACACACACACACACACACACACACACACACACACACGGGAGGAGGAGAACCAAATTAAATGTTTAAAGGTAAATTTTACCTACTTTCAGTTTCCCTTTACTCTGCTAGTTTAGGGGATGTTAGCCTGGAAACCAGGAAGGGGAATAACAATCAAAATGTAAATAAGAAATACTTAAGTTAATAAAGATGGAAAAAAAAATGGAGTACAGAGCTAAATACAGAATTCTCAACAGAGGAATTCCTAATGGGCAAGAAGCACTTAAAGAAGGGGAAAGGGATAACATTTAAAATGTAAATACATAAAATATACAATAAAAATGTAAATAAATAAATAAATAAAATTGGAGTATTCAGTTAATTCTATTGTTATAACAGTGGCTCATAATTAGAAGCGTTAGCTAAAATATTATCAAATGATTTCACATACAATAGGACACATTCACATTTTCTTTCTTCTCATAACTTCGTATACTTACTTTTATAAATTAATAGATTAATCGATTAATATTTTATGACAAATGTATGTATATGTCTGTTTGTGTCTGCCTATGTATATGTACAAGTGTGCACAGTTGACTTCATAGACCAGCATCAAATCCCATGAAGCTAGAATTACTGGTGGCAATGAGCTACCTAATGTGAATGTTGGAAATTGAACTTACGTCCTTTGATTTATAAGCAAATACTGCCTATTCATTCCTCTAGTCTTCTTTTATTAAAGAAATGCTCTTACTTATCATAGCCTAGTTGGGAATGTAATAAAAAATGATGACATCTGAGTTGAAATATTTCAAAGTTGAAGTGCGAATAAAGGGAATATTAAATAGACTGGTATAACTATGAATATAATACCAAGAAAAACATACTAAATTAAATATTTTAGCAGGAAAGGAAACAAAATATATTGTTAGGGTTAGAAATATAGAAATGAACATATATATATAATGCAAAATTAATGGTATGATAGATATAAATGAAGCACATGTAGTGAAATTACACGGCAAACAAGAATACAAAGAGTCCTCCCCATCTCTCTCTTACACATTCACAAATTATGCTTTTTAATAGTTGTAATAGAGATCTGTACTTAAAATCAAATTTTTCATTATTTAAAACGTTGTTTTTATTATTGATAAGTAATGTGTGGAGGATTAAATATTTAAGGATATTTTCTTCACAAGGCCAAGAGATCAACATTAGTATATTTAAATCACTCTAGTTGGTAATGTCCCACATATTTACTTATTTATCCCTGTTCTCTATTTTGTGATAAAAACAATTATTTGACATTCACCATACAGAAGCTCATCCCAAGTTAGATTTTACCTATGCTGTGTAGTTTATCAATGTGTAATCTTTTGCATATGGCGTGGAGTAATAGACGTAAAGATTTTCAAAGATTCTAATATCCAATACATTGTAAATGTACTTAGCATGAGAAAAGTTAATGCGTAGCTCAGTAATGTTTAAATACAAAGACTGAATAGATAAAATGTCAAAACAGAAAATACATCTGAATGCATTAAAATAGAATAAATCAAATCATGTATATTTTTGAACACAACTAAATTAGATAACCAAAACAATCATCTAATTTAAACAATTGGGAGTCCACAACACTACTTTTTGTAGTTCAAAAGCAGAATAGCAACATTATTAGGAAAATAATAAGGAAACAAAATAATAATGAAAATAAAAAAGATCAGTTTATCAGGGATTAATCTACTACAAATGTTAGGAAAACTTTCAAGCTTTAAATATTTAAATATGAAATGAAAATTATAACATAACAGACCTAATATTATTAAGAATCTAGAAAAATAACAAATTAAACTATAAATAAGGAGTAGGTCAAAGACATTTAAACAGTGACAGCAAACAGCACTAAGTTATCAAATAACTTTGAAATTATCAGAAAATTATCATTCCTCCTGACCTACAGGATCCTGATATAAATGTCTCCTGAGAGTTCTGCCAGAGCCTTGCTGTTATAGATGAGGATGCTTGCAGTTCATCATGGACTAAGCACAGGGACCCAATGGAGGAGTTAAAGAAAGGACTGAAGGAGCTGAAGGGGTTTGCAACCCCATAGGAATAACAACAATATGAACCAATCAGATCCTTTAGAGCTCTCAGGGACTAAACTACCAATTAAAGAGTATACATGGAAGGACCCACAGCTCCAGCTGCATATGTAGCAGATGATGGCATTGTCTGGCACCAATCGGAGGAGAAGCTCTTGGTCCTGTGAAGGCTCTTTTCTCCAATGTAGGGGAATGCCAGGGTGTTGAGGCGGGAGTGGGTGGGTGGGAATGGGAGGATCTTCATAGAAGCAGGGGTAGGGGGTATGGGAGAGGAGAGGATAACATTTGAAATGTAAATACATAAAATACCCAATAAAAGAGAATGTGTCATCACAGAGCTCAGAATAAGAGTGTTTCTTTCATAATTTATTAAAAGTTTAAGAACAGCAAGTGTTACTGTCTTTCTGAACATTTGAATAAACATATTAATATTTTACTAGAATATCAAATCGCCTTCAAGAAACTGCATCTGGTAGGCAGGAGCTAAGACCTGTCTCTTTACATGCCAGCCTGAATCGAATGGCTACATACCATCGATAAAATAATGTTAAAAGGTGCTTCAGATGATTGTGAACATATTTGTTTCTATTTAACTTACTCCTCTTACTTGAAATCAAATGAATGTATCATAAAGATGAGCTTCAGCCTCAGCTATAGGCCCAGCAAGATTTCGGATCCAAAGCATGGTGGTAGATTTCCAGAATAAGTCCAAAACATTCATTAGAATCCAGAAGAAGAAGAAGAAGAAGAAAAAAAAAACAAAGAAAGTTAAAAATATTATAAACAAAGTGAAATCCACAAAGAATACAATAGAGAATGAAGCTTCGCCCTCAAGTTGAAGAAATAGTTATTGAAACAAAATATAAGTTGGATGTTAACTTGACACACCTTGAAAGAATGAACCTCAACAGAAAAACTGCCTCAATCAGTTTGACATGTGTTCTTGTTTGAGGCACTATCTTTATTACTAAATCATGTGGGCAAGCCATCCTGCAAACAGTGCCAACCAACCAGAGCTTCCAGGGATTAACCACTAACCAAAGACTATACATGGAGTGTCCCATGGCTCCAACTGCATATGTAGCAGAGGATGGCCTGGCTGGGTACCAATAGAAGGAGAAGCCCTTGGTCCTGCCAAGGTTGGACCCCCAATGTAGGGGATTCTCAGGGAAGGGGGGTTTAAAGGGGGTGAATGTGGATGGGAACACTCTTGGAGAAGAAGGGGAGTGGGAGGGGATAGGGGCTTATGGACAGGAAACAGGAAAGGGAATAGCATTTGACATATAAGTAAAGAAATATCCAATAAAAAGAAAAAAAGGGGGGGTAGATGAGCAAGCCTGGGACAGTTATACAGTAAGCAGCTTTTATTCATGGCCTCTGCTCAAAATCCTGCCTTTAGGTTCATAGCCTTGATGATGAATTATAACCTATAAGTTGAAAAAAAACCTTTTCGTCCAACAATTTGCTTGTTGTCAGTGTTTTATTTTAGCAAGAGACAATAAATTAGAAGAGTGCATTTTAAGTATGTTGAAGTTCCCAGAATATGACTGTAAAATTGTGTTAGGCCTCTCTTCATACTTTATGGAACAAGTCAAAGACAGTAAGCAGCAACCATCCTTATTTTGTCTACAGTTAGTAAAAATACGCTGGATATGGGGATGTTATTTGGTGATAAAATATTCTTGTTTTGTTATAATAGCTGCATTTGGTAGACATTTCTAGAACGGGACATTGGAAAGTTTTTAAAGAAATGAGAAAAATGTACACACTTTCTCAACAACCTTGCCAGCATCTGCTGTCACCTGAATTTTTGATCTTAGCCATTCTGATTGGTGTGAGGTAGAATTTCAGGGATTTTTTTGATTTACATTTCCCTGATGACTAAAGATATTGAACATTTCTTTAGGTATTCTCAGCCATTCGATATTCCTCAGCTGAGAATTCCTTGTTAAGCTGTGTATCCTATTTTTTAACAGGATTATTTTGTTCTATAGAGTCTATCTTCTTGAGTTCTTTGTATATATTAGATATTAACCCTTTATCAGATGCAGGATTGTTAAAGACATTTTCCCAATCTGTTGGTTTCCATTTTGTCTTATGACAGTGTTCTTTTGCTTCCAGAAGTTTTGCAATTTTATGATTTGTTGATTCTTGGTCATAGAGCACAACAATTGGTGCTTACATGTTCGAGGTTCTTCCCCACTTTCTCTTCTATTAGTTTCAGTGTGTCTGGTTTTATGTGGACTTTCATTCACTTGGTCTTGAGCTTTGTACAAGGAGATAAGAATGGGTTAATTGCATTCTGCTGCATGCTGATCTCCTGTTAAATCTGCATCATTTTTTGAAAATGCTGTCATTTTTTTATTGGATGGTTTTAGCTCCTTTGTCAGCGATCAAGTGACCATAAGTGTGTGGGTTCATTTTTGGGTCTTCAATTATTCCATTGTTCTATCTGCCTGTCTTTGTACCAAAAACATGCGGGGATTTTTTTATTCATAATTGCTCTATGATACAGCTTGAGGTCAGGGATAGTGATTGCCCCAGATGTTCTTTTATTGCTCTTGATAGTTTTCACTATTGTGGGTTTTCTGTTATTCCAAATGAATTTGTAAATTATTCTTTCTAACCATATGAATAATTGAGTTGGAATTTTGATGGGGATTACATTGAATCTGTAGATTGCTTTTGGCAAGACGGCCATTTTTACTGTATTAATCCTGCCAATCCATGAGCATTGGAGGTCTTTCCATCTTCTTATATTTTCTTTGATTTCTTTCTTCAGAGACTTGAAGTTCCTGTCATACATATCTTTCACTTTCTTAGTTAGAGTCACACCAAGGTATTTTATATTATTTATGACTATTGTGAAGGGTGTCATTTCCCTAATTTAGAATGCAGCTTTTAACCTTAACATGATTAATCTTCTTCCTCCATTTCTCTTTGGCTGAAGAAGAACCTAAGCTCAGGAGGCTACACTCTAACAAGACTTGACATTTGTCTGTCTTTTTGCTTGTATTTAGGTTTTTCCCCCCAGGAATATTATGCCTTAATGTATCTCTTAATGTTACTTCAGTTTATTTTTAAAATATAGAAGACATAGGATCACACATTCAGATTGTTATTTAAGCTTAGGTGTTGGCACTTTTCTAATCAAACTTTCTAGTTTGACTGTTGCTTATCAGATTGCTGGTGTATATGGGAGATCAATAGACCGGTAGACTCTAACTGTGGTCCAGTTTTTCTATTTATACATATATTTAGACATAAGGTATCTTGAAATGCATTTGGAAACAAACAGCCAAACTTTATTCCTCTTAATATAGATCATTTTAAAAAACATTGGTCAATTATTATTAATTCTAAACTACAGAATTGGGAATTTTTCATTTTGATCTTCTAGGATCTGAACTAATCTAGTTTCCCTAATTTCCAACCTACAGCTATTTCTTTCTTCCCTTAAATTACACGTCTAATTCTACAGTGACACAAATATGCAAGTAACTGAAATAATTCTATACCCAAGGGAAGTAGTTACTATAGTAAAATCAGGGTCCTAGTGTTTGGATGACAAATCTTTCTGTTGGCAGTACCAGTAGAGTTTCCATGCTGTCACATTCCCCTGGGTAAACGTGTCAGTGAGAGGAGTTAATGCACTAGTTTGCTACAGAAATCAACTGTGAAACCTGATTTTGGACTTTATTCCTAACTGTGTAGGTAACTACATGGTTCAGTAATCCACCTGATAATTCTATGAATAGCTGTCTCCCTTTCTTTCTTTTTTTTTTCATTTATTTGTCCTTATAATCAATCACCTCATTTGTTGCTCTAAGATGATTTTTTTTAATAATCAACTCAGTGAGAAATAGTCTTTTTGTATAGTTATGAAACTGGAGACTACTAGGAGACCAACCCATAGCATAGCCCTCAGGCCTGAAGGGATATTTTAATGGGAACAACTTAGACTGTCAGTGATGATGTATACTACATTGGTAGCAGTTATCAGTATGCATTGTGTAGCTATTCACTATAAAGAATACCAACAACATCCCTTTGAACAACTGTATACTAAATTTTATTTTATTTTATCTTATATTTTTAGTTTAAACAACAGAAGTTTATTTGTAAATTTTACATGTTAAGGAGTCTGAAAGTAGGAAATCTCAGGGTCAATCCAGTTACACAAACATATTTTTATTCACCTTTTTATTCTGTAAAACCCAGAGTTTTAAGGTGGCCAGATACGTTTATAAAGTTCCATCATTATAGCCACACCAAAATATAGGCAATGTGGAATAGAAGGGGCCAAAAGAGACAGCAGCCTTATCTTTACTGGGAAAAAATCTTCTGAGAATCCTTATCAAATTTGCTGTTTGTCTGTTATTTCTCTAGATTTTCCATATGACCCCTCTTAGCTGCAAAATGTTCTATAAGAGAAATGGCTGGAAATTCTTGTTTCTATGTAGCATGAAAGGTGTTTATTAGGTTACTGAGTAGAAATTTATTGCTGTACATGTATCTACTATTGTGTGCTTACTATACAAAATTAGAAACAAATGATAGTGTCTTAAAATGATACAGAAGTTTTAAATCAGAAGTTTCAAGATTAGAGCCTCTGGGTTCCCACTGATAATACCAACTCTCTGAGACCATCATAGCATACACTCTAAGGAGCACCTCTTTTCCTTTTTCCAGTTGCTGCATATGTACCAGTTTCTAACATGTAGAAACATGTGCAGCCTCTTGTCTATAACTCCCGCCACAATTATTTTTACATCAACATGAACTGTTATACTGATAGGGGGATCAAATTTGTTATGGTGACTAAAACTAAAAGAATGGGAAAAAAGTATTGCACATTGTTTTTCACCCACACAATGCTGTCATGTTCCATATCTTAGACATGCTGATATAATATCTGGCTCTTAGCATTTTGAAGTCTGGACTCTTGAGCATAAATATATAGTTGCCCTTACTCCACTTTCCACTTGACATAGGTTTGTTTTACATCATCTGAGAATTTAAAAGCATTTCAAGGAAAACTGTAAAAACCCAGCCAGCTTTTCATATCAGATTCTCCTGTGTTGAGGTAAAGAGTATAAAAACTTTGGCATTTAAAGAAAAAATTCTATCTCCTGGTGTATAAAGGTCTCATGGATTCTACTGATATGGGAAAATTTTGTAAATTTTACACTGATTAGAAATAGTTAAAACATTTTTTACTCACAATTTTTGAATACCAATAATGGTTATTCAAAGCAATTTTCTGAACATAACCTTAAGGGATCTTCTTTCATAATAAGCACAGAACAGCACAGTTGCAAGGACTTAGAAACAAAAAGGTCTTAGAAACAAAGTTGAAGAATAACAGGCAGAAAACCTTTTAACTGTTAATGAAATTTGATTTTTGAATTCTTCATTGCATAAGGTTCATAATCATGTTCATAAGAAAGCTGGAATCATCTTGTTTCACAGGAAGGAGTCTTATAAAGGAGACTTATAAAGTAAGTCTGAATCATATCACTCAAACTTAATATGTGGGTAACTCATCTCAGCAACTCTGCCTTTGTCTATAATTAAAGATAGAGTCTTTGCAGTTTATCCTCTCAGAACAAATTGTATTCCAGTCTAACTAAATGATAGTTGGGAGGTCCTCTGCACAAGTTGTTGGGTACCCACACGGAGATTGAGCTGCAATCAGCTACATATGTGCCAGGAGCCTTGCTGCACTCCATGTATGCTTTTTGCTGCTGCTGGTCGTGGCTCAATCTCTGAGAGCTTCTAGAAGTGCAGATTTGTTGACTCTGTTGGTCTTCCTGTGGGATTTGAATCCCAATCAGGGCTTTTAATCATTCCCCCAACTCTTCCATAAGAGTCCCTGACATCTGTCCAAAATTCACTGTGGGTGAAATTCATCTGTTTCAGTCCGTTAGACTCTGGGTAGAGCCTCTGGGAGGCAAAGGCATAAAAAACTGGAGCAGACGTTCTCCCTAAATCTTTATGCCTGAACCCAACTCTGGTATCCATTGCCCAAGAGGGCCGCCTTGTCTGGTATCAGTGGAAGAGGATGCTTCCAATCTGGCAGAGACTTAACGAGCCAGGTTGTGGGCAAACATAGGGGATAAGCCACCCTCTCATAGGTGAAGGGGAGAAAGGATGAATGGTGGGTCTCTGAAATGAGGGGACCAGAAGGCAGGGAAGCATTTGGGCTATAAATAAATAAATAAATAAATAAATAAATAAATAAATAAATAAATTTAAAAAATAGACAGAGATATAAGGAAGTTTCTTAGAACAGTGTGACCTCAACTGAACAGAGACAAACCTCAGGATTGACAAAGATTTGTGGATTTCTAATTTACATAACTCTGAGAAAATATTTTTTTGTTACTTTTAAATTTATGGTACTTGGTTACAGAAATTCTAGCAAATCAATGATTAATTTCATAAAATGACCTGAGATAAAAGGTCTCTGATAATTAGTTTTGTTAGTAGAAATACAGAGGTTAAGTTTTGCTAGTATTGTGAATTTTTATAAGTACATATAAGTGCTATTCCTAACAACAATAATTATAATAAAAAGATAGGTTCTGGTGAGAAGGATTAGCATGAAAAGCTACTTATTGCCATGATTGATACCCAGTTTAGTCCTCAGAATCCACATAGTGGATTCCTATTCCTGCAAGTGATTCCCTGATATTCTCTGTACTTAATAGATAGCAGAGAAAGGAAACAGATGAGTTATCCTACTGCAGCACACACTGTCACTAACAGATTAATATGTTTCTATTCAAACACTTTGTCAAGCCTTGGGGTCCTATGTGTTGGCATTTAAATACACATAACATATTTCCACATTGGCTATTGGATTGGCTTACACAGTAGGAAATGGATTGTCTTGTAATGGAATCTCAGAGGAGTGAGAACATAGTAGCTGCTAAGATCAAGACACTGGAAGAATCAACAGCTCCAATCTGGTGTTAAACTTCTGGAATGTCTTTTTAAGTTAAAAGCCGTGTTGGAAAGCCGATGAAGCTACTGTCTGTTATCAATGGAAGATGGTAGCTTTAGAATGGAAGTGAAGACAAATAGTACATTTTTATTTTTTCTTGTACCTGTTTAGGTCTGGTCTGTACATTAGAAAATATTGGCTATTCTGATGATAGGTACTTCCCTATAGTGTTAATCTGTTTGAAACCACAATTAACAGAGATGTGGCTATTAGTTGGTTCCATGTCTCATCATGCTGCCAATCACTCTTAACCATCATAAGTTCACCTCTTGTAAACTTGATATTCAAACACTTCTTTTTTATGTCATGCTTAATTTCAGAAATGAAGATCATGAAGTTGACAAAGACAATTAACACAAAGAAAAATCTTACTCTGTACATCTGTGGTTCTACGACTGAATATGGATATTCATAACAATCTGTAGAGCCCAGCAATAAAGAAAAGAGAATATAACAATTTTTTAACAAAATGAGACATAAATGTTATTTGCTTATTAGCATCTTTGAATTGTTCTTTCTTTTATTTTATTGAATATTTTTTATTTACATTTCAAATGTTATTCCCTTTTCTTGTTTCCCCTTCATAAGTCCCCTATCCCGTCTACCCTTCTCCTTCTTATATGAGGTTGTTCCCCCTCCCCAACAACCCGCCCCTTTCTGTCTGCCTGCCCTGACATTCCCCTACACTGGGGTTTCAGCCTTGGAAGGACCAAGGGCTTTTCCTCCATTGGTGGAGGCAAGGCCATCCTCTGCTACATATGTATCTGGAGCCATGGGTCTGTCGATGTGTAATATTTGGGTAGTGGTTTAGTCCCTAGGAGGTCTGGTTGGTTGGTATTGTTCTTATGGGCTTGCAAACCCCTTCAGCTCCTTCAGTCTTTTTCTTTACTCAACAAGCAATACTTATATATTTATTTACTTATGTAGAGGGAGTAGGTCTTGGGAACAATGACAACATGAGAGAGATTGGATAGGGAAATATAGTATTACAATTAAAAACAAATTAAATATGTATAAAATAGAACAGAGGATATTTAAGTAATGTTTCAGATGATTTGAAAGAGAGTGTTAACAAGCTGCATGAACTGAATGTGTAACCATCCTCACTAATATGTCAAAATCTTTCCTCCAGTGTGACATTATTTGAGGTTGGAATTTCAGGTGATAATTAGGCCATGTAGGCAGAGGCATCACCCTAGCATTAAGATCTTCATTAAAGGTACATCTGAGAGTTCTTTTCTACATCCACCATGTGAGAAATAAATTTAAAAAAATCCACATATCAGACAGGTAGTAAGTTCTTGCCAGATTCTGTTGGTATCTTGATCTTGGACTTTCCATTTCCTAGAAATAAAAAAGTAAATAAACACTATTTTTATATCCATCCAATGTCTATCATTTTAATAAAGCTTAAATGGACATTATAATACATATAATATAGGTATTAAAGTGAAATGATGTTACAGTCTTCCTGTTATCATGTTCTAAATTAAGTTGTAGAAAATGCCTAAGCAAAAAAAACACTAATATTATGAACAGATCCAATATTCCTTAAGGAATATTGTCTTGTCACTAATATATTATAATGGCCAGTGGATGTTATGCAGTCTAAATTGCATAATTTATTTTGGAAGTGAGAATACTTAAATAGGTATTCACTAAAATAAAAAATGAACGTGTCCAACATTTAAAATTTGGAGAAACAAAATGGACTAATGTCCCATAATCTTTTGTAGATTTAAAATTACTCATCTCCCTCAGGATTATCATTATCTCTCTTTTATGAAAATACAAAAAAAAGAGCAAACCAAATAAAGTAAAAAGCAAAATAAGCTGAAAAGATATATAGAAATATAAAGAATATATACTAAGATTTCCCTTATTGCATTTAATATTAAGGACAATCAGCTAATATACTATTAGAGTTACTTTGCCTAGTGGATCTAAAGAGTTTCACATAAGCTCTGGTGGCTCCAGTGCTGTGGGCCACTGATGAGGTAGAAGATCAGGGAAGAACAGAAGTTGCAGCAAAAGTATTCAGCTGACATGCTAGAAAGCAGAAAGAAGAAAGCAGAAGTTATCTCATATTTTCTTCAGAGTAAAATGTAAATGACATAAGGGCCATTCAGTAAATACTATCTCCTAAATATTTTACCATCTTTCAGTAGAAACACATTCATATTTTGCCTTTGTGTCATGAACCATTGAGAGACACTCAATTACCAATAGCAGATATCAAGTATTTGTCTATTCATTATTGTAATATTTTCATATTGCAAAGGTCATCACATGTTTCATGGAGTAACTACATTTCAATGACAACCCGAAGAGTTACTGCAACATTCAGAAGGTGTGTGCCCTGTAATTGTTATTAAGGAAAAATAAATTGTTTTATACATTTTTATACATTCTTTTTAAACATTTTGACTTCTGAACTCTGAGAGAAACCATTAGTTTATGATTATTTTTGTATCACACAGTTCTCAGACATGGCATGGTTATTACTGTTATTCACAGTAGATCATCACAAAAGCCACCTTTAAAAAAATACTCATGGAAAGAGAAGTTCATAGGACAGAGGAGTGACTGATGGTACATTGCAATAGCAGTTTGTACATTAACTCAGGCTGTGCTCACAATGCTGAACAGGACGCCTTTACTCTTCACAGAATATGTGGGCAGTTAATCAATAGTTGAGTTAGAAGACTCTTCTAGGTGGCATAGTCAACTGTAAGTTTTCCTTGAACCTATAACCCCAATCCAACTCACCAGGATGGACTTAAGTGAAGTCATTTTCTTCATCTGTTGCTGATGTTCTGTCTGGGGTGAATAGTCATTCATTCATGGCTCTCAAGAAAATATTTTTACAAGACCTGCTGCCCAGACAAGAACTCAAAAAAGTAAAAAATAAGGTTGAGAGTAGCCGTTGCATTTCCTCTGCTGGGGTGATGAAATTGGTAATCGAAACCAAGCTATTTGAGCATAGGAAGGGGATATGAGGGCTCCAGAGATTTGCTGTATTCCTCTGTGATATGAAGTGGTACACCCCCTTAAATGTGGTCTATCATATAAGTTACAGGGATCCCTATAAAATGGCTGACAGATGAAAATATATGATAATAGCCAATATATTATAATAACTCAATACAATGAGTTCATAAGCAGCCTATGTCAATTGTGTGGCTTTTGCTTTGAACAGAAAAATATGCAGCTGAGACTCAGCTGTGTTCTCAGAAAGAATTTATTCTCGTTAGGGCAGTATCACAATCAGGATATTACATATGGATACACCCTCTTACTGTAGCTTTTTATTATAGTAGAAAAAAGGAGGAGAGGAAGATTTGGCTTGCTGTTTTTTTGAGCAGCAGGGTTTAAGTGGAAAATAGTATAAATTAGTGTTTTGGACTACCAAAAACATGTGAAAAATCAGACGAGGAGGAAGAGAATATGATATAAATATTGAAAAATACCTCCTATATCTCAGGTTTAGTAAAGAAGATGGTAAAATTCCATGATTTACTGTACAGATTACAGCCTTAATAACAACCCAAATGTAGAAAAAATATGTTACACATAGAATGGGCTGCTTCTCTACCGATTGCATTGGGAAAAGCTTAAATCCTGAGACATCTTCAAACCTGGGTCCATTGACTGGGAGACATGAGAACAGATGAAGTCAGCTCTACTTCTGTGAAAGTGAGAAGGCTGAGTAATCTAGCTACAATATTCTGTGCCAGAACACATTAAAACAATGGGTAAACTTAGAAGGAAGATTCCTTATATGGATGGATAATGGTTTTCCTAGAAGCTACACAGTGCCAGTGTCTGTGTTGGCTACCTCTAACTGTCTCTGTACAGAGAAGGTCTTGAACCCTTGCTACTGTCTTTTTCTGTACACATGATGAAAATAGCCTATTACTGAAGAGCTCATTCTTGTTATAAACCATGAACAAGATAAAATTAGGACTGGCATGTGCAATTATTCCCTGCTGTCTAGGTTTTGTCTCACTGAAAGATGCTATTCTTGTTGCAGGAGAAGAATTACCCTGCTTAATTATGTACACTGTATGTTATACTTTTGACATACATGGCAAGATGTGCCAACCGGTGAAATAATGGCATAGGTATAAAGGGTTTAATAGGACTCCAAGTCTCTGAGTCACAGAAGGGGACACATGTTTGATAATATAATAAAAAAATGTGGTTAAAAAAGCCATAGAACTTGTTTATACTAAATGTATAAAAATGCTTATAAATTTTCTAATTGTTTATGTTTATATTGATATTACTGTTCATGGGCAGGGAAGTTGGTTGTGTAAACAGAAGTCAATAATCTAAATATCATTGACCATAGAATCGTCAGTCTTAAATGGAATGTCAATATTATCCCTTCCAATGCTCAATTAACACTGTGGGGAAAGTAGGTACAAAGAATGTAAGAGAAGGAAGAGTGTCGAGTGTTGTAGGACCCAATCCTTCAGGCAGCAATTGCTGTTGTGATCTTGAATTTAGGATTATGTAAGAAATACCATTATCTTATCAAAGGCTCATAGGCTGTCTCATAAGGTTATACTTGAGGTCTGTTCTTCATCAAACATATATAAACAGTTAATATTTTCTGAATTCTGTGAATGGAGATTCTTTGTCAATGATGTAATATTACATAAATCAAAAATAATTGCTCACCCATGATTCTATAACTAAGCCCAATTATAATCATTAGTTCACCCAAATAGACTTGAATACATTTTTTGGTCTGTTATTGGTAACAGACTTGTCTGAGATAAATAGGTATTTATACTTCCAAGAAAAAATGTTGTGCAACAATTTTAAACTATATTCTATTTTCCTAAAAAATCTGTAATTATATGAACATCATAAAAATTCATAAACATCTCAAAAATCATTTTATTAACAACTTATTTTTAATATTAGAGATTTTTTTACTCAGCATTTTCTGACTAAAAATTTCTAACAGTACCTCAAATGGCAAACACTTCCAATTGGACTACTATAGAATTTATTATTCTTTGATTCCTATATAAATTACACTACCTTCACTTTATGTGTTTTGTATTACATGATTTCTTTTCTTCAAAAAATTCAAGATATTTAGGAACAAATCTGTAGGATGGATGTTACATTACAGAACTTGGGTATAAAAGATTAAATATTGAAGATTTATGAAACTGTCATTTTATTTCCACAGTGTCCCCAAAGACGTTTACGAAAATAAAAAATGAAGTAAAATCAAATTATACGTTAAAATAAAAATAAAAGATGTGTTTATCTATAGTATCTGTAACAACTCAGAAAACCCTCATCCTTGATACCTACCAAAGGTACTCCAAGATCAAGTTTATAACAATCAAGTATAATGATATGTCCTGCATCCTCAAGCTTGTCTGAAGAGTCATAGTATCTTGGTAATACTGAGCTCTTACCAAAATTCAAGTTTCCACTATTACAATTCAATATTTTTCATCCATGTCCAACTTCTTTTGTGTCATGATTTTCATTGATAAGTAGGACATAGATATCAAGAACTGAATGAAAAAATCAAATGTATCACATACAAATTCATTTTTACTAATTTTATACATTCTGGAAACTTTCACATGCTTCACACAGAAATGCCATATTTTTTTAAGAGAACTAATTTGGGTTTTCTTCATCATTCCAAAGATGAAAGAATCACAATATGTATTTCTAAGTCTTAAACAGGGAAGGTGATAGACTTAAACTCAAGAAATTCTAGGCGTCCTGGACCATATTTTTACCTGCAAAAACAGATGGGAATTCCAATTCCCACAATGTACGTCAAGCTCATGAAGTAATTTAAGCTTAAAGTTATATTCCAAAAAAATGTGTATCTTCCCCTCAGGAAGCAGTAAGGTCTGAGGGAAAAAATAAATATAACATAGTAATGGTTTCAATGTCCAAAAAGCTTGTGAATAAGCTGGATTCTGAGCTCACACACTTTATGAGTAATTGCATCTAACCTTCCCCACTGCAATTCTCGACATTTCTTACATCCAAACTCACAAATTTCTGCAAACTGATGCTATATCCACTTTTATTTAACTTTTTGGCTCTCTTCTCATTGTAGCTGTAATTTGAAACTGCTACAAATAGACAATTGATTTTTAAGGAGAAAGACTTAGTAGTAAAATGTATAGTCAGTGAAGTGTCTGATACCTCATTTAGTAATAACACCATGTCTACTGCTTGCTAGATGCTTCCAGTGTAAGTAAACTATATTTAAACATATAATTTAATTCCTTATATATTTTGAGAGACAAAAATGTCACCTGTTTCACCAAGTCTGGTATCCAATTTATGAGTCAACAGCTCCAATCTTCTGATTGCTGTTATTTTGGCAATGAACAACCATCCCAAATTTTATTTTCCAGAAAGTAAGTCATTCAGTATCAATCTAAGGTAAGCATTTGTCTTCATTTTACAGATAGAAAAATTACTTTCTTTGAGTGTGATCTACAGTCAGGATATAAGCACACGTTGAGTTAATGAAGGTTCATGACACAGATAACTGCTGTTAAAATTTTTTATAGTCCTGTAAAGTACAACTGTGAAGTAATCTGAGCCTAGAGTTCATGTCGTGTATTACTTTCATTAAATATTTATGTTGTGGTTACTTAACAGCCCACAGTCATTTATTCTCTGTGATTTGACCAGCCATGGTTACTATAATTGTCTACATCTGCTACAAACAGGAGCAACTTTTATGATGAAGAGAGAGCTACACTTACCTTTGGGTATGAAACTAAATATTTAGAATGTGGTTAAAAATTATATTGCTTTAGGGTATTGGAACTAGTAGGTTCTCTTTTCCATTCTGAAATCTCATGCCATGAGTAGTGGAGTATATTTAGAGTTCCAGGAACAAATTCCCTCCAATTGATCTGGTCTTACATCCTATTCGGCAGTTCTTGGCTATCACCAAGTTTTAAGACTAATGTCACAGTACTCGATATATCTTGCTGTTCTTGTCTTTGTGGTGTATAGGTTTTATAACTGGGTAGACCATTGATTGCTTTTCACTCTTGGCAGATTCCATAGCACCTTCTTTTTTTAATTCTATGAGAACTAGTCTTTTGGGAGGGGTTTCTAGGTGCATTACAGCCCCTAAATCATATGACTTTAGATTACACACACACACACACACACACACACACACACACACACACACACACACACACAGAGAGAGAGAGAGACAGAGACAGAGACTGACAGAGAGACAAAGGGACATAGAGAAAGATAGAGATAGAGTGAGAATCAGAGAGATAGAGCACACAGATAGAAAGACAGAGAGAGTCAGAAACAAACACATATTTTTAGAAAGTTTATAAATGTTTATGGCTTTTCAGCACTGTTATTTAAATCTCTTTCTTCTCCTCATCTTTTTACACTCTCCCTTTCCTGTCAAAGCCTTCTGTATTTCCCCATTTCCCATTCACAGCAGCACAGTTGCTAATATTCAATTTTAAGGTTATGAAAATGAGGAAAAATATATATTTATAGATGAGCTCTCTAACTGATTGCAGATTTCTTTCCCGGTTTTGTTTGTGGTGAGTGTTGAGGACTGGAACTTTAAGATGTTCAATGACTGAGTACTAATCTTGCTATATTCCTTAGACCCACATTTTCTTTACACTAAAAATCATATTTTGTAGGAAAAATTTAATATATGATTATTTTCAGACTTTCTGCAATTGAAAATTGATCTATTGTATCTTTATTTTAGAAAAGAATTTTCTGTATTCTCCATAAACTATAATATGTTGTGTAGTAAAGATGTGTGCTCTGGTCTTGTCTTTCCTTTATAGTTTCTGTCAGAGGGGTATATTTGGAAATATTTAATAATTTTTATTTTTCCACATAATGTATTTTTCTCATTCTGATACTTATTTTTAAATCTAAGAGCATTATATTCTTTTTATTTTTTGTATTTTGATGATCTTTCAATTTTTCTTGTTTTTAAGTTAGAAAAAACTATACAATTATGCTTTGTTCAATTTAGAAAATTGGTAACTATAATTTCATAAATGTTTCTCTTCTATAGTATGCCTCTTGTTTCAAAATTCCTATGTTTTTAAGCTTTATAAAATTTTCCTAAATCTGGTTGATGATCTTCACAATTTTGCACCCATGGTCATACATGCTATTAATGCCAGTACTTGGGAGACAGAGACAGGTAGATCTCTGTGAGTTGGAGGCACATGGATCTCTGTTAGTTTCATTCAGCCTGATCTACAAAATAAGTTCCAGCACAACAGGAGCTGTCACACAGTGAAAATAATTCTTGAAAAAAATTTTTTTTTACACATGATTTGTTTTTTCTTATTTCTGTTAATATAACACTAAGACTACATTGTCTATCGTTCAGTGTCTAACATACTGTTAACCCATGTAAACCAGTTTTCACTTTGGATATTGTTGTTTTATCTTTTGCAAAGCAGTTTATAGCTCATAAATACCACACACACACACACACACACACACACACACACACACTTGCACACACATATACATATAACCAAAACCATACATGATACATCAAAACATATATACCATGCCTCTTCTTAAATTTTGGACATAAGGACTAGAGTCATGAGAACTCTATCTAAGGTATTCCCTGCTAATTCCAAAAACAATGAGAGATGTGTTGGTTTTAATTTACTAGAACCCAGGTTTGTTTTTGTATATTTAGAAGTCTGATTGGTTTGTAAAGGTAGTCAGAAGTAGGAATGTTATTTCTCTGAATAATTGATATTAGGAAAATTCTATAGAAAATTTTCATTTTTGTTGTGAATAAGTTTCAGCTAACAGGACCAATATTTAGGGTCCTGGTATTTTGAAATATTAGACAATTCCTAGACACTACACAGTCTAGGTAAACAGAAGGCCAGACCCCATGGGTTATATTCCCTAAGGCTCTAAAAATATTTCAAGTCAGGCTGGTGAGAATTAACTCTGTTCTTGGCTCTATTTCTGCTCCTATGGGCACATGTATATCTATTCTCTAATATTTGAGATGGCTTCCCTTGGCCTATGAATTTCCTGATAGGCCTTTCAATGTCAATTTTTCCTGCTGAAGTGCACTGCTCTCAAAGGACATTTATGTTCAGTTCTTTGGTTTTCAGGGTTCTTCCTTGAGGACTACATATTTTGACTGCTCTGGATTATGGCCTTCACTTCTCCTCTCAAGTTATGCACCAGGCCCCACTTTGTTTTCTTCTCCATATTGAATCCAGGAAGCTCTCCCACTTTGCATAATAGCAAAGCATTATAAGCATAATAGCATAGCCCAGATACTTTTCTTCAGATCTTCTAGGAACCATTTATTATGTGTCTGGTATTATTAAAGATTACTATTAGAAGTAGATACATATGCAGCCTGTTTTAGCTGGTTTAGCCATGACCTTGTAATTCTACCTGGTGAGAAACCAGAATTCTATAAAAATAACTAAAACATTTTTGATGCAAGTTTAGAGTATGAAAATGCTCATTTTGACATTTTAAAATCTCATAATAAATCTAATAAAATGTATCCATGTTATAAAATATACACAATAAGTTATGGGTTAGTTTGTTTCCCATTCTTCCTTTACTAACATACATGAATATGTGCAAAGGTATATACAAAGGAGAAGAAATGAGACCTAATATTAGACAATGGTGTTAACATAATATCACATGATATTTTAAAAAGTAATACAAGAGTATTAGTTTTAAAAAGAGTACAAGATTTAGCATGCGGAAAGTAATATTTAATTCTAAATTAGTTTAAAAATGCCATGCAGTTGAGAACCACAGTACTCTCTATGCATTATTTAAGACAGAGTTTCTCTGTTATAGCCCTGGCTGTCCCGGGACTCACTTTGTAGACCAGACTGGCTTTGCACTCATAGAGATGCACCTGCCTCTGACTCCTAAGTGTTGTGACTAAAAGCATGCAGCATCACTGCCCTGATTATTTTGAGCACTTGAAAACTGGGCAAATGTGGCTCAAGTATACTGCTCAGTATAAGGGAAAATTGAGGTCTATGAGGAATGCACAGATACTCAGGTCTCTTATAAGTCAGTCATATCTTAAATATACGATGCATTATATGTTTTACAATATTTTAAGGATATTGCTTGGTTGAACTTTAGAAATGCAGTAATTTAGTTTTCAGGCAGACTGTAATGACAACAGTGTGAAAAGCCAATTTTAAAAAGCCCTTAGAATTCCAGTCTCTGCCTGCGCCTGCATCTGACCCAGGTCCACACATCTCTGTATCCAAATCCTGTGTATGGGGAGAGCTGGACTCTCAGAAGTGCAGACAATACTGATAGCTCAAAGGAGACCACCACTTCTATTCACATTCCTGGCCCAAGAGGAACCCACCTAGAGACCTCTGAACATAGAAACCTAGGGGCAATCAGGGACAGGATTCTTCTGGTTTCTGCCTGCGCCCAGAGCTGGCCAGTCCCACAGCTCTCTGTACCCAGATCTTGCTGCAAGAAAACAGAATTACAGGAGTGCAGACACACAGGTTTATAGGAGGGTCAAGCTACTAACAGAGACAGCATGACCAGCTAACATCAGAGACAAATTGATGGGAGAGACAAGCACAGGAAGGAAAGTAACAGAAACTAAGACTACATGATATCATCAGAGTCCAGTTCTCAAACGAAAGCAAATATTGGATATCCAAACACACCAGAAAAAAAAAAAGATTTGGATTTAAAATCACATCTCATGATGATGATTGAGGACTTAAAGAAGTACATAAATAACTCCCTTAATGAAAAACAGGACAATGCACGTCAAGTAGAAGCCATTAAAGAGGAAAAACAAAATTCCCTTAAAGAATTACAGGATAACACAAACAAACAGGTGTAGGAATTGAAGAAAATCATCCAGGAAAAAATCATCACTGGAAAAAGAAACAATAAAGAAATCACAAAGGAAGACAACCATGGAGATAGAAAACATAAGAAAGAGATTAGGAGTCATAGACGCAAGAATCATGAACAGAATGCAAAAGATAGAAGAGAGAATCCCAGGGAGAGAAGATACCATGGAAAGCATTGACACAATCATCAAAGAAAATGTAAAATGCAAAAAGCTCCTAATAAAAACATCCAGGAAATCTAGGACACAATGAGAAGATCAAACCAAAGAATAATAAGTATAGAAGAAAGCAAAGATTCCCAACTTAGAGGGCCAAAGTATATTCAACAAAACTATAGAAGAAAACTTCCCTAACATAAAGAAATAGGTGCTCATTAACATACAAGAAGTTGACAGAACCCCAAACAGATTGGACCAGAAAAGAAATTCCTCCTGTAACATACAGGTCAAGACCCAACTGCATAAAACAAAGAAAGAATATTAAAAGCAGTAATATAAAAAGATCAAGTAACATATAAAGGCAGACCTATCAGAATTACACCAGACTTCTCACCAGAGACCAAAAGCCAGAAGATCCTGGGCATACATCATACAGACCCTAAGAGAACACAAATACCAACACAGGCTACAATATCCAGCAAAACTCTGAAATAGCATAGATAAAGAAACCAAGATATTCATGACAAAAACCAAATTTTACAATATCTTTCCAAAAATTCAGCCTAAAAAGGATAATAGATGGAAAACTCCAACCCAAGGAGAGAAACTACACCCATGTAAAAGCAAGAGAGTAATCTTCTTGCAACAAACCCAAAAGAAGAAAGGCATATGAACATAATTCCACCTCTAATAACAAAAAAAGAGGAAACAACAATCATTATTTCTTAATTTCTCTTAACATCAATGGATTCAATTTCCCAATAAAAAGACATAGACTAACAGACTGGATATGTAAAGAGGACCGAACATTTTGCTGCATAGAGGAACACATCTCAGTAAAAAGAAAGGCACTACATTATAGTAAAAGGGTGAAAAACCATTTTCCAAGTAAATGAGCTGAAGAAACAAGCTGTAGTAGATATTCTAATATGGAATAAAATCTGCTTTCAACCAAAAGTTATTTAAAAAGACAAGGAAAGACACTTCATATTCATCAAAGAAAATCCATCCAGAGAAACTATCAATCCTGAATATCTATGATCCAAATGCAAGGGGACCTACATTTATAAAAGAAATCTTACTAAAGCTCAAAGCACACATTACACCTCACACAATAACACTGGGGGACTTCAACACCGGACTCTCGTCAATGGACAGACCACAGAAACAGAAACTTAACAGAGACACAGAGAAACTAACAGAAGTTATAAACCAAATGGATTTAACAGATGTCTATAGAACATTTCATTCCAAGACAAAAGAATATACCTTCTTCTCAGCACCTCATGGTACTCAACAAAACCGGAAAATCAGGATAAACTGAACAATATTAAAGACAGATACTTGGCACCAAAGTTAAATCAGGCTGAGATAAACCATCTAAACAGTCCCATAACTCCTAAAGAAATAGAAGCAATTATTAAAATATTGCAACAAAAAAAATGCCCAGGATCACATGGGTTTACTTTAAAACTCTAACAAACCTTCATAGAAGACCTAATGCCAATACTGTCCAAACCATTACACAAAACAGAAACAGAGAAAACACTACAAAATTTGTTCTATGAAGCCACAAGTACACTTTACACCTAAACCACACAGAGAACCAACAAAGAGAACTTCAGACCAATTTCCCTTAGAGATATTCATGCAAAAATACTCAATAAAATTCTTGCAAACTGAATCCAAGAACACATCAAAATGATCATCCATCATGATCAAGGAGGCTTCATCCCAGGGATGAAGAGATAGTTCAATAGATGAAAATCTATCAACATAATCCACTATGTAAACAAGCTCAAAAAAAAATAAAAATAAAAAAAACTCATGGCCATTTCATTAGATGCTGAGTAAGCATTTGACAAAATTCAACACCTCTTCATGGGAAATGTCCTGGAAAGATCACAAATTCAAGGACCATTCCTAAACACAGTAAAAGCAATATACAGCAAAACAGTAGCTAACATTAGACTAAATGGAGAGAAACTGGAAGCAATCCCACTAAAATCATGGACTAGACAATGCTGCCACCCTGTCCCTACCTATTCAATATAGTACTCGAAGTCCTAGCCAGAGCAATCAGACAGCAAAAGGAGGTCAAAGGGATACAAATTGAAAATGAAGAATTCAAAATATCATTATTTGCAGATGAAATGAGAGTGTACTTAAGTGACCACAAAAGTTCTACCAGAGACCTACTATGCCTGATAAACAACTTCAGCAAAGTAGCTAGATATAAAATTAACTCCAATAAATCAGTAGCAGACTCTACTCAAAGTATAAATAAGCTGCGAAGAAATTAGGGAAACTACACCTGTCACAATAGTAGTCACAAATAACATAAAATACCTCTTTGTGGCTCTTACCAAGCAAGTGAAAGATCTGCATGACAAGAACTTCAATTCTGTGAAGAAAGAAATTCAAGAAGATTTCAGAAGACAGAAAGATCTCCCATGCTCATGGAATTATAGGATTAATAAGATAAAAATGGCCATCTTGCCAAAAGCAATCAATTGGTTCAATGCAGTCTCTACCAAAATTTCAACTCAATTCTTCATAGAGTTAGAAAGAGCACCTTTTTTTCTTTCTTTTCTTTAAATAAATTTTATTAGATATATTTCTTTACTTACATTTCAAATGTTATTGCCCTTCCCGATTTACTGTCCATAAGCCCCCATTCCTCCCCTTCCCCTTCCCCCATACGGGTATTCCCCCTATACATCCAGCCTCCTTATTGCTCCCCCTAAATTCCCCTGCACTGGGGGGTCCAACCTTGGCAAAACCAAGGGCTTCACCTTCCCCTGGTAACCCAACAAGGCTATTCTCGGCTACATATTCAGATGGAGCCCTAGGTCGGTCCATGTATAGTCTTTTGGTAGTGGTTGAGTCCCTGGAAGCTCTGGTTGTTTGGCGTTGTTGTTTTTATGGGGTTGCAAGCTCCTTGAACTCTTTCAATACCTCCTCTAATTCCTCCCAATGGGGTCCCATTCTCAGTTCGGTGGTTTGTTGCTATCATTGACCGCTGTATTGGACATGCACTGGAGGTGACACTCAGGAGAGGTCTATATCTGGGCCCATTCAGCATGCATTTTCTAGCTTCATCAATCTTACCTAGTTTTGGTGGCTATATATATATAGGGGCCACATGTGTGTCAGGCTCTGAATGCCCATACCTTGGGTCACTGCTCTAAACTATGCTTCCATTTCCCCTCCTATGGTTATTTTTTCCCCTTTCATGAAGGAGTGGAAACATCCGCATTTTGGTCATCCTTCTTCTTGAGCTTCCTGTGGTCTGTGGATTGCATCTTGGGTAATTCAAGCTTTTTGGCTAATATCCATTTATCAATGAGGGCATATCAAGTGTGTTTTTCTGTAATTGAGTAACCTCACTCAGGATATTTCCTAGTTCATTCCAGTTGCCTATGAATTTCATGAAGTCATTGTTTTGGATAGCTGAGTAGTACTCCATTATGTAGATGTACCATGTTTTTTAATATATTCCTCTGTTGAAGGGCATCTGGGTTCTTTCCAGGCTGCTACGAACATAGTGGAACATGTGTCTTTGTTGTATGTTGGATCATCTTTTGGGTATATGCCCAAGAGAGGTATAGCTGGGTCCTCAAGTAGTGGAATGTCCAATTTTCTGAGGAACCCCCAGAGTGGTTGTACCAGTTCGCAATCCCACCAACAATGGAGGAGTGTTCCTCTTTCTCCACACACATCATCACCAGCATCTGCTGTCACCTGAGGTTTTTTTTTTTTTTTTTTTTTAGCAATTGTGACTGGTGTGAGGTGGAATCTCAGTGTTGTTTTGATTTGCCTTTCTCTGATGACTAAGGATGTTGAACATTTCTTTAGGTGCTCTTTATCCATTCATTAATCCTCAGCTAAGAATGTTTTGTTTAGCTCTGTACCCCCAATTTTATAGGGTTATTTGTCTCTCTGGAGTCTAACTCCTTGAGTTCTTTGTATGTTTTGGCCATTAGCCCTCTATCAGATGTAGGATTGGTAAAGATCTTTTCCCAATCTGTTGGGTGCCATTTTGTCCTAATGACAGTGCCTTTTGCTTTACAAAAGCTTTGCAGTTTTATCAGGTCCATTTTTCAATACTTTATCTTAGACCATGAGCCATTGGTGTTTTGTTCAGGAAATTTTCCCCAGTACCCCTGTGTTCAAGACTCTCCCCTATATTTTCTTGTACTAGTTTAAGTGTATCTGGTTTAATGTGTAGATCCACTTGGACTTAAGCGTTTTACATGGTGATAAGAATGGATCAATTTGCATTCTTCTACGTGCTGACCTCCAGTTGAACCAGCACCATTTGTTGAAAATGCTATCTTTCTTCCATTAGATGGTTTTAGCTCCTTTGTCAAAGATCAAGTGGTCATAGGTGTGTGGGTTCATTTCTAAGTCTTCAACTCAGATCCACTGGTATATCTGCCTGTCTTTGTACCAATACCACACAGATTTTATGACTATTGGTCTGTAATACTGCTTGAAGTCAGGGATGGTGATTCCCCCAGAAGTTCTTTTATTATTGAGTAGTTTTCATTTGCAATAACAAAAAACACAGGATACCAACAACTATCCTCAACAGTAAAAGAACTTCTAGGGGTATCACCATTCCTGACCTCAAGCTGTATTACAGAGCAATAGTTATAAAAATTTTATGGTTTTGGCACAGAGACATGCAGGTAGTTTAATGGAAAAGAATTGAAGATACAGAAATGAACCCACACACCGATGGTCACCTGATCTTTGACAAAGCAGTTAAAACCATCCAGTGGGAAAAAAGGTAGCATTTTTAACAAATGGTTCAACTGGAAGTCATCATGTAGAATAATGCAGATCAATCCACTCCTATTGCCCTGTACAAAACTCAACTCCAAGTGGATCAAAGATCTCCAAATAAAACCAGATACACTCAAACTAATAGAAGAAAAAATGTTGAAGTGCCTCAAACACATGGCACTGGGGAAAATTTCCTGAACAGAACAGAAAATTTCCTGGCTTATTCTCTAAATCAAGAACCAACAAATCGGACCTCATCAAATTGCAAAGCTTCTGTAAGGCAAAGGACACTGTCAGTAGGACAAAACAGCAACCAACAGACTGGGAATATCTTTACCAATCATATACCAGATAAAGGACTAGTATCCAATATACACAGAAAACTCAGGAAGTTATCCTTCAGAGAATCAAATAACCCTGTTAAAAATGGGGTACAAAGCTAAAAAAAAGAATTCTCAGCTGAGGAACATCGAGTGAATGAGAAGTTCCTAAAGAAATGCTCAAAATCCTTAGTTATCAGGGAAATGCAGATTAAAAGAACCCTGAGATTCCACCTCACACCAGTCAGAATGGCTAAGATAAAAACTCAGGTGACAACAGATGTTGGTGAGGACCTGGAGAAAGAGGAATACTCCTGTATTGTTGGTGAGATTGCAAGCTGGTACAACCACTCTCGAAATCATTCTGGGTGTTCCTCAGAAAATTGTGCATTCTACTATCTGAGGACTCAGCTATACCACTCCTGGGCATATACTCAAAAGATGCTCTAATATTTAACAAGGGCACATGCTCCACTACATGTTCATAGCAGTCCTATTTATAATAGCCCGAAGCTGGAAAGAACCCAGATGTCCTTGCACAGAGGAATGGATACAGAAAATGTGGTACATCTACATTATTGGGTACTACTCAACTATTGAATCAATAACTTCATGAAATTCATAGGCAAATATTTGGAATTAGATGAAAAATCATCCTGAGTTAGGTAACCAAATCACAAAAACCGCACATGATATGCTCTCAGCGATAAGTGGATATTAACCCAGATGCTTGAATCACCTACGATAAAATTCGGAGACCACATGAATTCAAAAAGAAGGATAACCAAAGTGAGGATGCTTCTGACTTTCTTAGAAGAGGGAACGAAAAAATTCATAGGAGGAGATATGGAGACAAAGTTTGGAGCAAAGTCTGAAGGAATGCCTATTCAGAGCCTGTACCACGTAGGGATTCACTCCACATACTTACATCCATCAAACCCAACCTATATTGCTGATGCCAAGGAGTGCATGCTGACAGTAGCCTGATATAGCTGTCTCCTTAGAGGCTCTGCCAGAGCATGACCAATACAGAGGCAAATGCTAACAGCCAAACATTCAACTGAAAATGGGGTCCCCATTGCAGAAGTTAAAGTAAGGACTGAAGGATTCAAAATGGCTTACTACCCCGTAAGAACAAATACCGAACAACCAGTGTTCCCAGGGACTAAACCGCCATCCAAAGGATACAAATGGGCAGACTCGTGTCTCCAGCTGCATGTGTAGCAGAGGTTGGCCTTGTTGGATACCAATGGGGGCAGAAGCTCTTAGTCTTGCCAAGGCTAGAACACCTAGTGTAGGGAAATAACAATGTATGGAGACACAAAGGATGGGTTGTTGGGTTGGGGAAACCCTCATAGAAGAATGGTGAGTAGGGATGGAATAGGGTATTTATGGATAGGAAATGGAAAGGGGAAAATATTTAAAATGTAAATAAAAATATCCAATAATAAAAAGCTGTTAGAGCTAGGTATGATGGTGTATACCTTTAATTGCAGCACTCTGGAGACAGAAGCAGGAAGATCTCTTTGAGTTTGAAGCCATCCTGTTCTACATGGGGAGTTCCAGTCTAGCCAGAGCTACATGATTTGACCATATATCAAAAAATCAATTAAGAAGTTAATTGTTAAGATTAAACTGTTGATTTTATATTTGGTAAGGCTATCTTATTAACTACATTATGTCTTTGAATGAATGCTATTAGTGGAGCTCTTTAATTTGTTTTGAGATCCATGCATTTCACTGGACCCTTGTGTTTTCCAAGGGCTTCTGAGAAGTTCTCACATTCATGGCAAATGGAAATATACTATGTTTTTGAGGAATGTGCCTAATGTTCAGTGTGCCTTTATTCATGCTGACTATATCAAATTCTTGTACATTAATGATGAGGACAAGCTGAGATACAACACTGGGGAGATCAAACTTTAAAGCTCTGTCTCTTCACCTCACATTGACTTTGAATGAGAATACAATATTTTAATTTTGCCAAGTCTTCAAAAGACTTATAACACACAGCTGAATCTAACTAAGAGAGAATGCCATCTTATAAAAGTGTAATTTTATCATGGGTAATGTGACAGGTATTGTTTGCAAAAGTTTGAAATATAGTTAAAATTAGTAAAAATAATGGACCATGATTTTCATAGAATATCGTACAGAATTAGAAATATTTTATTTGCCTTTCTGTGGAGAACATGGCTGAGAAATCTATACTATGTCTGAAATCTTTATTTCACACTTTCCTAGTATTTTATGGTAAAATGTGCAATATTGTGACATTATTTACATTGTCAGGACAAGATGCTGCTACCATATATCTTTCGCAGGTTCTCCTAAGTGTTAGACACCACTCTTTTTTTTTTTTTTTTTTGAGCTGGGGACCGAACCCAGGGCCTTGTGCTTCCTAGGCAAGCGCTCTACCACTGAGCTAAATCCCCAACCCTAGACACCACTCTTGTTTGTTAATTGGGGAAGAGAAGATGTTATCATTCCTGAGAGAGATTGTGTTTCTCTGGGAAAGCAATATTGACAATAGTCATTTTATCAACTTGGCTTTACTTGACTGTACACAACATAAAAAAATTTACTTAGAATGTTTTAAATAAAGATTATTTATTTTTGATACATATCAGAAGTTTATAATTAATTCATTATAATATACTTAATTGTATATTCGATTTGTGTGATGTTAATTGGCCCTTCAATTTTTATTACAATTGTGCCACTGTGAAAATTGAGACATGATTTGAGACACAAAGGATACAAATAAACTCACAAAGAGTGCACGAATGAGCTAGCTTCTCCCATCTGAGATGTTTTAGAATCTTTTATTTTGCTTATTGCCTAAACTTAAAAACTATTATTGTAATAGTATTACATGCCTAATTTCAAATGAAGCAATGGTGGAAATAATTTGTATTATTTAGTCTCTCCTTTAGAGTCAAGTAAGGGTGAGTTGTTTGAAAAACATTTTCCTGTTAAAAGTTTGGAGTGCTGTAGCTATTTGATAAATAAACACATGGCTCAATTCTTGTCACAGTTACCATTTAAACCCTCAGAAGGATTTGTTGTGAATCACATTACCTAAGTTTCATAGATGAATGTTGAGGTATAAAACACTTACATTATTTGCCCAGATCAATAGTAAGTACAAACTAGTCATGCCCATGAAGAAGCATTAACTTCTGATGTTAGATATTGTCTCAACTATTATTAGTATTGTAAGTATAGATAAATTCATATATGATGATTTTTATAATTTCACATCAATAAAACTCATATAAAATGAACTTAAGTGAAAATCTTTATCAAGTGATATACTAATTCAAATGTATTTGAAAAAAATTGTTCCTACCTTCTTCATATGAACATCTATTCTGTTTATTCGATGAATAGCATGCATAATCTTCAGAATTTTCACCCTGAGTCACAGCAAAATCATAGACACATCAAGTAAACCTATCTCATATCTTACTACAAGCCCACCTTACCCCATTAGCTTTCCTAGGATCTCTGTTGCTCATAATCTCCAAATTTTACTTCTTGCACTGATGAAAGTTTCTTCTGTGTCAGATAGTATTTAACACTAGGTATTCACTTCAGAGGTTTCCTGACTTTAAGCTTTTTAAGATATAATTTAGTATACTTTGTATTCATCAGCATTTGAATAGAAGAAAATTCCTGTAACATCTGTACACCCAAGTACAAAGAACTTATCTGGACAACAATCTCATTGGATACTAATGGTAAAAGAAAATAAGTGAGTCTTTTAAAATATGGTCTATTGAAAGTGTCTCTTGATTATGATCTTTTTTACATTATAATAAAAACATAGATTCGTTTGATTTGTTTACTTGGGTTCAGGGATGCTTCATAAGAGATAATGTCTTCATCTAATGTTTTGTAGGTTAATTTTATGGACCATATTTTTCACGTGGTTCAAACATTAGGAAATATTTTTACAAGAGGTTTTGCAGCTGACCAATGGTCTGACATCTAATATTTTATGGATATGCAATTTTTCATAAATGTACAAGAGAAGTTTCTGTGATACTTATGAACCCATTGGTTTCCTGAGTGTGAAAATCATCTGACAGCAACAAGCTAAATGAGAACAGAAACGTTTAGGTCACCATTTCAGACAATTCTATCCGTGGATGCTTGGGAATAGCTCTTGGTCAGAACATTATGGTGTAAGAAGCATGTGGAAGAATACAGGAAGATTGTTTTTTACCTCATGATATATCATAGACAGATTATAAAAGCAAACAAACTAACAAACACAAAGATGAGGTATATATAGTATAAAATGTCAAAGTACACGTGACCTATTTTCACCAACTAGATTCTAACTTGTTAAATTGCCATTGTTAGAAATAGGAGGCACAGGCATGGTCTCCAACAAACCACACCATGCAGCAGGTCTCAAGTGGGAGGTTTATTGGGAGGGTGGTTCAGAGGTAGCCTCTGGAAGAGGGTAGAGAGAAAGATGGAAGGGCTAGGGAGGAGGAGTCTTTTACCCCTGCTGTGATGCATGTGAAAAGGAACATGATGGGGAATATGGAACATGTACAAAAGGAAGGACACAGGAGCTACTCTATCTCATAGCTGGGTCCCTGAGAGCTGGCTGTAAAGGTGCCTGATTGCCATGAAGTGACTTCTAGTTGTCCTAGGATTTGACTGATTGCTTATAATCATCACCTTCTAAAATTGTTTCACTATCGTGGGCTAAATCTTCAGAACATTATCCTAGGAGTGAAGGCTATTTTATATCCAATACACAGTTCCTGAACACGGTGGATGTTTTTGTTTCCCTTTTTATCATTAATTTGGTTTGACTGTTAATAATTCCCACTAAAAATCATGTATAGAAGAGTATTTCCCAGTGTGGCAATGTAGAAAGTTTATGGGACTCTCAAACAATTATTAAGTAATGGGGTTAAACTTTTGTAAAGAGATAAATATAGGTCCCAAATGAGACTGATTTGCTCCCTCAAGAGTTGACCATTATAATGTGACCCAGGCATCTCTCTCTTTTTTACTTATGCACTAAGTTAAACCCAGTTAGGTCTTTGACCACTTTTTATCGATATTATAATAAATGATCCTTATAAGATGTTAACTAGATACTAATGTCATCATTTTAGACATCCATAACTCTGAGCTAAGCCATATGTTTTCTTTAAAAGTACCTCATCTCCAGCACTTTGTTATAGCAATGGAAGTGTTATAGTCAAGAAAAAAAGAGAGTGAAATTATGTATGTTAAGATAGTCAATAAAGAAAGGTAAGTTAAATTTAAGTTGTAAGAATATGCTTGCCTGAATATATTACTAGAGTTTCCATTCCTGTGGTAACATACCATGACCAATAATAACTTTGAGAGCATGAAATAAAAGGGTTTATTTCTATCATAATTCTATCTCTGAGGGAAATGAGGTGAGGAACTGAAGACAGGAGACTGACAGGCAGAAATGGAACTCTTTATTGGCTTGTTCTTAATTCCTTACTGAGCCTGTTTATCTTCTTTCTTACAACACAGGTCAACTTGCACACACTTGGCACCACTCACAGTGGGCTGGCCCCTCCCATGGCAATCATTATTTACAAAAATGCCCAACGTACTTTCCTGTAGGCCAATAGTATGGAAGCATTTTTCTCAACTAAGGTCCTTTCTTCCCTAGTGAATCTAGTTTGCTGTTAATGTTAAGGAACGTTTTGTCAGAACAATTGACCTCTTGACAATTTCACCCACAAGCACATTACAGTTAAACTATAACCTTTCCTTTCTTGTTCATCCCCAGGATGTTATCTTGATATTAATATAACAATGTTAAACACTCCTACTTTTAGAACTTCCAGTCTTTAAAAGTTCAATTTCTTTTTAAATATCAAAAATCTATTTCTAACTTTAAAGCCTCTCTTAAATTCCAAAGGTTCTCTGAAATTTGCATGTTCTATAAAATAACTAAAGTTCTCTAAGATACACTGTCTTTCTGAAGTTTTGTTAAATTCCGTAAAATCCTAAAGTCTATAAAATTCCAAAGTTTCTCAAAAGTTATAAAGCCTCCTAATTCTGGAGTACTATAGAATCAAAAATAAATTGGATACTATCCTCATTCCAAGAGGGAAGAACATGTACACATTCACGATCAAATTAAAGTAAAATGAAAGCTTAACAGTGTGAGACTCGGTGAATGTGAGATTCTCTCAAGATGTATGACCTCTCCTGTAGGGCTGGGACAGCCTACAGGACACAGCTTGTCTTCTAAGCTCAGTCCACCTTTAATCCCAAGCTCCTATTGTCTGTGGCAGTTATCCCATGGTACTTGCTTGGTAAATGCTTGCTTTCTACTAAAAATATGCTTCGATTTCACCAACAGCCTCATCTGGACTCCCTTAGGGGATTTGCTGCCATCCCTTAACTTTTCTCCATGACTTCTTCATTCTTGAGGCTTCCTTTGTACCTGAGGTTACTCCATTACCAATGACTCAGCCCTACTAAACACTACCAAGCTTTAGCTTCTTTCTATGCCTCCTTTCTGCCTTTACAACCAGTACCATCTGGAAAGATCTTATACACCACCAACCTGAGCTGCCAGCATCAGGTCTACCATAACCACTTCTGGACCACAGCTTTTTTGTGTTGAATCTTAAGAAACACTTCCCAGAATATTTTAACTCAGTGATAATCAGATTTCCTTAATCAAAGCTGATTTTTTTGGCCCCAATTGACAAGTATCAATTTTCTCAACACTTCAAAATTGTCACTTTGCGAGTTGGGGCCACTTTTTAATCAAAACCATGTCTTCAGCTACAACTGATCAGAAGCACATATTCACAAATCAAAATATTGGATGGTGCAGAGAAAATCATTAAAGACTTCAATCTTCCCCATAAAATTTTGAAATCCCACCTTCCTCATCTGTATTACTCTCAGCAAAAACTTCAAAGTTTCCATTATAGTTTTCCCCCCTAGTCCATGTCCCCAATTCCACAATCCTCCTCAAAACATAATCTACTTTGTTATACAGAACTATCTAATGAACTCTGTACTAATTTCTATCTTAGTTGGTGTTTCTGTGATAAAATACAATAGCAAAAAGCAAGTTGGGAAAAGAAGGTTTCTTTCATCTTAGAACTTCCAGGTCATGCTCTAATTACTTAGTAAAGTCAGTGGAGATATTAAAGCAGAAGCCATAGGTCAATGTTGGTTACTGGCTTGCTCAGCCTTCATCCATATCATCCTCCTCCTCCTCCTCCTCCTCATCAATATTTAATATTTCCTCAAAGTCCATTCACTATTCTCCTCCTGTCCTGCCCTCTAACAATTCCCCATTCCCTTCCTCCTCTCTCCTTTTCCAATATGCTGTCCCCACATCCCACACACAATGAGATCCCGACAGGCCTCCCATCTTCCTGGGGCTCCAAGTCTTTCAAGAGCTAGGTATGTCTTGTCTCACTGAGAACAGATCAGGCACTTCTGTGCTGTGTATGTTTCAGGGGCTGGGATCAGCCAATGTATGCTGTCTGCTTGGTGGTTCAGTGTCTGAGAGATATCAGGGATCCAGTTTTGATGAGATTGATGGTCTTTTTATGGGGTTGCCCTCCTCCTCAACCTTTTCAGCCTAATTTTTTATATAAATCAGAACCAGCTGCACAGAATTGGCATCATTTGAAGTGGTCTGCCACCTGCAATGTGAATTATTAACAAAACAAAAATAAAAAAGAACAACAAAACCCCACCTGATAGCATAGCATATAGGCCAATCTACTGGAGGCATTTCATCACTCTTCTGAAATGAGTCTATCTTGTGTCAAGTGGACAAGGCATCAGCTAGCATAATATCAATGAAGTTACAGAAAGAAGTGATCAAATAGTTTGAGGAGATGAAGTGTATAAAAGCGATACTTAGTGCTTTCTTCTTTTTTAATGTTAGCATAAAAATGTGCATTGTAATGACATTCTTGTATGAATTTATCATTCTTATTCATATCCTTATGGTACTGTCCCTTGACCTGATCTGTATGGTCTCTGTTCTATGAACAGATATTCCGTTTTCTCCTTTCATGTCATATGTATTTTATTATGTGCTTTTTATGTCTACTACTTTTTTTTTTTTTTTTTTTTTTTTTTTTTAAAGCACGAGGTAGCTTTATTAACGAGATCCCGGGTCTTAGCGGGATCCCGGGTCGACACGTATCTCACACAGGAGACAGAGGAATCGACCCCGAGCCTCCAAACTCGGGGGTTTATATAGGGGAGGCTAGGGGGTCCGGCGAGGCCACACACGATTGGCCAATCTCTGGCGCGGCTATAAGTGACCGGCTCATCCAAACATGGCAGTGAGATCACAGCACAGCAGGAGAGCACGTATTGACTGGAGCGCACAGGACTCTAGAAGCCAGGGGCGCAACAGGGTTTGAAGGACATCTGGCCAAGGTGTGACTGAGCAAGCTGGGGGAGGTGCCCCTCCGCCAGACGGCTCAGGCCAGTCCCGACAACTCGGGCTGGCTCCTGCATTCCCTTCCCTCATCTCTATGGTCTGTTAGTCCCAGCGGCAGGGCGGGGCTGCCCGGACCCGCTCCTCACAGTGTTTAGTCCTGAGTCTGAACTTTCCTTTAACTTCATATTTTCAAACCCCAAATCTGTACAACTTTCCCTTCATTCCCCTCTTCTTCTACTAAGTAATTCTAATCTTAGAATTTTGATATCAAGTCTCGTATTTGGTCTCACCAGTTGTCCTAACTGACTGGTACTGTTGTCTCAGAACCATCAACCGCACAGCACTCAATCGATTTTTAACAAAAGCAATTAACCTGTTTGTCATGCAGGGTCCAAAAACTAAAACCAAGAAAATTATTAGTAATGGCCCAGCCATATAGCAGAGAATAGGGTAGTCATCCAGGGAGACCGAGTGAACCAAGACTCAAACCAACCTTGTTGAGCGTCTCTATCTTTTTGTAGGAGTCAAACCTATTAACTAGTTTCTCTAACACACATGGACCTATAAACAGAAGCAGAAGCAAAACCTAAGAAGGGTCCCATAAGGGAAAATACCAGAGTAGTCATCCAAGGAGATCTACTAAACCAGCTCTCGAACCATCCCTGATGCGCTTCTCTGTCTGCCTTTTGTCTAACCTTTCTCTAAGTTTATTCATGGAGTCTTTAATTACTCCTGAATGGCAGTTCTGAATTCTCTATAAGCCTTGCATTGCAACAGCAGATGTCCTTGTGCTGCCCTTGCAGCACCTAGATAGCCTTAGCCCTAAGTAATTCTCAACTCTTTTGTGTCTTACTAAGTCTTTAGCATCAGGATTCCAATCTGGACACTATCTAAACCTACACACCAAGGTCATGACTAGCTTTTAGAACTTCTAAACATATACAGATTGTGATCCCTGAGGTACAGTCCCAAGAAGTGTTAGGAGTACTAACATATGCAATGTTACATCATTTGTAATGGAAATCAAGCCTATCCCACACCTATCTTGATAGAACCCAGGACAAACATGACTGAATTTCCCTCTAGGTCCCAGCTCTCAGCCCCAACAGCTAGTACACAGCTGGTGAGGGCTGAGAATTGACAGCTGTCAGGGTGGTCAGCAGCACCAGGTACAGTCCTTTCCAGCGAGGCTCGAATGTCTGGGCTCAGTGTAGCTGCAGTCTCCGACCTGGAACTCAGGGGTCTCCGGGGCATAGGCTGCTGTCAGCTGTGAGCAGATTTCTTTCTGTATCACCTGTAGGTCTTTTAGCCTGGCACACAAATCATTATTACTATGGCACTATGACATGTTGGTTCAGTAACATCATCTAATACAGTCAGGGGGGCTGAGGCCCCATATAAGATCTCAAAGGGGTAAGGCTGAATCTGGAAGGTATTTCTTGCTCTGAAGAGAGCAAGAGGAAGGAGTGTCACCAGTCTGCGCCAGTCTCCATGGTTAATTTGGTCAGGGTCTCTTTTAGAGTTCTATTTATTTACTCTACCTGTCCTGAACTTTGAGGTCTGTAAATACAATGTAATTTCCAATCGACCTCTAAATACTTGGCCACACCCTGGCTTACCTTGGCAACGAAAGTAGGGCCGTTGTCTGACCAGATTACCTTGGGCATTCCAAATCGGGGGAAGATTTCTTCCAGTATCTTCTTGATGATTGCAGAGGCCGTCTCTCGTTTGGTGAGGAAAGCTTCTATCTATTCCTGAAAAAGTATCTACAAACACTAGGAGATACTTGTGATTATATTTTTCTGGTTTTATCTCAGTGAAGTTCACTTCGACTTTTCACTAAACTCTCTAGGTCTCTTTGCCCTGTTTGCTTGCTAAGCATTCACTGTATACTTTCTACTGTCTCTCTGGCTAAAATCTTAAAGTCTATTACATACACCTTAACTATTTGGACAAACTTCTTATCTCTTAAATGAGTCCATTTCTGTATTTGGCAAAGTGAGTCTTTTTTTTTTTTCATTTAAGCAATTTGGGGCTTTTCTTCTGTTGTACATTCTAAATGAGGCCATCCCTTAGTCCAATCCCAGTTCCCAGTGGCTGTCTCTTGCAGGCCTGCAACCAGGATAGGCTCCTGCATAGCCATTTCCCGAGCCACTTTATCTGCTTTGTTACTGCCCCATGCCACTGAATCTCTTCTCTCCTGATATCCTGAACAATGAATAGTACTCACAGTTGTTGGCTTCACCAGGGCATCCAAGAGATGGTAAAGGCATCTGCGGCACTGATGTACTGGGGGGGTTGAGGTTCAGCCATCCCAGATGACATCGTGTTGTCCACCATGGCAGCACCCACTTGTCTCTGACCTTCATTCATGAAGAGAACTGTTCCCGTCTGTGGACAAGGTCCTCGGCTTTCAGCAGGGGTCAATCAGCCAGTCGCAGAGGTCTTTCCTCCACCCATGGGCTTCTGCCAGTGCTTGACACTCGTGCTGTGGTGGCTCCAGGTCCGGATTGGGCAGCAAGGTGACCAGATTGTCCCCAAACGGTGGAGAATCTAGTCCATGGCAGCTGACCAGTGGTCCCATCTTTTGGGACACTCTATTCAAAGGCAAAACATCAGCCACTCTATCACAGTTTAAGTCCTGGATTGGGTGATAATTGTTAGTGCCCGGCTGGCAGGAGTGATATGTTCCAAGCAGAACAGCGCTAAGCCATTCATCTCCCAGCATCAGGTACTGGTGCACTGAGACAGGTCTTAAGCTCCACATACACAGTCTGTAGATATGCATACACATGGCCTCACCCAGCCATTTCAGCCCACGCAAGCCATTTTGGAGAGCAATTTTCTCATGAGCAAGCGATGGGGCAGTCAGGGATGACTATGAAGTAGTGGGTTACCCGGCCCACGCCAAGGTCCACTGTTCTTCGGGCAGTCCATAAGTATTGTTCGTTGCCAGTAGCCCCTTGCACTCAAGGTCTTTGGATATTGGCCCACTGAGGGGGGCATAGGAGCACAGAGCATTGGGTCCCTGTATCCACACTTCCCTTCTATCTCTGTACATAGCCAGCACTCTAGGACCAAGAAGCTCTCCAGTGGCCCCTCTTGTTCTTTCTTGGGTAGTCCCTGACCCAGTGTCCTTTTTCTTTTTTCTTTGCATTAGGCACACTGATCTTTAGCCAGGAATTCTCTTCTGTTGCCAGGTACTATCTTCCTAGGTTCCCTAACTACTGTAGCCAGTATATGTTCCTCTCTCATCTTTTATCTCTCTTTAGCTCTCTAACTTCCTCTTCTTTTTGTCTCTTTTCTTCCCTAGCTTCCTACTCTTTTTACCTCTTTTTTTTTTCAACCTTACTTTCTCTGTAACTTATACTAACTCTCAGCAACTTAACTTAACCCTTTAAATTTCTGTAACATTCTCTTCATATCCTTTCCTTATCTTAGCCAGATTGGTGGGGCATTTTCCAGCCCCTAGGAGACCCACCCTTGGAGCCTGGGGGCAGACCTGGAGCACTCCCTACCTTCAGGGGTATTGAAGTCAACAGGCAGAAGTGAAGGCCTTCCACCCATGTCTGGAACATTCTTTCTGGCCTCTAGCAGGATTCTGTCTTTCCTCGGTGGTAAAGAAGACCTGTAACAGTTACTAACAAGCATCTCAAGTGGGATGGTGAGAAAACAAGAGAATCTTGTGAAGAGGGCAAACAGCATTTAGTCACACAGCTACAAATAAGCACAAGCTTAGATTTTCCCTCAAGGAGTATCTCTCTTCAGTGTCAGCTCCGTCGCTTTGCCTCTCAAGAGAACCAGCCTCCAAATGACACTAGGCTTCTAGTAACAACTAATAACAAAAGGATGGAGAGATGGTTAGAACCTGGGTGCTTGATGCCAGGTGGCTGATAAAAGAATCGTAACCAGTTCACCTGGGGCTATCAGGACCTCAGTAGCAGCCCTTTTACCAAACTGTCTCACTGGGTTTAAAGGCCCATGGAAAAGAAAACATTAATCCTGACCTTGGCCACCGCCAAAGCCTGAATTCTAAATTTTGACTGGCAAAAACAAAACAAAATTCTTTACAGCTTGTTGTAGATTCTTTGAAACTATTTTAGGGGCTTCTCTGCCCCCCCAACCTGGGGCATCTTTCCTTGGGGAGGAGGCTCAAGAGAGAAAGATAAAACTCCTGGCAGGAAACAATCTCTCTCAAGCAAATTATTTTCAACTTTTAACTTAAGCACCAACAGGACCAAGTAAAACTCTTTGACGAACAAAGCAAACAGTTTCATGATTTCAAACACAGTTGTCGGTCCAAGATTTTAAACACGGTCGTCAGTCCAAATTCAAACACGAAACAAAAGTCAAAAAGACACTGGACAATACCACAGAAAACAATCCAGACAAACAAGACCAAGACAAAGCATCCTATAACCAATTTCCACAGATGCCTGGTACCTCCAGTACCTGGCCCAAACTGCAGCTTAACCTTAGCTGCTTCTGGGATACCAAACACAGAAACAGAATACAGACAACAGACACTAACACATCTAAGCACACTTGTCCGTGCCTATACTTAAATAGGCAGCCGAACGCGACCTCCAAAGTCAAGTCACAGTCAGATCTTTTTGACTGTCCGTTGCCGGGTCCTCCAGACAAAATTCGACTCGTGGAACGTCTCTCACACGTCCCAGAGCCTGGACCCAACAAAATTCGGCTCGAGGAACGTCTCTCACGCGTCCCAGAGCCTGCGCGATTGGGGCGTCCCCCGGTGCGCTTTCTAAAAAGGAAAAAAGAAAAAGACTATTCGGAGTAGGAAACCCTTCTACTCACAGGCGCCTGTCCGGAGCGGGAAACCCTTCCGCTCAAGTACACTCAAATATGGGGCAGGAAACCCATCTGCCCAAGTGTACTGTCTGTCCGGGGCGGGAAACCCTTCCGCCCGAGTGCACTCAAATACAGGGCAGGAAACCCATCTGCCCAAATGTACTCGAAAACGGGGTGTACTCAAATTCGGGGTGGGAAGCCCTTCCACCCGAGCGCACCCAACTTAAACCTTAGACCATGGCACAATACACAGTATGAGAAGCACAACACACACACACACATACATACACATACACAGCGGCCGCTTTCAACACTCACACCAACGTACCTCCAAGGGGCATTCGGGGTTCCGGGGGGTCACGCTCCGATCCCGGACGAGCCCCCAAATGAAAGAGCGAACCCCTAAACGGGGGACGTGTCTCTCGCTCCGATCGCGGGGTGGGGTGCCCCCAGGAATCACGAGTAGCCATTCTTGATGTAAAAGCACGAGGTAGCTTTATTAACGAGATCCCGGGTCTTAGCGGGATCCCGGGTCGACACGTATCTCACACAGGAGACAGAGGAATCGACATGTCTACTACTTTTAAGGTCTCTTACCTCACAATCTTCTTTTTACTTCTATAACTAGTAAAACCTCTAAGATAAAAAATTTAAGTCTATGTAGAAGAAAATACAGAGTGTTGTCTAAGCCACATATGTGCCTGAAAATGTTGTTGTATGTATACCATGCTGCTTTTGCCATTGTGCCTCTGTAATATAGTTTGAGATCCAGGAATTGTGATGTGTCTAGCATTAATGTTGTTGTTGTCATTGTTATTATTATTATGTTGTTGTTTATAAGCACTTGGGATATTTATATTCCTTTTCCTTTCAAACGGTCTTTAGAATGGATTTTCTTTAATTCGCTGAAATTGATATTGGGATTTTTATGGTCTTTGCCCTGAATGTGTAAATCACTAAGGGTAACACTAAATGATATTATTTCTGCTAATCAGGATCACATAAAGCTTTCCAGCTTTTGTCTTATTCAGCTTATTTATTCTCCTTTCAGTCACCTTTGGTGCCTTCATTATGTGTTTATTTGCTTGCTTATTAAGACAGCTATGAATGGAGGTTTTTATCTTACTGCATTTTTTGGAAGAAAAATCATTGCTAAAACCAAGATCAATGGATTTATTCATTGAAAATTTTATATTCTGATAATTTACTAAAATTTGTTATCAAATGTAAAATCATTCGAGTGTTGTCCCTAGAATTTTCATAATACAACATTATATTTTGACAAATTATTTTACCATATGCATGGAGTTTTTTCTGTTGTCTATTGAAATAGATAAATTTGGAATCAATAACTGAATAAGAGATATGATAGGATCAGTCAGGGTATTGTTATTTAATTTTATTTATTTTTTAATCCCAAGTGGTGTAATGCTCCCTGTAATTCAGCTAGACACAGATTTTTTTGATTTGAGATATGTTCTTCAAAATACTAATTGCATCAGTGCTTTGTTAAGCAGATATATGTCCATTACTGTATCCACTGAGGTGTTCACATGATTTCTGTCTTAAAGATTATTTGCGCAATGAGGTATATTCATTTATTTGTTGTATGGTTTAACTCAACGTTGATTTTTCTTTGTTGGATTTTGCTTTGGATGTAAATGCAGATTGGGTTCTCGTAATCATCCAACATTATTATAACATAGTATAATATATATAATATATATATAGTAACAAGTTTTGGCTTGTAACACTGTGGGCCCAAGCATTGAGTGTATATGTGTCTGCAGTTTTATGAGCCGTCTTTTGTGTTAATATGCAGTAGTTGCTATCAATACTAGCTACTATTGTCTTCTGTGTTATTGGAGATCAACTGAATGAAGCGAGTGTCTTTGAGCTTCAATTTCCATAATAGTTTGTCTTTCATTCATTACCCTCTGTCAGTGGGTGACTTTAGAAAGAGATTGCAACTGAGTTGAGGCTATTTATGCTTTTGACTGTTTTCTGTGGAATGTTTACTAATTGGTATGGTTTACTCACTATATTTTAGGTGGCTATATAGTGTTTAGGGTTTTTTTTTCTTTTCTATTAGTATTAGAGGGTGTGCTGTTCTATAGTTTTGGATATAAAGGATTCCTATTTCCTTCTTTTTTTCATTGGTTTTACCCATAATAGCACTTCTTACTTGTGCTGTTACAACTGAAACCTCTGACATCTGTTCAGAATATGCCTTTATCTATTGCAGTGCTCATTTATTTTATGGCATCCTTACCTTGTACTTACTTTGAAACACTTTTATTTTGTGGTTAATTTGAAAATATATTATTCTGAATATAATACTCTTGGTTTTCAGTTATTTACATTTAGGGCTTAAATACAGTTATGTGTTTTGTTGTTTGTAGCTCTACACAGGAAAGGTCTAAAGTTATTATGATGTGCTTGTCTGTGTAAATTGAATTTTTGCCCTTTGTTTTAATTAAATTTGAAGCACTTTCTTCTAGATATCAAATTATCTGTACATTTTGATGTTTGCCTTTTGACAGTACTCAAGTGTGACAGTGCTCATGGATTTTGTTTGCCTCATTTCTGTGTAACCATCATTTTTCCTCAGAGGAGTCTTCCTTCTCTGATATTCTTTCTCCTGTTTGGTTGAATGTATAGATGCTCTCTCTCTCTCTCTCTCTCTCTCTCTCTCTCTCTCTCTCTCTCTCTCTCCCTCTCTTTCACTCTCTCTCTCTCTTTCTCTCCCTCCCTCCCTCCCCTCTCTCTCCCTCTCCTTTCTCTCTCTTTCGTGTGTGTTTGTGTGTGCCTGTTCATGTGGTTGTATTAATTGATTCATTCAGTTTTTCATTTCCAAGATTTCTATTTAGTCAAAACCTTCTAAATTTTGTGCTATACTGTATTTTTCTTTGATATTGGTAAAATATTGAGCCCTAATCTCATTTTCTCAGCCACACTGTTGATGGTTTTTCTGCATCACCAACCATCCTCTCAAGATCTGACTAAATACATCTTCTTGTTTCTATTTCCTTTGTTATTACAGATCATTTTATTAGACATTTTACATCATTGATAACAATGGAAACTGGTATATATTGGAGTAGTTTTTCTTTTGTGTTCCAATCACCATGCTGTGTGCAGTATTTTATATATCTGTTCAGTTAGACATTTCTTTGACTTGCTGGCTTTGTGCCCAATCACTGTTGGAAGAGTTATAAGTGTCTTCTCTCTGTATGGAGATATGTATCTTGAGCTGTTTTAAGTGTATCCATTTCTGTGAATCATCTGTCCTTCCCTTTGCATGTTTCAGGCATCCTGTCACTGATTTTTGAAGTGCTTCTTCTCTTTATCTGTTTAGAATAGAGTTTGGTTTTACTTACAATTACTATGCTTCCACATTGTTAAATAAAGAAACTTTCTACTCTGTCAACTTGTCTGTAAACTTGTGGTTTATTGTCTAACAAACACACAAACAATCCAAAACTACTTTTTGTTGTTGTTTTGTTCTTTAGTTTTTGGTTTTAGACATTTGAGTGTTTTGCTTGTCTTTCTGTATGTTGCCACGTATATGCATGGTGTCCTAGGAGACCAGAGAAGACTATCACAATTCCACAATCTGGAGTTACAGATGTGTACAAACCACTAGATTGGTGTTAAAAACTGACCCAGGGTCTTATGCAAGAGAAGCCAATGGCTTTAACCACTGAGCAATATCTTCAGTTTTAATATTTCCATTTGTATGGTAGATTTAATTTTCATTTTTATTCCTTCACTGGTGTGGTTAAAACCAAGACTTCTGTCATGAGAGTCAACACTGTATATCAGAATGATATTTCCATCCTATTGGGGATTTCTTAAAATTCTTCATACTGTATCTAAAATTTTTATTTAAAATAAATCTTGCTTTTTTAATTGACATCAATAGTAATTATTGCAAACAAAAACATTTTGAGATTATTGTTTTATCTGTTGAAAAGAATCAAACTGAGGTATTAGTATGTTTAATGGAATCACTCTTAGTGCGGTAAATTTCACACTCATCCCAGCAGACACTTTTTCCAAAGATTTGAATATTTAATTAATTCCCTAATTCTCCAAGATCCAGTCTTACACACACACACACACACACACACACACACACACACACACACACACACAAATGAAATTGCTTACTACTTCAGTTTATTCCTTAATGGTGCAATTACATACAGCCTGAAATACCTTAGTCACCATCTGTCCATTTTTCCTAATTTGATCATTTTTGTAGCAAATAAGTAGTTCTGATTCGTAGCTTTTGATGTACATGTTCTCTGAGCACTATCTACAACACCCCAACAATAGGTCAAAAAATCTCTGATTAGAGATATCTGATTATCTCTGATTAATGGGTAACAAAGACAAAATGTCAGAAACTATTCCAAGCTAAGGTTTACTCACCGTCATGTTTTTACCGCTGAAGAAAACATTCTTTTGGGCTGATGCCAACCTAAGCATCAGTGCACCATCATCTTGGTAAGGGATACACCAGGACACTTTGTCCGTATTTTGAAGTTGTTGTATTAGTTCTTAGACTAAGAAAGAAACGTTAGTCTAGGAAGTAGAAAGATTGTGAAACAGTGTCCTTTTCTCTGTGAGCTTCAGAGGCAAAGGCCACCAATATTGTACAAATTGTTTTGTTGTGCCTAGATCAGCCACATGTGAAAGGAATGGCTTTTCTCTGGTCCTCCTTTTTTATAACTGTAGGTCTATAGTTCTAGCACCAGACATTCATCTTCACCCAAAAATCTTAGTATCAGCATGTAGAGTTTCTACTATGTTGGTACCTGTCTCTCACAAAGGGGCCAAGTATCACCCATATATATGTATTTCACCCTTGCTTGCTTGTGTTTCCCAAGGTATATGCCTGGTGGCTGTGTATTGCATTTATAGCACCCAGGAACAGTAAGAGTCCCCCCCCCCACTTAAGAGATCCATTTCCTGACTGTTGAAAGCAATAATAAATCACACAGATTAGGCACAGCAGGGACATAGGAAGCTCCAAGTTTGTGTGTGAATCTTGCCTAGGTTCCAGCAGGTATATGGTCAACACTCTCTTTGGGAAACTGATACATTTTATGTATCTAAAACCAACCAAGGAAACACAACGGTGTAGTCAGAAAGCCTGTCTTTAGGAAAAGCACCACAAAACAGCTCATTTACTCCAGGCTTGGTGCACACAGCAAAGGAGGACATGATTTCTACAGAAGTTGTTATTTTTCCTTTTTTTTTTCCTTTTTTGGTTCCTTAGGAAATAAAGTACACACTGCCAGTAATTGTGTTAATATGAAAAGGTAGTAGCATTAAAGGTCGAATACAAGAGTTGAACTTATCTGCATCAGCTAACACCCTGTGGAGATTTAGTTGATAAGAATAATTGACTTCCTTAAGGCACCTCACTGGCTCTGTATGCTTCTATGACCTAGGCAGATTTGAGATCAACTTCTTTGCAGTCCAGAAGCCATCAACCTTTCAGTAATTGTTTCAGACTCTGAACTCCTTAAAAAACTATACAGAAACCCACATATATATGTCCACATTTATGCACTAAGTACAGAGCAAAAGTTAGCGAGGGAGGACCTTACCAAAGAAATGGATTTGATGTGTACACAGGACTAAGAAAAAAACCAATGATACAATGGGTAAGAACAATGTTAGTAAGACTGCTTAGTAGGTTACAGTGCAGTTCACATAGAACTTTCTAATGAAAACAGGCATGATGTGTGTAGGACTTCACACAGGGTAGATGGAATAACTGAGGTTAGTGTATTTTATACCTCTATTAAAAGTGTAGAATGTGCCTCGAAGAAATAGAACCATTCTATTAGCCTTTAGAACTCATAGTTAATACTGACATTTCAGAAAACATAACCCTTAAATAATAGATTCCACAAAGATGCACAAGTATGAAAAATAACAATTTATTCCCAAGATAAATTACCTAGATAAACTAGGACCATGTTTTAGTCATTAAGAAAAAGAAAATCCAACATAAAACACCCAAGATTATTTGCTTAGTAACAATGTAAATCATTAAGAAATATTAAGTGAAGAATAATCTTAATGAAGGAGACCCATACAGTACAGAAAATGGATTCCTGAGAAAAACTCAAGCAATAATAAAAAATATACTACTTTTAATTTGTATGGCCTTGTCTCAATAGTTATGCTTTCCCGAATATGATTTTTTATTAGATATTTTATTTATTTACATTTCAAATGTCATCCCCTTTCCTGGTTTCTTCTCCAGAAAAGCCCCATTTCAATCTCTTTCCCCTTGCTTCTAGGAGGGTGCTTCCTGACCCACTCATGCCCTGGCATTCGCCTACACTGGAACTTTGAGCCTTCCAGGACCAAGAGCCTCTTCTCACATTGATGTCTCAGGCCATGCTCTGTTACATATGTGCCTGGAGCCATGGTCTGTCCATGTGTACTTTAATTGGTGGTTTAGTTCCTAGAAATTCTGGGTGGTCTGGATGGTTGATATTGTTGTTCTTACTATGGATTGCAAACTACTTCAGCTCCTTCAGTCATTTTTCTAACTCCTCCATTGGGGTTCCCATGTTTAGTCCAATAGTTGGCTGTCAGCATCCACTTCTGTATTTGTCAGACTCTGGTTGATCCTCTTAGGAGACTGCAGTATCCAGCTCCTGTCAGAAACCACTTCTTGGCATCTGCAATAGTGTCTGGGTTTGGGGTCTGTATGGGATGGATCCCCAAGTGGGGAAGTCTCTGGATGGCCTTTCCTTTAAGGTTTGCTCCACACTTTGTCTATTTCCTCCCTTGAGTATTTTGCTCCCCTTTCTATGAAAGACTAAGCATCCACTCTTTGGTCTTCCTTCTTCTTGAGCTTAATGTTTGTCTTTGAATTGTATCTTGGGTATATTTAATAAGTAATTTCATAATTCTCTAAGCATCATGGAATGTATCCAGTAGACGCTATATAGTATAGTGTACTGAACATCTAGGGTCCCCACCATGGCCTATTTCTGTGCTGACTTTGTCTAGATCTGCTGTGATATTGCTGTGGTCCTTTGCAGTAACCAAAGAAGTACATCCAGTCTGTTTCAGTCTCTTTCATAACAACATTTGGAGATTAGCAACTTACATGCCATTGGGAAGAAATGGAATTATTTGAATTCTTTCAAGCACCCCGAACATGAAGTAAATTTTACTTCACTGATTTTTTCCTTTTTATGAAACAAATTTTAGAATTTTTGTTTGTTCATTGTTATAGATAACATAATCAAGATGATGCTTAGAGAGAGATTTCTTTAAAATTATAGACAATAATATGGCCTTCTATGACTATACTTCATCTTCAAGCCGGACAGAAAATGTTTTCCTATGTCTAATTCAGGCCTTTCTTTTCTTTCCTTCCTTTTCTATCTTTTTCTTTTCTTTGCTTTCTTTTCATTTTTTTTCTTTTTTGTCTCATTGTCTTCAAAAAAGTAGATCCCATATCAGATTCTATTACTTTGTTCAATTCATTCAAAATGATAGATAAAAGGAATAGTCTTTAATACTTTAAATTTCACTGTTATATTATTTCATTATGGTGCTTTTGCCTCTGCTACAACAGATACCTGACAGATGGACTATCTACAGCTTTGTTGTACTTAGCAATTCACTAGATGAAAGTGCTTTTTTTCCCTTCGTTTCATCACAATCATAAGGATCCACTGAGATAAATCTAAACACTGATGAAAATGTGGTCATACCCTTAAGAACAATACATTGTGTGTGTTTTCTGTGTGTATGGTATGTGTGGAAGCACAAAAAACCTATATAATGACAAAATGATCAGGATAATCTCATATTCTTTAATCCTAACCAAATAAAGTAGAAATACACAAATTATTGCCCTGTAGAATCAACTACTAAAAAAATTTAAGAGAAGCATTATGTTGAAATTGAATGAAGGTAGAATTTAAACCTCCATAATAAAGAGTCTAGAATTAGCTTGTAACTTAGATCAGATGGGCAAAACATCTGTTCTCAAAATTCTATTTCACTGGAACATGGGGAGAGCCAAAGTGGTAAAAATTGGCAGCAGTGAAGGTGCTGCCAAAGAAAGATCTCATAAACACAGTCTTTTGTGATGTAATTGTTTTATAATGAAAAGAAATTGATGAAAATGTTAAGCAGTTATTAAAATTTATGCTAAATCTTGGTTTTTGCTTTTAGTTAAGTAGGTTAAGTTTCTGAACGGTTTCTTGGTAATATCCCTTTTTGCTTTGGTTAGTCTATGTAGTTTCAGAGGCAGAAAATGGAAAATCGCGAAGGACAAAAGAGAAAATGAGTCACTAAGGAAGCTGACACCTCATTAGATTTAAAAAATGTACCCTGCTTTTCCATGAATATCATTAAAGCCCCAAGAAGACTAAAAGGTCCTATCAAATTCCAGACAGTAGAAACAAGCAAAACAACGCTGCTAGTTCAGAATTGTGCACTCTACCAGAGCAGAATTAGAATGAATTTAGCAGCCTCATAGGCCATCCTGTGTTTTTTAAACAGAAATTGTTTCCTCATATATTAAAACATTTGACATCCTTAATATCATGAAAATGTTCCAAATAAAGCTATTTTAGACCATAAAATTGAGAGACTGAGGAATGCCACTTGCATCCAACATTAAGGCAGAAGCATCCATTATTTGCCTATTCTGAGGAGACAAAACGGAGACGCAGAAACATCTATATAGCAGAAAGCCATATAGTAGAAAATGTGTCTCTCATTATAACACAGTTAATATTTATTAATGAAGTAAATTATATGATTTAAAAAACATAATAAAATAGATGTACATTCATATGCATATAACAATAATGCAAAGCAAGAAAACCCAAGTAACAAAACAAGTGGAGCTGAACTATCGTGACAATAAAATTTAGGAGAGTAAGATAATTCAGGGGGAACAATGCTGGCTACCAAACTCATGTCAACTTGACTCCAAAACCCTTGGAGTGGAAGGAAAGGACTACTTACTGATGATGGCCTTTGACTGAATTCTATATCTGCATAGACATACATACACACACACACACACACACACACACACAGAGGGAGAGAGAGAGAGAGAGAGAGAGAGAGAGAGAGAGAGAGAGAGAAAGAGAGAATAATAGAAAGAAAGAATATTAGCTTTTCTCTGAGTTTCAAGATAGAGATGCATTATGGGAATGTCTTCCTTTCCACAAGCTCCAAATTTAGAGAAAAAGACAACTGATGATTTTGTCACATAACAACTATCTTGTTAGGTTGTACAGAGTTGAAAGGACATTTCATTTTGAAGTATACTTACCATGTACTCACACATGATCATAAATTCAAAATCCCATCACTCACTTTAATTATTTCTTTAGAATGTTCATTTGGAGGTTCTCCTTTGCCCTCAAATCAGAGACATCTGTTTTCTTCATTACTTACATTGAGTAAGCAAATTGAAGAAAATTACAATTTTAAAGTTAGAATCATAATTATATAACAATTTTCTAATCATATTTGCTAATGAGAAATAATAACTAGTAGTCACAGATTACATTTCTCAATCTTATGTTTCTTGAAAATCTTAAAGACTTTTTTTTCATTAAGTGTCTTCAGATCAATTTAATTGCATAATGTTATACTAGTCAAAGTTTATAGATCTGTTCAAATCCACCCAATATGATAGGAATTCCTTGGGGTAATTCACTTACTAAAATTTATTCATTAATATACATAAAAATAAACTATAAATAATTTAATTTACTAATACTCTAATCTTATGTTTATAGAAAAACCAATAATATAAAATGCTGGTGATATATTTTAGAAAGCTGAAAATTACAATTTTCACCCTTCTTCATCAGTTGTATTGTTATGAAAATAGTACATTTCTTTCAGGTTTGTAGTGCAGAATAAATTATAACACACGAAGTATTCTGAAGACAAGTGAAATGTGCGTGCTATAAGAAATAATAAAAGAAAATATTTCATCTATATATTTCTGCTTTATTTTTCTTATAAATAGAAGAATATATAAATATATAGTTACACTTATTGTATATGTATCAGTGTTTAGTCTATACATGTGTACACATGTCTTTTACATGTGTTCAGGGGCCTGCAGAGGCCAAAAGAGGAATCAATGTCCTGGGACTGGAGTTAAAGGGATGTGGGCGGCCATGAGAGTGTTGGAAATCAATCCCAGTACCTGTGAAAACGAGTGAGAGCTCTGAACCACTGATCTATGTCCACAGCTCTGAGATTTTAATTCAATGAAATGATGATTGCAAGTAGAGAACAACATGACATCTAAGAAGTGGGCAATAAAGTATTTTTTTGTATTTATTGATGATATCTATGCTATGGCATGAATTTAAAATACTCTTTAATATTACGTCAATGGTTCTCATATTTTCTTTTCAATCAAAATTCAGTGTTTCGTGGTCTCCTTTATTTTTTATAGTTCAGTGGCATGTGCTCCCTGCTACCATCAGAGTGCTGTGGAAATACTGATGCTGTTGAGGGAGTCAACATAAGGCATAAAGTTTTACATTTAGTGATTCATGCTGATGTCATCATCCCTATAACTTCCTGTGTTGGCATTTTTTCCTTTCTTAGATGTATGTATATACATATGTATGTATGTATGTATGTACATATGCATGTATATATGTGTATATATTTTAAAAGAAACATCTTAGATGAATCCAAACACTCCTCTTGATACAAATCTTGATGTAATGTTCTCCTAGGATGTCTCTATGAAAAAACAAAAACAAAAAATAACAACAAAAAAACTGTCTAGCAGCAAAGATTAAGTGCGGTATATTTATTTTGCCAGTATTTATTTTTAGTTGAATTATGATCAGGGCATACAGAAAGACAATGGTGATGTGATCCTAAGGCAGATGGGTCCTAGAGACATATCCATATCCAAATCATGTTATCTGAATATCACCATAAATGGCATGAAGAAACAAGGTCTAGCACAGGTCAGACAAAGGAGACTACTTTTCAGGCAATTGCTATTCTTCAACCTCTGACAGTTTCTTTTGTTTTCCAGTTCCTCAAAGATTAAAAACTTTCCTCTTGCAGGGAAACTCATGAAGAAACAGGATATTATAGGCATACTTAAAAAATAAAAGCTGGAAGAGTGAAATCTGTCACAGTTTCAGGCAACTCCTTAAGACAGGAAGCAAACAAGTAGCTTCAGGAAGTCCCTGAAAGTGACCAGATTTGACAGACTCCTTCCTTCTCATGAGTATATGAATACGAAAGACTGCTAAGAGTCACATTCAACTGAACTAACAGACTGGAAGAACCTCACACCAACTAAACACACTAGTGTAGAGCTGCTCACAGGCTGTGTTATGAGCACCAGGTTTCTACCGTTTGAGTTCTTGTAGGCATTAGTGATGCAGGGCTCTGAGTCAATTCTTTTACTATGAGTAATTCTTCAGTAATATTATTGTAAGTAATCCTGATAAAATTCCTGACAACAAAATGGATTTTGGTGTCTTTGTAAATTTGATCTATTGTCACTTCCTCCCTGGAGTAAGCAGAAATTTATCTTACAAAGAATGATGTTTTACAATAAAAGATATCTAATAAAGCAACCATTCTTGAAAATGAATATTATGCATATTGCTGCAATTAAGCCATGTGCTTACAGGTACTGCTGCTCATCCCCTGCATAGTGTAATAGTTTGAGTCGTTTCTTCTCTATGTTAGGAGAAAGAACACAAGGGACCACAGTGAGCTAGGAATGAACCCAATCAGTCACTTCACTGGGGTGAATACATACAGTAACATCCCATTTACAGTTTATAATTAGCTGTACAAAACATTGAATTGGAATTTTTTATTAAACTCTACCCACATAACTGTTAATTTTGTCTCTTTTCCTTTGTCTCTTTTTGGTCCAGTTACTTCATTAAGCCACTAATGAATCAATGAATTAATTAATAAGGATTAAGTTATATTTTTTGGTTTTTATTTTGTTTTATTTTTGAAGAATTTCCTATTTTCAAGTTTGTCATTATTTTGTTCTAGTAAAATATTAAATATATTTTAGCTACCATATCATTAGTGTTTTCTTGAAGGTAGGTCACCATCTTCCTGGTCATCTGTAGGTACTGTGAGAGAATCAAAATATTTTAGACAATTTGTCAAAGCCACCACAGTCCTCTTATTCCTTCATTCTATTTTCAAGATGTTCCTTTATTCAACTTTAATTACTTATATGAATTTATGATTCATATATATTTAAAACCCAGTGAAAATCGATCTGAATATAAATTTTAAATTGTGTTTCTGTATGTATGATTAGGTTCTTTTATACTTACAGTACATTACCAAATGCATATTTTCCAAATTTTTACCAAATGCATATTATAAACAGGAGTTCATAATATTTACTTATTTTGTTTTCTTGGTTTCCATAAAATTTATAAAAATTCAGGCCATTATTTCTTTGTATTTTTTTGACCACCCATCCATCTTGTCTAAGATTGTACTTACACATTTTAAACAGCTCAATGTTCCTCCAAAGCTGGATGAAACCTATTATTTTCCTCTAAACTTAAAACCAATTATATAAACATATTATGAAGTTCATTTGATAACTTCAATTTCTCTATTTTCACTGATAGATTTTTTTGCAGTACTTGGTCACTTAGATAATATTTAATCAAGAAATTTCAGTTAGGCTTTTGTTTACTTTTAATTTACCTTTCCATGATTTTCATCTTTTCTATCGAAAATGTCAAAAATTTTACATGGGCTTCACATGCTTTTTTTACAATTTAATATTAATATTTAATATTTAATTTAATATTAAAACAGCATTTCTGCAATTTTAGCATTTATGCAATTTACATTTATGCTACAATTTTGCTATTTTTGTCTAGGAATATTTGCTCTGAAAGTTCATTTAGATTAATAAATTTGTATTCATTGTAGACCATTTTTATTAGTTTATCACTGTGTTAGTTATTGGAACTTTTATAATTTTAAGAGTATTGCTGATCAAGAAGAGGCCCCCAAGACCTGACACCATCACTGAAGCTATGGGGCGTTCACAAAAAGGGACCTAGCATGAATGCTTTCCAAAAGACACAATAAGAAGAAAGAGTCAGACGCAGATCTGTGCACCCAGCCAATGAACAGAAGGTGCTGACCCCTCTGGTTGAATTAGGGAAAAGCTGGAGGAAGCTAAGGAGGAGGGCAACCGTTTAGGTGGAGCAGCAGTCTCAATTAACCTGGACCCCTGAGATCTCTTAGAAACTGGATCACCAACCAGGCAGCATATACCAGCTGAGATGAGGTCCCCAAGACATATACAGCAGAGGAAACCAGGTTTGGGTTCAGTCAGAGAAGATTCCCCTAACCCTCAAGAGATTGGAGGCCCCAGGGTGTTTAGAGATCTGGTTGGGTGGGTAAGGTGGGTACATTCTTGTGAAGACGTGGTATGGGGGTAGGAGGTAATGTGGAGCAATTGGAGGGTGAACTGGGAGGGGAATAAAATCTGAAGCATAAAAATAAGTAAATAAATAAATAAGAGTATTGTTTTCCCCATTTGTCTGAGTATTACGTTATATTTGGAAAAAGTGTCTGTTTTTCAAGACAGATATTATTTTCTTGTATAATATTAAGTAATTTCTACTTAATATATCACTTGAGTTTTCCCTACGGGGAGTCATAACCTCTCAGGACATCTGTGAGAATGTCATGCAGTCTTTGCAACAGTCAAAGTGTGAATGGGAATGTGCTACTTATCGCAAAGGTGCAGATTTTCCCCATACATGAAGCTCAGTGCTTTAGAAAGGGGTTCAAAGAATGCTCATACATAGTATAAGACTCCAACTTTGGTAACTCTTTTCAATTCTGTAACCTCACTCTCCCAAAGTTCTGAAGTTTGTGTTCTTCTTACCTTAGGAAAACTTTAGAACTATGTATAATTTTCTTGTTAATGTGCCCTAGTATTATTATTGGCCTCGCCACTACTTGTTCACTTTTCTTAGTGACTTCAAGATTGTATTGACTTTAACTCAGTCAAAAACAAGAAGCTTCTGTTACCCTTTTGTGCTAGCGAATTCTTACTGTTAGGACAAGATAGACAGAGGCAAACTATGTGATTGATTCTCGTGCCCTGTCACCCATCATATCCTGATATCTACCCATGCACATTAGAATTTAGAATCATATTCTATCACTGATAATGAATAATATGCTGTACAGATGTTTCTGTCCTGTGGCTGCATGTCAACATCTACATGCATGGGCTCATGCTGCTATCCTGGAAATACTGCCTATGAAGTAGCTGGCATATTTAGTTTATGCTTATGAATAGCATCAGCTATAAATCAAAAATCAAAAAACTTTTACACTTTACACTTTAATATCAGAATGGTGATAACAATACTGCCATTAAAACTGCAAATATTTATATTTTACCTCCAACAAAGAATTCCAAGGGCACCATAATCTTCTTTGTATTGTCACTGCTCTGCAGAAAAGACAGACACACAATCAGAACATCTGGGAGTGTGACATCCATATACTCTGATGGAAGTGCACTGGTATCAGCCTTAAAACTTAGTATATTTATTATACATAGAAGTAACGAGAAATCATGAGGTTAGCTAATCTTGGAGCAAGGGAATTGTCTTTCCTCTGACCTTGTACCAAGGCTTTTCTATTTGCATGTGTCCAAGGCATTGTGGTCCTTGACATTGCCATACTCATGTCAATAATACAAATTAAGTCTGCACTTCATAGGCTCGCTACATCAGACAATACAATTTCCACAACTCATTTGATCATTGATTGTCTCTGATCAACTTTGGTGGAGGAGGAATGAAGAGAGCATTGAAGCAGAGTGTGAGCCCATATTTGTCCTAGATATATCAACTTTTCCTTTTTTCTGACCCTTTCATACTATAATCTAACAGTTCTTTTAATATGGTACAAAACAGTAGGCCATTGCCTTACATTGAAAAAAAATAAAGAGAAATGCTATACCATAACTTGCACTTCATCTTATAATTTATAATTACACTGGTTGATCGACATGCCATCAAATAATAATACTATCCTTATTGTCCCATCAGTTATGTATGCGTATGTTTGTGTGTGTGTGTGTGTGTGTGTGTGTGTGTGTGTGTGTGTGTGTGTGTGTGTTTATTTTTGTATGGGTGTAAATGTGGAGACTAGAAAAAAGAGTAACATTCCTGCCCAGAATGGGCAGTTCTGGAATTCTTGGATGTTATGAGGTTGCTGAGATATAAACAATTCTCATGATTACGCACCAAATGTTATGAACTTTTAAGCTAATGTTCCAATCATAGTGCAAATGTTATTTTGTTTGTACATATTAGGAATCCCATTATGTCATCATTCCATCTTGATTTTCTGAGTAATATACAATTGAAAAGCATCATTGAATACTAAAAATTTTTGTTGTTTATTTTTGGTATTTTAATTTTATTATAAAATTCTTTTCTTCCTCCAAAATCTTCCTTGGACCCTTCCCCATTTTTCTTCAAATACATTATTTTGGCATGCAGATATGTATAGGATTATACACATATAATCCAAATTATTACCTGTTCATTACCTGTAATGCTGCCTATATGTATGTCACAGGGCTGCTGTCACTGGACAACCTCTGGGTGGACTTTTCTCCCAGGAAGCCACCTTTCTCTTCTCTGCTTTTCGCAGTTGCCTATAATTCTTTGTACAGGATTGAGGCCATCCAATTTGTCATTTATTCATGCTATCCTTTCTCATTTCACATGTGGGTGGTCATATTGATGAGACTTTATGTGCAGAGCATCTAACATTACTAGAAGGCACAATCTTACCCCAGCTTCTTCCTGCTCCTTTTGCTCTTACAATTATTCTGCTTCTCCTTCCTCAATGTTCCCTGAGCTACGGGTATTCTAATTAATGCTGCCAATAGGTACATGGGTGTAGGATTACCCACCAAGGTCTACAATCATAAAGAAATTTGACTGTCTTTCCATACCACCCATCAACTTCAGTAGTTCCTCCATTATTCATTGTGGCTCAGGTGTACCCAACCCATACATGTTGGAAGGGTGATTAGGTTGATCTTGTTCAGAACTTAACAGGCCACCATAGAAGTAAATTCATGAGTGTGACAATACATTAGATTCAGAGAACACTGTTTCTGTCTATATTCTTCTCATTCTCTGGTGCTTACATACTTTTTAGCCCCTCTTTAATGATGTTTCTTTAGCTTTGGGGGAAGGGTATATTATATAGATAAGTCAATTATGGGTAAGCTATTCACAGACTCTTAGTCTTTGTATTTGGTTGGGATGTGAATATCTTTATAAAATATTGTGTACTGCATAGTGCATAAAGAAGATTTCTGATTAAAGATTTACAATCTACTAATATATAGACAAAGAAATGGACTAAGAAGAAAAGTTTTTCTGATGGTGTTTGCAACCTCATAAGAACAATACCAACCAACCCGAGCTCCCTGGGACTAAACTATCATCCAAAGAGTTCGATGGACAGACCTATAGCTCCATCTGCATATGTAGCAGAGGATGGCCTTGTTGGGCACCAGAGGGAGGAGAAGCCCTTGGTCCTGCCAATACTGACCCTCCCCAAGTATAGGGAAATTTCAGGGTGGCAAGGCAGGAAGTGGTGTGTGGTTGAGTGGGGAAAAGGGGGTAACATTTGCAATGTAAATAAAAAAATTCCAATAGAAAAAAATGTTTACAATATCCTCCTGTGGAATGGGCATTAAATTAAACATTTTCTGAAATCTAAAGTATTTCTAAATGTATACATATAAAATATGCTTATGACATTTAATGACTAAATAATTGGTAAATTATGAATATAATATAGCAACCATCTTATTTTTATAAAGTACATACAAAAGTAATTGTAGAGTCCTATTCTACCATAATATCTATATCTTATATAATATCTTTGTCAGCATGTATTTTTTGAGCTTAGTGTATTAAGGTCTTACAAAATGCCACTGTTTTAATGTTAGCAAAAGACTTCAAATCAGTGGGTTTTTATGAATTCATAAAAGATATTTGTCTGTAGGTAGGTAAACAGAACAAGTCTAACTGTGAATTCAGGTAACTCCTGCACAAATGCTTTGCTCACAGAGCTTCACTAACGTCTTTTACTTCAAGAGAAACTTCTAAAACTCCTTTGTCATTTGAACTCAGGTCATACTAATACTTTACTGTTCATGTTATAAATTTGTAACCAGAGGTGTGACTTGCTCAACTCCAAATGTAGAATTTAGGTAACCATCAGGCCTCTAGTCCACAGACACGATAGTGTTCATCCTTCTGTGTACTGCGGCTATTTTCAGACTGGAGACCAGGTAGGAGATTCTGTTACCAATTACAAGAATTAGATAAAGAAACCAAAAGTAGTGAGTTATTCATAATAGATGAATTTGATTCTTATTTTTCCTTGTAGCTGATTTCTTGGGAGAAGAATTTCCCAGAAGTCTAAAAGTAATAAATTAGTAAGTAAAACACCCAAGTATATTAGAAATATGTATGGACCTCAGAAAATTGCTTCACCAGGGGTTTCAACATTTTATCAACATTGCAAGAAACAAGACTTCATTAAACTATATTTTATGAGTTCTCTGGACAAAAAACTGCCATGACTTTAAAATATTATTACTTGAATAAACTTCTCCAAGCTTCAAAGTTAATGCCCTGATAAATATTTTGTTTGTTATTTTCTGCTCCTTAAAATAAAGGATGTAAGTTAGTTCAAGAATTCTAGCAATCTCAGAGACTATAAATTAGATTATGTAGTATACTGTAGTCATTAAAATGGAATAGCAAAAGTATGTAAGTTTTCTGAGCCGGAGTCCTGGCTCACAAACTCAACATGCTCACCAAAGGCTTATGCTTAATTAGAGAATTAAGGGTTGCTATGCTACTCAGACATATTCAGAGGGCCAACTGGGTGACCTTTTGTAAATAACCTAAATAAAAGATGTTGATGAGGAGATATGATAAATATAATTTGATACAACAAATATGTTTCCAATACCAATGGTACACCATCAATTTTGAATTAATTAGTTATCATTTATAATTTGTCAAGATTTTTATTAACGGCACAATAATTCTACAAAGTGTTCTAGTAAGTTTTTAAGGAGTAAGATAATGGCCATGTATCACTATCTATGTAACTTTAGCTCTTCTGAGAAGTGAGGGATAAGCTGAATGAAATATTTTGCATATGCTACTTTATGTCATTAAATGTTCTGTAAGTTTACTTCTTTCATGGTATTATAATAGATGATTCTTGAAGTATTAGAATGATAATGCTCACAGGTTTTGTGTTAAATATCTATTCATTGTTTCTTCACCATGAATCTCTAAACCTGGAGAGTGAATCTTTTGAAATATTCTAAATCTCATGGAAATATAAACAAATATTTTAATTAATTTCTTTGGAATACATATGATTCGTTTTGCTTTCTTTTACTTCTGATGGCAAAGTCTCAAGTTTTCTTGCATAAAACATATTTGAGAAATGTTATTTTTCTTAAAATTATAAAAGATTATCTAATTTTGAATTACATAGCACTATGTATGTGACACGTCATAAATGTCTCACAGGTATTATATAATTTTATAGATATTGGAATTTCCTCTGAAAGTGCAATTTTCATGAAAAAATCCAATCCAATGTACTAGAAAAAAGTCACTTCCAAGAACAAAACACAGTATTTCTAAAAAGAGTGTATATTAGTTTTATAATGAAGTGGAAGTCAAATGACATGTAGTATCATCACTTCCAAGGTACATTGTCAAAGCACTAGTTCCATCTATATGAACATTAAAATAAATTATTAGTTCTTTGTATGATTATAAAATATAAATTGATTTTGTAGAAATGTGATGGTATTTAATAATTTTATACTTAGTAGTAATAAAATGGAAACTATATTTGTAGTATTTGAATACTGCTGCTATAAAATGATTTAATAACATTTAAGGTAACTCTCAAAATAAATTTCAATAACAGTTTTATTTTTTTAAGTTTCATACATTTAAACACATACTTCTCAACTATTTCTCGTGCCCTCAATGTGATCTACCTCAAAATATAATACTATTTAAAGGTTTCACATATTAAACAAAATATGATCATTTCCATTCCTAACTCACTAAAAGTACTCTGATGTAACCCCTCTTTTACTTCACCTTGAAATCATAGGCTCTTTCTTTTTGCTGTTATGCACAGACACTATATATATTTGATGTGTATGTATATGATTTTAAAGCTCCTAACTTAATATGATATTGAAATAATCAATTAGGGTTTTTTCCATTTATAATACTTGCCTTGACCTAAGGCCTTGCCCTCATCCAACAATCTAATTATAGACAAGTTTATACAGGCCATACAATAGGCACCTTAGTCACACCAGACTTAATATTTTAGAAATCACCACAATGTTGATCACAGTAATTTTGTGTTCAGGATACCAATAACCTTGGTTTGTGCCAAAGGAAGAATATGTAAAGAAAATTTGATCTAAAAATATCTTAAAATGGGATACATAAAAGCACTTTAAAAGAATACCCTTGTGGTTCTCACAATATATTTGAGTTGGAGGAATACTATACTGCTTGGTATAGAGAAGAATGTGAAGTAATAAAACTGTATATTCTCACTTACAGATGGAAGACATAGGAATATAGATGGAAAATGTGGATCCCCTGGCATGGTAGTGAAAGTTAGTGAGAGATCATGGTTAAAGGGTCCAAAACTTCAGCAAATGATGCTTCAATCTTGGAGAAGATCTCCAGTCTCCCAGGAAAGTAAGACTCAAGTATTCTTTCCACATACATCAAAATGCACATAACCATATAAGGAATGAGATTTCTCATGAGTTTGCTGGATAATAAAGATATATTGCTGAGCTTCTTAAATGTATACACCTTTGGTTAATTATCCAATAATAAAGTTGGCAAATATATATACATATACATATATATACATATATATAAACATTTAGTATAATTTGTGTATTTAATAGTTTTAAAACATACATTTTGAAACTTTACCAATAATCTGAAGCAAATTAGGTGATGAACAGTTTTGCAGTGTGATTAGGTTAATTTAGAACAGACTGGAGGTATTCTTTGTGACATAATGTACACGCATGAATATATATATTTTGATACAAATGCTTTTATCGTAGTGCAAATGAAGACTGGAGCTATTGTCATACCCTACTTATCCAAAATGTTTACAACAACAAACAATGCCTAAAAAGAAATCTGAACGGTGGAAACTGAAACCATGTCTACAGCTGAAACAGAAGCTTGGCTTTCCAGTTTGACAGTTTTCAAAGCTCAGCCATCAGCTGGAATGGAAAAATGTCAGTGCCAGTCCTGAAAATCAGGTTTAGGCCAAATGTTATGTTTAAATGTGTTTTTTTTTTAAATAAATCTCTTTCCTTCACAGACTGATAGAGAAGAGAATAAAACCTGAAGACCAATAGAGAGTAACTTATGAAATCATCACCCTTAAGGAGGCAGAAGTTAGAGCAAAGTGACTTTTTAACCTTCTTTTGGTGCTGCCATGCCTTTTAAAAATTCCAAAGCAGTTTTATTTAACCAGTTGATTTTAAATTGTACCTCAAGGCTGCCTTTGTAGAATGCTTTTGATATTTTACGGTTCTACAGCTTTATGAGCATGATAAATGGCACAAAGTTTATAAATAGTATACAGGAACACCTATCCTCTAACCAGGGAGAAGCTTAGCTACTTAGTTCAGAAATCTATTAACAGTCAGTCCAGTTAAAATTTCACTAGAGTATGTAACATGACTATTGGTTTAATGGAACATTACCCAAGTACTTCGATCATAGATCTTCATTACTTAAATGCCCTTACTCTCTTTCTTTCCCTTTGCAAGTAATGCATGACCCATATAGAGAATGATATCTTTTGGTGTCTATTATGTTAACACCTTAGCAATACACTTCCCAGCACACCATCATTATTCTTCTGAAAGCTTGAGGCACACACGCAGGCAGAAGAATTGCTTCCCAGGTTCCAAACATTTAAAGAGAAAATGTAAAACCTATCAATGGTATTGATTGTGAAATACAAGAACTGTATGGATTCTATCAAGTAGCTCAACGCATGAGTCTGTTCCTACCATGATCCAAAACATTCAGCATGTTACATATGGAAATCAGAAAATCACCCAGAATGTGGCATTTATTTTAAAAAATAAAAAAAAAGTTCATTTGCTCCTTAATACTTAACTAGGACTCTGCTGGTCTTCAATTGTAAAATATTGTCTCCATTGCATCAAATCTACGTTACCATTTTCTCTATTTTTAGAGAAACTGTAGGAATTCAAGTGATGTCAGTGCTGGATGCAATTTCTTTCATTATAAGTGAAACCACTCCTGCTGAGCCTGAGGACTCTTCAGCACTTTTGCTTTCCCTGAGAGAGCAATAATTGATTATTCCAAACCTTAACATTGCCACACAGGACAAGGAGACAGTCTCCAGGTATACCTGGAATGCTTTAGCTAACTTTAGCTTTTCAAAAGATGATATAGATTTCATAAATACATTATTACAGTGTGTGTTCAGAAGCAGAAGACACACATAAAAGGCTGAAAAGGGAATCATTTCAACCTCAAGCAGAAAGCTATTATTATCTCTATCCAGGATTCCAATTAAAGAATATCCAAGAGAAAACAACGGTAGCAGAGATTATAACCAGCATTTCAAATTAGCTTTCAAGAACTGCATGTTTAAAAAGTAAAAATAAGGACAAAGAGTCACATCTTACAGATTCCATAAAGTCTCTTTTCTTTTTCAATACTAGCTAATAATAGTAAAAAGAAGCTGAGAACAGGATGTCCTTAAGGTGATAACACCAAATTATTTTGCTCTTAACTATAATGAAACAATATGTAGATTTTCATTTTGCATCACTACAATAGAAAGAGGGAACAAAAAGCACAGGGCACAATTCATTGGCTTTTGTGTGGTGCAATGGACAGATACTAAAGTGACATTCTTAACCAGTTGTCAAATATTAGGTACTTAATATTTTGGTAAGTTATGGTACAGTTAAAAGAATTTAAGATGGTTAATAATCACATGGACAATTATAATTGCAGACAACTATAGAAATAATGATCATGTATAAACCTTCACGAATCCTCCAAATAATCCTCAAAGAAAGAGTGTTATGATATCGTAATAGAGCTAACAGTCTGGTAGTAAGGTCAGAGTCAGCAGTGCTACTCTTACTATGATTTTCTTTTTAAGGGTTATGCTGATTTTAAACATAAGGGTGTTTGTATAAAGACCAACATGCACTTTCATAATGAATTAGAGAGCATCACTGCCCTGTGAAATAGGTCATGATTGTTATTCCTGTTTTAAAATGATGCAAGAGATTTTAGCCAGGTTAAACTGGTGTGAAAGAAGCACACTATTTTCTTATAAACCCCCCCTCCTCAATCTATAGCCTGAAAGCCACCGTATATTAAAGACAAACTAGATTAATTCCTGTTTCTCATTAAAGTTCTGTGTCTCAAGGACTGGGTTATTCCCCACCTGTAGTATTAACAAATAGTTATGCCAGATATAGATCTCTCCTGAGAGACACAGGCAGAACATGTCAAAGACAGAGGTGAATGCTAGCAACATACCACTGAACTGAAAAGAGGATCCCCGTGAGATGAATTAGAGAAAGTATTGAAAGAGCTCAAGGAGCTTGCAATGCCTTAAGAACAACAATGCAAATCAACCAGATCTCTCAGGGACTAAGCCACTACCCAAAGACTGTACATGGACTGACCAAGAGCTCCAATTGCATATGTAGCAGAGAATAGCCTTGTTGGATCACCAGGGGAAAGGGAAGCCCTTGGTCCTGCCAAGGTTGAACCACAGTGCAGGGGAATATGAGGGGGGATAATAAGGGGGATTTATAGGGAGAATACCCATATGGGGGAGGGAAAAGGGAAGGAATGGGGGCTTATGGACAGGAAACCGGGAAAGGAATAATCTTTGAAATGAAAGTAAATATATATATTTAATAATTTTTTTTTAAAATAAACAACAAAAAACAAAGCTGCTTTAATTAACTTGGTCATAATGATTTCGGCTGGTGGCCTTTTCCTCATATATTTGGGATTAACATTAGGTTAATAATTCCTCATATATTTGGAATAAGATGTTTAGTTCTTCCCATAACAAATATAACATTGTTTTGAATATTCTTATACATCTGGAATAGAAGTTCTTTGTTCTTCATTATTCTACCTATGATTCTTACAAAGAGAGATGAAATCGTATATATAAATAAAAAACCTGAAATAAAAGGTATAATTCTTCTAATAATTAAAGTATACACTTGCTTATATTTAGATAATTTATTTTATAAGTAAGATAGAAAATTCTAGTACTGGTAGCAGTTTATCACTAAAATATGCAATCCAATTTTATAATGACAGAAATTTCAGATCTCCTCTTAATTTCAAATAGTATTCAAGTTGACTATAATGGACTTACTTTGCCATTTAATTAAAAATGAGTATATCAGAAAATTCATCTTAATTTTTTATAATTGTAGATGCTTAAACTTCAACGTAAGGAAGGCATGTTTGTGAAATGTTTTTTGATTACCAGTTCTGTTTTGTTGATAAATATCTTTAATTTAAAAGTGCAATTATTTTTTCAGAATTTTATACTTATACCTTCAGTATTTAGATGAAAACTATATGAGATACTACATTCTAATAGAAACAAAACTGCATGCTATCTTCTTATGGTTCTTAGCCTATTCTCAATGTTACTCAATATTTACCAATATCATAGATTTTACCAATAATATATATTTTAAATCAATACCTACTAGGTTGAGGAGGAGGTTGACCTGTAAAGACTTATTTATAAATTATTTTGAATTGTAAAAATAGAGACAGAATTGTCATCACATGTTGTCATCTCAGTGCTGATTAGTCAGAAATGGCAAGGTCCAAGGATCACTGAGGTTTTCTGCTCAACCAATTCATGACTCAGTACTCTTTGTGTATACCGAAACCCCTTTCTCAAAAATAAGGTTCATAGCAATTGGAGAAAGCACAATATGTCAAACTCTTGCCTTTCCCCCCTTACACATATGAGCATACAAGCTCAGGCTGTGTAGACATATAGAGAGATAGCAAGAGGAAGTTAGAGAGGAAAGGAGGAATGAGAAAGAGAAAAACAGAGACAAAGAAAGACACAGAGAGAAAGATAAAGGGAGGGGTACTTGCACATGCCCATAAACATACTCACATCACTCTAAAATTTTCACTTAAATTTTATTTGGTCAATTATGTCCAGTTGGGTAACTCTCTATAAGATCCTCTTTTGGGTCTTATAGATCCAAAAGGTTTGGTTACATAAATTCCTCGATATACTTGACATGTTAATTACAAAAATTTGATCATCTACTACACCACAAGGTAGCTGTGTGATAAGGGTTTCTGCGGCAGGTGGCCTTCTATGACAGCAGAGCAGAGGCTAGTAAGAGTAGAAGTGCCTTTCTATATCAGGAAGGGAGAGTAATTTGCACTTATTGTAAGGAATTTATAAATTGAGTGAATCCTTGAAGTCCAATCCCAGCAATCTATTCTAGCAAACTGAACACATAGAAGACACAAATAGGAAAAAAATCTCATGATGCTCATCTATCAAACAACAGAGAATAATTAGTGAAATAAAAGCAAGTGAAGTTTCATCTACACTTCTCTATGGTGTGCCTTCTGTAGGCATTAGACCTACTATCACCATATTCACATGATTTTGTTCTTGGAGAACACATTTGATAGTTCCAAATCCACCATCTTCAACAAAAAATCTACTCAAAACCTTGTATAACAAGTTTATACAGAACACATTGATGCTGAATGGAACAATGCAACATATGATTATGAGGACCATCATGTAAGACTAAACCCTTGGGTATGAGGTGTCACTGTATATATTTATACCACAAAATATCTCAATGCTATCAGACTAGTATCTGCTCCATCCAAAGTTGGTTGGAACTCTCTACATAGCAGCCCAGACCCAAGAGAAGATGATTTCCAAAGTAGTCAACTTAGTATCAAATCTTAGATTACCAAAGCCTTGCAGGTAACCATCTACCTCTCCCAGAAAATAATTACTAGAGCAGAAGCCTGTGACTCCACAAAGGGAGACAGTATAACCTTCCATGACACACGGAGGCTGACCCAGTATGAAGTAGCTATTGTTTTGCTTCACAACATTGATTGTACTGGCAGTGACGGTCTCTGTTAGGTCAGCAACTACCTCCAAGTGTGGTTGGCCATCCAAAGTAGCAGAAAGTATCTGAGTCCATTCAGAAAGCTGAGGAGATTTGAAACTGCATCATTCAGCTCTTTCATAAGAAGGCTGATGATAGCTCTGACCTTTTCAGAACCTATAAAGCAACAGTCTCACTGTCTCTTCTCTGTTTCTTGTATGAGGTCTGACTCCAACCTCTCCCATCTATCAAAGCTACCTCTAGTCTTTTCCATCCTCATGAAATATATATATATTCCCTTTGGCAAAACCAAACACTAACAAACAAACAAAAATTGTGCAAAGAGGAGTGAAGAGTATTGGAGTTGAAGCAATGCTATAGTGCTGCTGTTATTCAACATGGAAGGAACCTTAAGAGCAAATAAAATTGTCAGAAGAGGGAGGCACAAATTGAAGCTTAGTAAAAATGGTTACTCCTAGTCATCTACCCAAAACATACTCCAACATCGCACAAAGACACTTGCTCAAACAAATTCATTGCAGCTTTATTACTAATAGCCAGAAACTGGAAACAACCTAGGTGTCCCTGAATTGAAGAATGGATAAAGAAAATGTGATATAGATCTATAATTCAATACTCTTCAGCTATTAAAAGCAAAGACATTATGACTTTTCTAGGCGAATAGGAAGAACTTGAGAATATCTTTTCTGAGTGGAGTAAGACAGTCCCAAGGGAAGATGCATGGTATGTACTTACAAGTGGATATTAGCCATAAAATACAGGTACTATGATGCACTCCACATTCCCAAAGAAGCTAAACAAGAAGAAAGGCACAAATGGGGATGCTTGAATATCATTTAGAAGGGAGAGAAAATATCCATAAGACGAAAATGGAGGGAGGGAACTTAGAGAAAGAAGGGAAGGGGATGTGAATGGAGGGTATGGGGAAAGATGAGAGAGATGACCATGAAAATGAATGCAAGTCTGCAGGTGACTGGGGTGAAAGGTAGAGGGCATCTCCAGGAAGAGACAGAGACCTAGGATAAGAGAGGCCACAAAATTCAGTGGGGGTGACTTAATGTGTCTCACAATACTCGGGCTATGGAACCTTATGAGGCCACCTGTTATAGTCAGATAGAAACCCCAGTGGAGCGATAGAGACACAAACAGACCTCAAATCATTTAACCCAAAATTTATTTATGTCTACAATTAATGAAGGCATGGGAATGGAGCAGGGACCAAGAGAATGGACACACAATAACCAGACAAATTTGAGAGCTATCCTATGGGCAAGAATTCATACCTAACACTAACAATGATATTCTGTTAGGATTGTAGACAGGAACATGCTATCCTCTGAGAGGATTCACCAAGCAGCTGACTCAGAAAGATACAGACACCTACAGCCAAACAGGATATGGAGCTTGGGGACTCTTACAAGACCTGGAAGAAAGAATGTGGGCCCCAAAGGGGATAGGAAGTCCACAGAAAGACCAGCAATGTTAACTAACCTAGACCTGTGGGGCTTTCAGAGTTTGAAGCACCAAATAAAAAAGACACACAGATTGGACCTATGCCTCCTCACACATATGTTGTAGATTTTAAAAGAGTATTATTCAGTAGATTTGGAGTTTGATTGTCAAGGTGTCCAAAAAAATGAAGCAGGGGCTATCACAAAAGTTGTTGCCTCCTCTGTGGAATATGGTCTTCTAGCTGGATTGCTTTGTCGTCCTCAGTGGGAGAGGAAGCATCTAGCCTCACGGTGAATTGAAGTACCAGACATGGGAGATACCCAAGGGGAATCCCACATGCTCAGAGCAGAAGGTGAAAGGGGATAATGGTAGATGATGACAGGGAGGTGATGACAGGGAGGGAAGGCAGTGAGCAAGAATATAAAGTGAACAAGAAAAAATAAAATTAAATTAAAAGGAAGTTAAATTCATATTAAGCATGGAGATGTTTGCTGGGTAAGCAGACATGTGCAATAAAGAACCAAAGACAATTTTGGTGTTGTTATTTAGGAAGTCATTCTACATTGAGAAAATATTTATTATTCTATTATTATAAAATACTTGCAATTTCTGCATGTGAGCATTTTCGTTCTCAGTATAAGTTTTTCTATCAATGCAGAGTGAAAGGCATTACTACTGATACTGATTATGAAGTATAATTTTTGAGAACTCTATTTTTATATTAATCACTAAATAGACCACAAAAAATTAAATTGTAATAAAAAGACTAAGAATTTTAATTTGCAGTCATTTTAGTATAACACATCATACATGTTATTTTCTGCAGATAAACACAAAGGAAAAAGAAACTGTAAAAAGCATTTGTTTAATGATTTCTTACTCTTTTCAATATCATATTCATTCATGAAACCTTATTATAAAAGATTATTATTCATCACATAAAACTCAAAAAGCTTTAAAAAGTTTCTGATAATGACATTAAAAGGTCTGTAGCCCCCCCCATAGAAAAGTCATTTTGCAATGAAAAATTTGGTTAGAAACGTAAGATGTCTTGTGTAAGATATTATGCTAAATTCATCAGATTCAGTGCTAAAGGTATTTATCTGGCATCTCCAAGCAAAACATTGATGATCAGGTTTGCCATAGTATATATTGCTATATCTAGAGCATAATATACATATAACAATTGCACAAAAGTGACAGGGCAGTGGAGTGTAATGTCTTTTTATCTGCAAAATGCCATTCTTTATAAAAACAAGATTCTGTTGCCAATACTATAGCATTTATCTTCCCTAATGTAAAAATCAATATTTCATTGTAAACTAATTACAATGGACATTAAGTAACAAAAACATCCTGTCTTTTCCAGTGATTGAGTAATAAAGGGCTACTAGAGAAGAAGCCAGCTACAGCAAATGTTAGTTGCTTAGCTGAAATTTATAATTTTTATTGAATGGGTCATTTATTTGGTGACTCTATTTTAATATTATGCTGCCAATTTTCGGAAATACCTAGGTTCAGATCAAATATTATATCTGGTGAAGAAAAATACTAGAAATCCACCTAGATTTGAGTATTTAGAGAAATAAGAATTCATATGTTTCAGTAAGACAGAAAACAAGGACTAAGAACATGACTTAACTGATAAGATTGTTTATTCCACAAGCAATCTGGGCAGTCTTCAGCAACCCTTTTCTTGTAACTCCAGCATAATAGAGGCTAATATAGGAGCACACTGAGACTTGATGGCTGTCAGCTTATCTCCAGTTTGAGTAAGACTCTGACTCAAGGGAATAAAGGCAGATATTGACAGAACAGAATACCAGATATCCTCTTCTGTCTTTAGCATACACACATCTGATATATATGAAATTTACCCTCTCTCTCTTTCTTTACATCTCTCTCTCTCTCTCTCTCTCTCTCTCTCTCTCTCCCACACACACACAAACACACCACACACACAGAAGATTTACAATAAACTATAGAATCCTTTATTCAAATGAATGAGGCTGAGAGCAATGTAAACTACCATTGTGAAACCCATGTTTTCTCCTTTTTATCTCAATCACCATCTATGTTTTCGGTGATCTTAATGGATTTACTAAAAATTATCAAACCTGAAAGTCTTCTTTAAAATAAAATATCCAATGAAATATGAGCACATGCTTAAATTTATACATTGCTTGCTTAATGTAAAATTTGAACAATATTCAACATCTCTTTTCACTGTAGACAACATAATCTGTGAGCATACCGTTGTTACTATATTTCCACAAAAAAGCTTTGTATTATATATAGTTCATGATGTCTGCAGTTCTACTTAATTACTGTATATATTACAGTTTTTATAGGTAGAAGTCTACCATATTTATCAAAAGAGATAAGACATAAGCTAGGCTGCTTTTTTCCTAGATATTCTTGAGGATATACTTTTTCTTTTTACTCTCTAGATCCCATCTGCTGTCATTTGCTTGACTATTCTCCTATTTTTGAAGCCAGCTTCCTTGCATCTTTCTGACTTTTTGATAGTCACATGGTCCCAGAACCACATTCAGGGAAAGGCTTGGGCTCACCTCTGTACATCAGTATTATTTCTCATGTCAAGCATAAGTGCATCTGTATAATGTCAGTATAGGGCACTTCAAACACTACTGTATTTTCTTATATTGGGCCTCACTATAAAGTAGGTGTGTGGTACAAGAAAAGGGTTATGGCAAATATGACTCTGAGAAACTCGATCCTTCTCTTCGCTGCTGAGGGAGGAAGGAATAATGTTCTGATAGCTTTCTCAAATTCACACTAATAGCTTTCAAGAACAGAGTGTAAATCTAACAAAATTCTAGTTAATTGAGACTCTAGAAACTCAGTCCATATTACTCTGCTGATAAAAGTGTAAAAAAATGATAAAAGTGATGTGAAGAGAAATGTTTGTTATTATAGTCAAGTCTATTACACAGTAGGATTACATAAAGATAATTAGATAAAAATAAAAACATGTCTTTAATATGGACAGTATACGCTATACGCTAATTATTTCTTCCTGGTATAAAAGTTTCAAGTTGTTATTGTTTCCAAACTAATAAAAATATAATTGTGAACCTTTGTTTTAGAAAACTATAGTAGTTAGAAGATTGTATCATAACCATGAGCCTTATGGATTGATTTCTGATGTTTGTGCAGGCAGGGAACTAAGGTGTTCATTGGAAGCTGTCTACATCTGAAATAGCTTTTAAGATTGGGTGACAGAAAAGAATTATTAATTCCTTTCAGAAATGTATTTGGTAAAAGAGTGTGCTTTCTCCACATTTTTCTTGGTGCATAGTAGTATGTATGTAGGACAGTTTCAAAAGTGAAAAAGGTTATTTAGCCTGCATTGACTTCAAATACAAGTTTAATAAAAAGATAGGTTGTTAAGCCATAAAACTTGCTGGGTTAAATTAGTGTTACATTATAGCTTACTTCTCCCTCTATGCTGAAGAAATACTGTCTGTTCTATTTAACTCCAATATATGTAACTGCTAAAATTATACTTATGCATGCAATGATCATTCCATAGCCTCCTACAATTTTTCCTTTGTTTTTATCTTGTATATGACATTGTTTTAACACAGATATGGCATTAGACATGAGCCTCTATGGGGCATAATAAAATATCCCCAAGTGTATGATAAAACTTTTCCTTAACTCACTGATATTGCTAAGTCTTTCATTACAGAAACTTCAACTAATTCCAGAGGAAATGTTCCTTCTTTGTTTCATATTACTGTGACAGTGGCCAGGTCACTACACCCATTTCAAGGATGGCTGTCCAGCAGTGCACAGAGATGAGGGGAGAAAGATGGTGCTGGTAATAAAGGAGATTGTATTCTCTCCAGACCTGGAGTGCTCTCTTTTGTCAGATCGCGTGCCTTTTCTCTGGCATATTTTTTGACATTTGGGAAATAAAAGGAAATCATGTATCCTGGGAGTAAAATGACATTGATAAACTTGGGAGACTTGACTGCCATTTCCCCAATTTGAAAGACTTTTCCTTTCCAACACAGAAAATGAAGTAGTTAGAAATGAAAAGCAAACTTAAAAGAACACTTCTTCAAAGGGAAAATGTTTTATATTTAAAAATAAGAATCACAAGAAATTCAGGTTCATAAAAGTACTGAGAGAAAGAGTTTTCTTTTTTCTTTCTTATATAAACAAATATGAGTCTTCTCCTAAGGTATAATTAACTGAGATGGAAAAGGAGCACTGAACCAGATGGGAAGTAGGTCAGCTCATTTGAGGCTCTGGCTGCACAAGCTCTGACAGCTAGCTGAATATTTCTCTCTATATAGGAGATATACGGGTTCCAGTGATTTATTGGTCTTTCTTTCCCTAATGCCTCTTATATAAAAACATAGAAAAGAAAATCTATACTTTTTCCATCTTGCTTAGAAGCAACCTACATAAGGGATTGAATATAATTATGAAGTGCTATGTGCTGTGCTCACATGCATTGAAGATATTGATAATTACATTCGAACAAAAGGAAATATGATGGGTGAGATAAAACAGTATTTTACAGGTGCTGTACTTTATACAATGTTTACTTTACATTTGTATCTTCCTTAATAATTGATAGTTAAAGTTAAATGTAGCCTTCTACTCCACTAAACAGCCATAGATATCTGCACAGAAATTCTTGCAAGTTTCCTATGTAAAAATATACTCATTCAGTTTTGCCAGCAATGGAATGCTAGAAAAAGTTGAAATACTGCTTTTACAGAAGCAAACTGTACAATGATTGGTCCATTAGCAACATGTGTGCCCTATGGAAGATGTCAGGTACAACTCATCACATGAACCTCCCTCAATATAGTTATGTTTTTGGAGTTTAATAAATTCATAAGCTTGTTTCCAATTGACAAAACAAACTCAGGATCTAGAATATATTTAAAATCTCTTTGTTCTAAGCCTCTTCATCTCTCACAAGTATCTTGCCTGATGCCTGACTTTCAGTTCACAAATCATTCTTCAACATCTTCATCAGAATAACTCCATTCTCACCTTGCTGTGTGTTTTTGGAAATACACAGGATTCATAATGTGATATGTGTAATATGTGCTTATCTTCTTGCTTAAGAACAACTAAAGTAGGTCACTGAGCATAATTATAAAATGTAGTCTGCTGTGCTCTAGGACACTGAAAATATTGATAATTACATTCAAACATAAGGAAATGCTATGGGTAAAATATAAGTATATATACATAGAATCTTTAAAAAAGTAGTTTAATGTTTAGCTAGCATTGAAAACTTAGCTCATAGCCAATAGAAAACATGTTTTCATAAAAAGTTTCAATAGTATTTCATATTAAATTATGTGTCTGTTACCTCTAGCCTCAGTTAAGCAAGAAATGAATTCTTAATTATAAATAAAGCATACTCAAATAATACTTACTTTGAATTATAATAATTATAAAGATTAATAAAATCTTTGTTTATTATACTGGACAGAATGCAGAAAATCCTTATGTGCTGTTTTTGTTAATAATAATATTTTAAAGAAACTTTATGAAGTATATGATTTTCCTCTTGAATGTTGTGTCCTCGTCCCATCCCATCCTTCTTAGAAACTTTGCTTTAGCTACTAACCCTTGCAAACTAGACAATACACTTTACATGAGTTACCTACATTTCAATGCAGTTCTTGAAAATTTCTTCCAAGTGGTCTCTTAGTAAAAAATACTCTATAATATCACCTATCTGTTTAAACCCATTCTTGTTTTATATGTCTTTATGCAATTTTTGAATAAAATATCTCAAGATTCCCTTACACATCTTCAGATGTACCTAACCACCTTCTATTGTGTGCTTCAGTCTTATTGAATTGCTTTTAGTAGCTTGAAGGATCCTACGCACTCTCATGCTTGAGTAGTTTGACTTCTGGAGCCTTTCATCCTGCCTCTAGGATATCTTCATTTATATTTCATCTAATTGCCTTTCAAAACATAGAAAATATACTCATGCAAGTATTTCTTGATCCTTCAGACAGATTTGGTCATCCCAGTTTTGTATGCTCCCTCAGTATTCTGAAAATTTCTACATTATACCATATGTTTACCAGTTGTTCACTCACTGTGGATGGTAATTGTGTGATTTTTAAAGTCAAGTCAAATGTATGGTGAAAATAAAGGCATGAAAATCATGATAGAATGTAAATAACTGGCAAAATATCAGTAATTAATGAAAAATAAAATATGATGGAAATAACCTATGCTAAACTGATTTGTATTATATCAGGAATGTGAAAAATTAATCATGTCAATCATTGCGGACTCCTTTCTTCTTCTAAATCAGTCATCATTTCAACTTACTATGGCAAATGAATCCTAGGATTTGACCTGTTTTGATGTCATGATAACAAATTAGAATCAAGACAATAACCTACAGATTGAGGAAAGATCTTCACTAAACCCACATCCAAGAGAGCGTCATCATCCAAAATATGCAAAGAGCTGAAGAAGGGAGACTTCAAAAAATGTCAAATAACCCAATTAAAAACGAGGTACAGAGTTAAGGGGAGAATTCTCAACTGAGGAATGTCAAATGACTAAGAAGCTCTTACAAAATGTTTAATATCCTGTGTTATCAAGGAAATGCAAATTTAAATGATCCAGAGATTCCATCTTCCACCAATCAGAATGTCCAAGATCAAAAGCCACACAGCACATGCTGATGAGGATATGGAGAAAGAGGAACACTCCTCCGTTGAGAGTGGGATTGCAAACTGATACAACCAATCTGGAAATTAGTGTGGCAGTTACTCAGAAAATTGGAAATAATTCTACCTGAAGACACAGCAATAGCCATTGTGAGCATATATCCAAAAGATGCTCCACCATATCACAAGGATACGTGCTATACTATGTTTATACCAGCCTTATTTGTAATAGCTACAAGCTAGAAACAACCCAGATGTCCCTCAGCTGAAGAATGGATATAGAACCTGTGACTCAGAATGTGGTTTATTTACACGATGGAATACTATTCAGCTATTAAAAAAAAGGACATCATGAAATTTGCTGACAAATGGATGGAACAAGAAAATATCACCCTGAGTCTGGTAACCCAGACCCAAAGAAAAACATACATGGCATGTCCTCACTGATATGTAGATATTAGTAAAAAAGTACAGAATACCTATGATGTAACTCACAGGCCATAGAAAGCTTAACAACAAGCAAGGCTCAAGTGTGGATACTTCAATACAATTTAGAAGGGTGAAAAAAATTAGTCATGGAAGGTAAAGGGAAGGGTGGACGTGGTTGGGAGAGGGAATGGGGAGTTGAAAAGAGGTTGCAGGATCAGGTCCGGGGGGAGAAATCCAGAACTCCAGAAGAATGAATGAAAATATGCATCAGTGAGGTATGGGGGTGAGCGGGAACCATTAGAAAGTACCAGAGACCTTGGATGTGAGAAGACCCCAGTACTCAATGGTGATGACCTTAGCAGAAATGCCAAACAATGGGAGTGATGGAACCTGAAGAGACCACCTCCAGTAACTAGGAATGGCCACCAGTTGAGGCACAGAGTCACCTACCTTTCTTCAGCATTTTTGACCCAGAATTGTTCTTTTCTAAAGGAAATGCCAGGACGAAAATGGAGCAGAGACTGAAGGAAAGACCATTTAGTGACTTGCTTAACTTGGGATCGATCCCATGTGTTGGCAGCAAATTGTGTCAGACTGGATTTACCAAGGCTGTCCCTCTGAGATTCTCTACCAGCAGATGACTGAGATAGATGCAGCGGATCATTGAACTGAGATCTCAGTCCTCTATGGAGGACTTAGGAGAAGGACTGAAGGAGCTGAAAGTGATTGCAACCCCACAGAACAGTAGGATCCACTAACGCGTACATCTCTGAGCACCCAGAGAATTAGCCACAAACCTAAGAGCATATACGAACGCCGGCCAAATGTATAGGAGAGGACTGCCTTGTCTAGCCTCAGTGGTAGAAGATGTACCTAAAACTGTAGAAACTTGATTCTCCCAGGGAATGGGGATGCTGGTGGGATTAGGGGAGGTGGGATTGGGTGGCTGGGGAGCACCTTCTAAGTAGCAAAGGGGAGGAGAAATGGGTTGAAGGTCCCTGGGTGTGGAGAACCAGGAATAGGGGCACCATTTGTAATGTGGTTGTAATGTGGTTTGCTAGGTTGTTGAGGTCACAAAACCTAAAAAAAGACCCTAATGCTGACATTTCCTCTAACCTTCATAATTTCTAACTGCATTCTATTTTCCCTATATCCACAGATAAATGTAGCTCTTTTTTTAATTTTCCCCAAACATTTTTACTAAATTTTAAATTTTTTATTAGATATACATATTTATTTACATTTCAAATGTTATTCCCTTTCCTGGTTTCCTGTCCATAAAACCCTATCCCCTCCTCCTCCCCCATACGGGTGTTCCCCGCCATTAACACCCTTTATCCCCCCACGACATTCCCCGGCACTGGGGGGTCCAACCTTGGCAGGACCAAGGGCTTCCCCTTCCACTAGTGACCCAACATGACTATTCTCTGCTACATATGCACTTGGAGCCCTGGATCAGTCAATCAGCTCTTTGAATCCTTCCTCTAATTACCCCAAAGGAAGTCCTGTTCTCAGTTCAGTGCTTTGCTGCTAACATTCACCTCTATTTGTTAGGCTCTGGATGTGTCTCTCAGGAGAGACCTATATCTGGTCCCTTTCAGCATACACTTTTTATCTTCATCAATCTTAGCAAGTTTTGGGATATATATAGATAGAGATAGAGATAGAGATAGAGATAGAGATAGAGATAGAGATAGAGATAGAGATAGAGATAGAGATAGAGATAGAGATAGAGATAGAGATAGAGATATATATGCCATATGTGAGGCAGGCTCTGAATGGCCATTCCTTCAGTCTGCTCTAATCTTTGCCTCCATATCTCCTCCTGGAGGATGTTTTTGTTCCCCCTTGTAAGAAGGAGTGAAGCATCAACATCCGAATTTTGGTCATCCTTCTTCTTGAGCTTCCTGTGGTCTGTGGATTGCATCTTGGGTAGTTCCAGCTTTTGGGCTAATATCCACTTATTAATGAGAGCATACCAAGTGTGCTTTTCTGTGATTGGACTACCTCACTTAGGATGATATTTTCTAGTTCCATCCATTTGCCTATGAATTTCCTGAAGTCATTGTTTTTGATAGCTGAGTAGTACCCCATTGTGTAGATGTACCACATTTTTTGAATCCATTCCTCTGTTGAAGGGCATCTGGGTTCTTTCCAGCTTCTGGCTATTATAAATAAGGCTGCTATTAACTATCATCAAATAATGTTTTTTAAGAAGATGGAGAACATTACATAAAAATATTATTTATCAAAATAAAGAGAAAAAAGTGATTGTGGGGTACCCAACCACAAATGAAACATCTATAATACAACTTCCACATCCATGGCTCAGGGAAGATTGAGGAAGCAAGTCAGTAAGTGTGCGAGAGGCAGAGGTCAAGGGCATCTTCTAAGAGAAAAGCATCAACCCCCAAATCTCAGCAACATGGACAACATCACCAAAAATCTCAGCAACATAGGTATTTAAATAGAATCAGCTGGCACTCTGATGCACATGAAATGAAATTTCACAAGGGCCCACTTCTAGGTGAAGATCTACAGGCAGTCAATGAATGCTAAGGAAAAGAAAGAGTCAGTTTTCTCCTTAGTGATATATCCCACTATGGGTTGAACATTGAGAACTTGTGTGGAATAACAGGAGGGCTTGCTTGGATAGATGGAAGGAAGGCGTGAGAATATTAAAGTAAATGCTAATGTATGTAGTAGTACTCATGCATAAATTAAAAAATATATATAATGAAAAAAGTTCATAGGTCAAATACAGTTCATCACTTGTTTTTAAAAGTAAAGTCAGTTAATTCATAGCCATTCCCACTTATTGTTCTAGTATTTGTCATTTCACTGTGATGGGATAGTAGAATAATTGGGGCAAAGTCTGTATGACCCAAAGTAACTGAACTGTTTTCTTTTTGAAATTATTTATAAAAATCTGCTGACTACTGGTAAAAGTTGCAAGAAATATTTGATCTAATTACCTTTAAAAGGTCTTCCCAAACCACTTTAGCTAATGTAGATGCTCAAATATTTTATATGTATACATGCCCACCCAGATACAAATACACAGACAAATATAATCATTATATGTATGTATCTCATTTGAAAAGTCTAGACATATCTGAATATCTTCCACAAAATAGAAAATCTGCAATGTTATACTTACGACATATTAAAAATAACTAGACATGTGGATTTCATTGCACTTTGAATTATACCAAAAACTTCAACTTAATACATAATGTAAATGAACATCAAAATAACTTACATATATATATATATATATATATATATATATATATATATATATATATAAAATACCCAATTCCATTATTTAATTTGCTGGATGGTGTGATCTGTTTTGACTGTATTTTTATCCTACTGCTTGCCAAATTTTTGTAGTATCACAACAACAGTAATAGCAAGCATATGAAACACTTCTCAATAAAGAGTGGAGTAACACTGGAAGAGCTTGAAGGGGCTTGAGACCCCATATGTACAACAATGCCAAGCAACCAGAGCTTCCAGGGACTAAGCCACTACCTAAAGACTATACATGGACTGACCCTGGACTCTGACCTCATAGGTAGCAATGAATATCCTAGTAAGAGCACCAGTGGAAGGGGAAGCCCTGGGTCCTGCTAAGACTGAACCCCAGTGAACTAGACTGTCGGGGGAGGGCGGCAATGGGGGAGGGTGGGAGGGGAACACCCCTAAGGAAGGGGGGAGGGAAGGGATGTTTGCCCGAAACCGGAAAGGGAATAACACTCGAAATGTACATAAGAAAACTCAAGTTAATAAAAAAAAAAAAAAAAAAAAAAAAAAAAAGAAAAAAAAAAAAAAAAAGAGTGGAGTAAGGCAGGAGTTTCTGAGGTCCTGCCAAGTACTAGTCACAAGGCAGGTTCTAGGAAGAGAGTTTTGAATAAAAGAACTCAAAATCATCAGCGATTCTCTGCTAGTGCTCAGTTAAACATAAAGCATCTCATCTGTGTGAAGTCACTACCCAAAATTTAAAAAGAAAAACCCCAGATGTTGAAATGAATATCTTGAGCATACTGACTGTAGTGCTTTTGGCTTCTCTTAAGTCATAAGACTGGGAACATCAAAAACTCATTAATGCTGAGAAAAAACTTAGGATAATACCATAATTATAGAGAGTAATCAACCCCAAACTAAAACTTTCTTTGACTATGTACTAGTTACTTTCAGGTCACTGTGACAAAAACATCTGGCAGAAATTACTTAAAAGAAGAAATATTTTGGCTTAAGAATTTAAGACCATCTTAGGAAGCAATATATGGTAGATAAACTTATATCATGTGTCAGGGTGCATTCCCATTGTGATAAGAGAGAAAGGAGAGAGTGATATCAGAAACAATAATTATGTTTAAAGTCCATCCACTAGTTAACTCCATACATAAACTAAATTATATATGCTCTCGCTTCCACCACCACTGAAGCTAAGCAAAGAGAAGGACCAAGAATTTAAGACAACGACTGATAAGGAGCATTTTCTATTCAAGCCATTACCCGAATCTGAAATTCCTATAAAGAGTAATCAAAGCATTAGGCTAATTTCATGTAAGTCAATCAAAAGAAAGTTTAAAAATATTTAAGTAAAAACAATACAATTCTAGGTTACATTTAAACTACAAAAACAAAAATACAAACAGAGACAAAACAAAACAACCAACTTCAGAAAAAAAGTAATAACAAACTGCAAGATACATAAATAAATAATTTGAAATTAATATAGTTACCAAGTGAGGCAGTATGCTCCTCCAACTCCAGTCCTTGGGAAATGGAAGCAAGAAGATAAGAAATTGATGGTAAGCCTTAATCATCATAGTTAGTTTGAAATCATTCTTAACTAAAGAAAACTGCTTCAAAAGAGATGATGTAGTACACTGTATGATAGTATTAGTTTTCATGGAAAATGAACAATAACATATCCATGTTAGAAATGTAAACAAAAATTATTCATATATATATATAACACATATATGTATATGATATAAATAAATGACAAATATGTTTATATATAGAAGGCCCCAGACTGTGATTTACAGATTCATGGGCCATACTGTAGTTAATCTTTGCTAGAACGTTATGGAGAAAAATATTGAGATGGTAATTACATTACACCAACAGTAGGAGAGCACATTCAAATTAATGTTTCTGTGCAGATTTATTTTTTTTACTTATTTAATGTGTCTTGAAGATTTTTTCAATGTATGTGTAAAGGAGGCCAGAAGTGATTATTAAATCCCTCTTGGTCTAAAGGTAAGACTAGTTGTGAGCAACTATATTGGTCCTGGGAATTGAAGCTGGTCTTCTGAAAAAGCAGACAGTTCACTTAACCACTGTAAGATCATTTCTCCAGCCACAGATAACTGTATGTTTATTCAGTTCAGGGCTCTAAGCCATTCAATAACATCTACATTTAAGGCAGGTTTCCCATTGCAGTTTTCTTAATCCTCGGAATTTCTTATAAGCATATGTAACTGAATTTTCTACCATGCCCAGTTCCCAAATAATAGTTTGGAGTCTTATTACTTTTGAGTAAATGCCCAAGCCTTAAGCTAGGCTGATTCTCTAAATAGCTAATAACTTACATTAACCTGTTTAAACCATTCTGTATCTGCCACATAGATACTTACCTCTCCTCAGTTTAATATGTGCAACTTACTTTGTGTCTAAGCAGGGAATACATAAGAGATGTCCCCAATTTTTCCCACAGTAACTCTAATGCTAGCAAGTTGAAACTTAAGTATGTTTTGTGATATTATTCCTGTAGAAAACTGAACAATACTTTATTCATCCAACACAGGGGACTAACAACAGACCAATGTAATGCTACAACTGAAGTCTAATCCACATTGGTAAATTCATGAGTTTTATCAGAGCTAATTATAGGAATATGGGGGAAGAGTTAATTGCAGAAATAATAATCACTCAATGGCAGCTGCATCAAAAAAGTTCACCACAACATGGGTAACACCTCATAAAAGCTTGAAACATGGACAACCTGAAATACATAGAGGTAGCTCAACAGGTTGAATAACTCTTTTCCAGGTATCTCACTTGGTCTGAGGCACTTCCTGGTTGTTCAGCTTGCCACTGCTTCTTCCAGAGTTCAGTTTCTCTGAGGACGTCTTTCTTTAGTGCTCACTGCATAGCTATTTTTGGGAGGATAGGAACCTAGTACATTGCTCAGTTTCAAAGACTTTTTTTGTTTTTAATTTTGAAATAAAATTTTATTTTTTGTATATTTTTTATTTACATTTCAAATATTATCCCCTTTCTGGATTCCATTAATTTATTAAGTTAGTAATTTCCCGAGTGTAAGTAGTTTCACTGCAGTATGGAATGTTTCACATCCCCTTAAACATCCTTATTTTACATCCCTTTTAATATCTTACAGAGATTCCACTCTAGAGCACTACCTTATTTCCCTTCCCAGTGAACATGTCATTGTTTGTAATATCCAGAAGCTTGAAACAACCCAGATGTCCCTCAAACAAAGCATGGATACAGAAAATGTGGCTCATCTACACAATGGAATACTATTCAGTGAATAAAAGCAAGAATATTATGAATTTCGCAGGCAAATGGATGGAAATAGAAAATGTTATTCTGAGTGAAGTAATGTAGATCCAAAATGACATACATGGTATGTACTCACTGATAAGTGGATATTAGCCAAATGCCTAGGATACACCCTACAGACCATAAGTAGTGTAACAAGCAGAAAAGGCCAAGTAAGAAGGCTTATATCCCACTTAGGGAGAAGGAAATAATCAAGGAAGTTTGTTGGGCTGCATTTAAGTTCTGCTTTGGTTTTCACTTCTCTGGAGGAAGACTTGTGTACTGAGTTATGCAGCACTTGCAGAGAGCTCTGCACAAGATCAATCTTCAAATAATACCAGGCATTGGTGCTCATATACACAGAAAGGGAAGCCTTACCAAGAAGGAAGTCCTCTACTCTGTGCTGAGCTCAGAGCCATCTGGACATGGTGAGCTGTGAATTTAATAGCAGTGTTCTCCAATACTCTGGTACAGTATTTCCACACTAAACTTGTTTTTCTCCATTTTGATGTATATTTTAAATGTAATTTGCATTCTAATTTTATAATAGTTACAATTAAGAGGTTACCTTTAGTTTATGCAAAGTCTTTTGATGTATTGAGTTAGCAAAAAGCTATGGAAACTATTAAAGTTAGACAAAGTGAATTCTGCATCATGCCTGTCAGTCTATAGAGGCCAGAGTGTAGAATATGGTGATTTGAATGAGAATGGCCCCCATAAATTCATTTGTTACTTGGTCTCCACTTGGTCTAATGGTTTGAGAAGATTATGCAGTCTGTCTTGGAGAAAGTGTATTATTAGAGTTTGGATTTGAATATTGAAGAGCTAATGCCATTCCAAGTTATTCTTATTTTACCTCTTGAATGTCTCTCAACATGTAAGCTCTCATCTACTTTTCAAGCATCATGGCTGCCTGCTTGATGCCATGCCTGTTGGTCATGAAACTATAAACCTCAATAAAATTTTTCTTTTCTCAGCTTCCTTACTTATGATGTTTGTTATTTCAATAGGAAACTAAGTCATGGACAATCTTATTGTTCAACCAATCAAACTTTGAAAAGTGTCATGGCCTTGGATATCATTCCTGACTTTTGTTTCCTTTATATAGGTGAAAGGGGAGGGGGTTAATATCATTTATCTCTAGTGCTATGTCATTGGAGCTGTTTCTGCAGAAAGAGTAAGAAAGAAACCACAATAACCCAACATTTTTTTGCAAAGAATTTCCATGCAAATTTTCTTGATCATTCTACATGTTACTTTTTGTTCCAGGCCTAAAACATAGGGTAAAATCTAGGCATAGCTAAATTCTAAGACCTGGTTCTTTACCACTGCCATGATTTATTTATATTCTTGGAAACATGGTCCCTCTGCACCAACCACATTGGACACTAAGGTAAGCTTCTGCCTCATTTCTTCTCCCAGATATTTGCTTTGCATCCTTTGGAATATAGGTGGAATTTTAAACATTCAATACAAAACATCTTCAACCAAGAAAGCAGAAATTAAAACCTATTAATTGAGAAATCATGTAGCAAATGGTGTGGCCTTGGATAAAAACTATGGTAAGACCTCTGTCTTAGTTATGGTTACTGCTATGATGAGACACCATGACCAAAGCAACTTGAGAATAGAAAGAATTTTTCTGGCTTACATTTTCATTATCCATGTTCATCCATCAATGAATTCAAGACAGTAACTCAAACAACACAGAAACCCAGAGTTAGGAACTGATGCAGAGGCTGTGGAGGCTTGCTACCTAATGGCTTACTGGTTTATTTGTCATATGCGGTTCAGCTTGTATGTATATGTGTATGTCTGTATGTATATATTTATAGGCTCTAGTAACATGATGGGCTTGTTCTTTCCCCCATAAATTACTGCTAAACAAAATGCCCTATAGTCCCATCTTATGGAAGCATTTTCTCAAGTGGATTTCCATTCTTGCAAAAAGCTATGCTGGACCAAAATGACATAAAAATTGCCAGCACAGCTTCAATACTAACATTTAAAAATTTTCCATTTCAAATAAATTAACTCCTTATTTTTAAGTTCAACTCAGTAAACTTCTAATGAGATGGATTATTATACTGCTTGCTAGATTATGACATGAAATTCCAAATGTTAGCTAATGTTTCTCTGAAATCCTATAGTCCTGGCCTCCACTGACTATTTCATTCATCATTCTTGTCTTCCAAACTATTATGATCAGAGTGGACTGTTAGGATTCACAAAAGACACTATTGGGCTATCCTCTCTAGTTGGTAACTATTTCACATTCCTTCTACAAATTCATTAGAGAATTAGAACTACATGGCTAACTTTATTACAATAGTCACACTTCTTTTTTATTGGCTGTTTTCTTTATTTACATTTCAAATGCTATCCCCTTTCCCAGTTTCCCCTCCAAAAATCATCTCTCCCCATAGCCCCTCCCCCTGCTTCTATGAGGGTGCTCCACAATTCACCCACCCACTCCTTCCTGTCTCCCCACCCTGGCATTCCCCCACACTGGGCATCAAGACTTCACAGAACCAAGGACCTCTCTACCCACTGATGATCTCTAAATGGCCATTCTCTGCTATGTGTACTGGAGCCATGGTAGTTCCTTGTGTACTCTTTGGTTGGTGGTTTAGTTCCTAGGAGCTCTGGGGTGTCCAGATGGTTGATATTGTAGTTCTTCCTACGGGGTTTCAAACCCTTTCAGCTCCTTCAGTCCTTTAACTCCTCCATTGAGGAACCCTGTTCTCAGTCCAGTTGGCTGCAAGCATCCACCCCTGACTTCTTGACACCAATTTACTTTATGAGAATTTGTGTTCTTTCTGGTAAAGTTGTATGTAGCAAAAGCAACCTAAAAAAGACTTTGCTTTGGCAGTCCACAGGACAGAATACAGCATTACAGGGAAAGCAAGGGCATGAGAGAGGGAGTCATATTTCATTAACACTCATGAAGCAGATATATATAAATACTTATAATCTGCAACATTTTTATAAATTGTATCTTGGAACTACCTTATAAAATAGCACTAAATGTATTTAGATTGGGTCATTCTACTTTAATTAATCTAACCTATATAATGTTTCTTATACATATGACCAGATATCTGCTTTCATAGCAACTGTAATTCTCAGCAAGTAGTCAATCAAGATCAATTATACCAGACGCTATTATTTTTATTTAAGTATTATTGTACTATCATAATCTATCTGTACTTTAATGGTGTCTTTTTTCAGGTAGGTTGTTATTTCAGAGAAGTCCTGGGATCAAGTAGTAATGCCCCAAATCAAGTCTCATAGAATAAAGTAATTCAATCCCACTAAAAACATGTACTTTTGAATACTAGAAAACTACCACTGAAAGAATGCATATTATTAAAAATAAAATAAATTGAATCAAGAAATTAATACCAATTATGAAAATGTCAACAAAATACAACAAACGTAGGAAGCAAGATAACTTAAAATTACCAATCTCATAACAATGTCCTCTAATGTCAGTGAATTAAAATAAATCTCAGAAAAATATTTTTAATGAATACAATTATGTTAAGAATCACAAGTGTGGATTCAGAAAAAATGTTTTTATCCCTAGAATGTACAAACAAAATGTGAAAATTAATAAAGGTTATAAATATTAAAAATGCAGAATCTCATACTGTAAATGGAAATTTTAATAAAAAATATCTCCGTGTAAAATCTCACCAACAGAAGGGAAGGAAAAAAAGAAATAACATTTGGGTTTGAAGTCATGGAAGAAGATTTGGAACCCTTACCAGAGGAGGATGATTAATTAAGAAAGAAACTTTTTTGGCAATTTCAAATGCATGCTGCATTCTGAAAATACATTATAAATAGTAAAAGTCATGGGCCAAAAATTTGATAAAATATAGTTTTAAAAGTACTGGTAATTGAGTTAGAGCAGACAATTTTCTAAAACTGAGGAGAGCAATACATGTTGATATGGGACAGATTTAGAATAGGAAACAGCCTTGACTTGCAAAAATATCCCCATGTCATACTACATTTCAACACTAAACAAACAGAAACTATGTATATTGAAAGCAACAAGGGGGAACACAATGTTACACTTAAAGCCATGCTTAGCACAAAAATGTACATTTCAACAAATCTTGAAACGTCTGGAGGGAATGACGGTTATGAAGTTCAGAAAGCACAAAGTTGTATATCTAGAATACTGTACTTAGCAAAACTATCATGTCAAAGGCAAAAAAGAATTTCTGCTTAAGACAAGCAACATTTCCCCATTTATATTTCTTTTATTTCATTCTCTTGTCTTATTGTCCTGACTAAGACAATTAAATATAACAAATAGGGATGCACTAAGTAGATATCTTTGTTTCCTGATTTCTTATGAAAACTTTTGAGATTTTACTCCATTATATTTTAGTATAAGTTTTTTATATATATATACCTTGTGCCATATTATGGTATGATCTCTCAATTTGTAACCTTACCATGATTTTTACCATGAAGAAAAGGTGGATTTGTTGCATTTTTAAAAATCCAAAAGCAATTGTTTATAAAAATAGAAAAGAATACAATCCAAGAATTCATGTGGCCATGAAAAGACACTAAACAGTCAAAGTGATCCTCGAGTAATAAAATCGGCATGGTACTGGCATAAAACAGATATGTAAATCAGTGCGGTAGAATGAAGGAACAATAAGTGAATATGTGTGACTCAAGGCAATGAAAAATATTGATAACCAGATAGAAATACACCTTGAAGAAATACACTATTTTCAGCAAATGTTCATGGGAAAAAAATCAGGATCTTTCTTTGTATGCAAAGATGAAATAAGATGTACATCACATCCCACAAATCTCTACTTCCGAGGACCAAAGACATTACTAAAATAAAGGAAACTAATAGTATCATAGGAAAAAAATAAGAGAACATTTCATTATATAGGGTCAGAAAATAAATTTCTAAATAAAATACTGTCCACTCAGGAACCAATAACAATAATTCACATATGAGGTTTCATAAAACTGTAAAATCTTCCCTAAAACAAAAGAAACTGGATTGTGCCTGAAGATACATTTGCAGAGTGGAAGAAATCATCCTCAGATATCAGGGGGTTAATATCCAGAATATACAAAAAGTTTTACAAATATATAAACACGAATAAAAAGCAAAACAAATTGAAAAATATAGGCCAGGGTACTGAATTGCAAGTACTCACATAAGAAATATAAAGGATAATAAATATGAGCATTAAGAATATTCATCATTCTTGGCCATTATGAACAAGTAATTAAAAAATGACTTTTAAGTTTGCTAATTTTATAGCTTTATTCTCTATGTCTTTTCAAGTTGTGGGTCCCTGTGTTAATGCTCATCAAATACAAAAGTAATCTGCTCTGAGGAGAATTGAGATGGACATAGAAATATGTAAGAGAGGAAGTACAGTTGTCAGGTAAATGGCACAGTGCATAAAAATAATTAAGTCAATCTGATTATCAGGTTTTAAGTTATGTAAAAGCATAATATTAAATTTCCTTTCAACACCTTTCCTGGCTGGCTGGATCAGAGTGCTGCTAAAAGTCACAGATTATTGACGGTAAGTCTCATCACCAAGAATAGGCTACCTCCTTACCTTTTATTGTTAGACAGCATTGGAGGCTTCTAAATCAATATAGCCTGTGCTGTAAAAGCCTATACTCTACTATATTGAAAAAATGTAAAAGAAATTGATGAATTTCTAGATGAATATGACCTACCAAAAATAAATTAAAGGAGGTCAGAATTTTAAACAGATCTATAATAAGCAATGTGATTGAAACAGCAATAAAAGATTTCTCAAGTAAAAAAAAGTTCAAGACTACATGGATTCACTGATGAAATCTATCAGACATTTAAAGAACTAGTAGCAGTACTTCTTAAACTATTGTATAAAATAAAAATAGAAGGCTCAATACCAAACTGATGAAAGCAATGTAACTTGATTATTAAAACTTGGTCTGGATACCAAAAGAAAATTATTAAATTTCTTTGATAAATGTAGAGAGAAATATTTTTTAAAAATATTTCAAAAATACATCCAGTCAGTGATATAAGGATTATATATATTATGTAATATATCTATAATTATATATCTGTATATTATATAAAATATGTATAATATATAATGTAAAATAAACTACATAAATGGACAGAAGTACTGAAATTACTGAACATTTTTAAAAAATTGGTTAAAGAATTTGACAAAATTTAATATCCATTCATGATAAAAACTCCTAGAAACTTTTAAATAACTTTGAAATAAATACATCAAAAAGTATGCTTGTCTATGATAAATTTTAAAATAACAATATAATTCTGAGAAATGCTAAAATTAGAAGTAAAATGAGAGAGCTATATTCTTTTTTTTTTATTAACTTGATTATTTCTTATTTACATTTCAATTGTTATTCCCTTTCCCGGTTTCCGGCCAACATCCCCCTAGCCCCTCCCCTCCCTTTCTTTATGGGTGTTCCCCTCCCCATCCTCCCCCCATTGCCGCCTATCTCTTATTCTCTATAGGATTTAAAATATTGGTTAGAGAAATAAGAAAATATCAGCTAATATTAAGGGATTAATAATATAAAAGAAGATCTCTCCATATATATGTATAATATATATGATCAGAAAACTTCTTGGATACTCAAATCACCACAAATCCTCAACCAAATTCTAAACTTCACTTTCTAAGAATGGAGTGCTGTTATATCTGTATCCCCTTATATTATCTTTAATTTGTTTGGTGTTTGTTGTAGCATCTCCCTGTTCCTTAATAGTTTGTTAATTTATTTCCTCTTCTTTTTGGTTAGCTAGGCTAAGTGTAAATCATTTTTCATCTTATCACAGGACAAAACCTTACATCCATTGCTTCTTGATATTGTTTCTATTGCTTTAAATTCAGCTCTCAATTATTCTATTCCTTTATTATTTCCTTATTATATAGTTGTCAACTTGGTTTGGTTTTTATTGGTTTTGATTTTCAATTTTGTTACATCATTAAGTCACATAGCTGTGGCCTTCCTGATTTTAAATGTAGTCAAAGTTCAAGCTGGAATTTACCTCATAGGGTAGCTTTTATCATGTCACAGAGGCCTTGATGTGTTTTTTTTTCCATTTTAATTTGATTTCAAGAAACAATACTTCTTCATTTATATTTTGATCCTTTCATCCTTCTTTTGATAGTGATTTTTCTAATCTTGAAGTGTTTATGATCTTACTAGAGGTATTATTGGCCTTTAATATTAAGTTTTATTTAGTTATCACCAGATATGATTCAGAGATTGGGTTATTTTAATCTGCAGGACAAAACTGCAAGCCACGGTTTGGGAAAAGATTTTTACCAACCCTATATCCCATAGAGTGCTAATATCCAAAACATAACAAAGAACTCAAGAAATTGGACTCCAGAGAACCTAATAGCCCTATTAAAATATGTGGTACAGAGCCAAACAGAGAATTCTTGACTGAGGAATCTTGCATGGCTGAAAAGCACTTAAAGAAATGTTCAACATCCTTAGTCACCAGGGAAATACAAATCAAAATGACCCTGAGATTCCACTTCACATCAGTCAGAATTGCTAATATCAAAAACAAAGATGACAGCAAATGCTGGTGAGGATGAAGAGAAAAAAGAACACCCCTCTGTTGCTTGTGGGATTGCAAGCTAGTACAACTACTATGGAAATCAGTCTGGCAGTTCCTCAGAAAATTGGATATAGTACCACCTGAGGACTCAGCTATACAACTCCTGGGCATATATCCAAAATATGCTCCAACATATAACAAGGACACATATTCCACTATGTCCATAGCAGCTAGAAACAAACCAGATGTCCTTCAACAGAAAAATGGATACAGAAAAATGGGGTATATTTATACAATGGAGTACAACTTAGCCATTAAAAAAAATGACTTCATGAATTTCATCCTGAGTGAGGTATCACAGTTACAAAAGAACAATAAGTGGACATTAGGATAAAAGCTCTGAATACCCATAATACAACTTACAGACCTTATGAAGGCCAAGAAGAAAGAAGACCTAAGTGTGGATGCCTTAGCCCTACATAGAAGGGGGAACAAAATAACCAAGTGACTTAAAGGGTGGGTGGCACTTGGGAGGAAGAGAGGAAGGGGCCAGGACCAGGCATTCGAAGAGATAGGGGAGATGTATAGAGGGTCAGGAAATTGAACGGAATTGTGGAACAATGGGGGATTGGGAACTGGAGGTAGCCAACACAAAGTCCCAGATGTCAAGAAACCATGAGGCTCCTAGGACCCATTGGGCATGAAATTAGCTGAAATATCCTACGGGAGTGAGAACCTGTGGAGAACATATCCAGTGGTTAAACAAAACCCCTCTTTGGGGATGAGGCCACCCACCTTTCTCAAAATTTTAACCCAGAATTGCTCCTGTCTAAAGAAAATACAAGGGCAAAGAGTGGAGCAGTGACTGAAGGAAAGGCCGTAAAAAGCCTGCCTCACCTGGAGATCTATCCCTTATGCAGACAGCAAACTCAGATCCTATTGCTGATGCCAAGAAGTACTTGCTAATAGGAACCTGATATTGATGTGTGCTCAGAGGCTTGGCCAGAGCCTTACTGATACAGATGCAGATGCTTGCACCCAACCATCAGACGGAGCCGGGGCACCCAAATGGAAGAGTTAGTGAAATGACTGAAGGAGTTGAAGGGGTTTGCAACCCCACAGGAATAACAACAATATCAACCATCCAGATCCCCCAGCCCCAGCGCTCCCACAGACTGAATGACCAAACAAAGAATACACTTGGAGGGACCCAATGACTCCAGCCGCATATGTTGTCTTATATGGTATCAGTGAGTGGGGAGGCCCTTGGTCCTGTGAATGTTCAATGCTCCAATGTAATGGAAGGCTAGGAAGGTGAGGCAGGAGTGGGTTGGTGGGAGATCACACTCAGAAGCAGGGGGAATGGGGTAGGTTTGCTGAGGAGAAACCTGGATGGGGGATAACATTTGAAATGCAAATAAATAAAATGAACAATACCATTTTAAATTTTAAAAAAAATGAAAAGCAGCAACACAAATAAATGATTTGTCCTCCATTATAGCCCAGAGAGGGTCTGCCATGATCTCTTAACTCCCTGAGTTTACACAGGTATGTTCTGCTAAACTGATACTCATGCATACAAAATTAAAGTACCTTATTTTAAGAAAAAATTTTTCTGGGTTGGGGATTTAGCTCAGTGGTAGAGTGCTTGCCTAGAAAGCCCAACGCCCTAGGTTTGGTTCTTAGCTCTGGGGGGAAAAAATGAAGAGAAAGTTTTGACGCTTTTTTTGACGTTTCCAGAAAACACATTTAATTAACCATTAAAGTCTAAAACAAATTCAAAAGAAATGCGAACAATTAAAAACTAAAAACTAATAAGTAATGCACAAATTCCCTTTACAACTTAGTGCCCCTCATCCTCCCAAGATGAATGAGAACAGTTATAAAAGTACTTCAGGTAGATAAACATTCCAACAGTGTTCACCAGTTCAAAAAGTGGAATCAGTCCCACGACCTTCAAGAAACACACAGGTTTAGATTCTTTTAAACCTACTTTTACTAAAGGCTCTCAGATGCTTCATCCCCCTTAGCCCGCTGTGCAAAGGTAGGGGAGAAAGGATGGTAAACAGGACAAGGGATGTGGGCCTGTTTATAGGTAGCGTCTTGTGGTGATTTTTATCTCTGTTTGTGAGGATACCAGCAGACCAGTCAGCAATGTCAGGATAACAAAAATGAATCAGCAGCAGTGACAAGATATAGCAGAAACAGCCAGGCCTCTGGTGAATTGGCAAGATTCAGTGGGAGTCACCAGGACCAGTCAGGATGCCAGGAGTTCTCCGTTGTGCCTCTCTCAATGAGGTGAAGATCAGCAAAAATGAGGACTTGAGACCAACCAAGCATTACACAGGTAGCTATGCAAGCATGCCATCATTGTTCATTAAGTCCAATCTAAGTTTTCTCCAAACATCATGTGTCCTCCCAAGAGTCTTGTCCCAGCAAAACACCACATGAGGCAAAACACCATATGAGTCTGTATCACCTGTGATATCCATAAACTTCCACTTCACAACTGTGAACATGTACACAAGGAAAAATTACTCAGCAATGAAAAGTGACATGATCACAGTGTTTGCAACAGTACAGACTATCCAACAACCATGGGAAACAATGTTACAGGGAGTTAACAAGATAGAAATTATTATATAAAATTTCAGTTATGTGAAATTTCCAGAGTGATTATACTACTGTAACAAAAGAATATCCCTACTCATAGAGGATTTTTCACATTTGAGATGGCAGTGATGTATTTAAGCCTGAGTTGTGAGGATGGATATACAACTGAACAAATATATGCTCTGTTTTTTCTATTTATCAACAAGGCAGATATTTGTCCTCTTTTGCAAAAGAGGTTAAATCTCCCACAGTTAATTGACAAAGTAAACTAAAAAATAAACAACAAATAAGCCCAATTAAAAAAAAAAAACCTTGATAGCTGAAATACCACGATCTTTTGAATACATTTCACAGATAGCCTTCCAGAGACTCTCACAGGAAGTACCAACTACTAGTACTTATTTGGTCCTGTAACTACATCCTTAAAAATCCACACCTCAATTCTATGAAGCTAGTTGCTTTAAAATGTTAGGAAATATAAGACCAGTTAACTGCCTGAGAACTCTTCAGTTTGAACTTTTAGCTCCTTATTCAGAAGAAATAGTGTGTTAAATAACGTGATTGTAGATAAAGTGTTCTGTAGTATTACAGATGGTAGTCATGCTTGTTAATTTCAGTGGTTCATTCTGATTTTATCTAGAACAAATAAGACAAATATTTACGAAACAAAAAAAGACATGGTTGGACTGTTGGACTTATGACAAAATTATATAATCCAAATATATATGTGTGTGTGTGTGTGTGTGTGTGTGTGTGTGTGCGTGCGTGTGTGTGTGTGTGTGTGTGTATCAGTATTTATTGCCTTATTGCCTTACATATTTGGAAATTTAATAAACCCATACAGTAGAGCAGTGAAATGTACTGCTTCCTATACCATCTGAAAGAAAATTCTTCTAGTGGTCCTTATGGGCAGGTAGGAGAGCAAAACATTTATAGGATCAATAGCTGTGTAACACATCCCAGGGAAATGGATAATCTGCTCTAGTAAGGAACTTCGTCTGGTATAGTTGCTGCACACTGCGATTGGAATTACTACTTAATTAAGTTATTGATAATCAAGTAGCCCTAAAGTGGATGACATTGAGTAGATTTATACAATGAAGTGAATGATTATTGTACTTTGGGCCCAACATATTCTGAAATTTCAAATGGGTAATGATCCTGATAACTGATATGTGGTAGGCATATAATTTGAGACTCTTGAAGAGTTTTTTAGATAAAAAGAAAGAAATATAAATTAAATGAATAATCATTTCTGCATTATACCTTGGTTTCCAGAGATCTTCATTATTTCTTTTCCCCACAAAGTATCAGAGTGGTTCTTTGTATTGATTGGACAATGTAACTGAGATGTACCAACAAATCTTGGTTGGTAAATAAAACACATGTGTATCAGAGGATAAGACCCAAATATAACAAAAATTCAAAAAGAAAAACAGTAAAACTTCTAGTAGTCCTATGATATTTACAAAGATGTTCTTTCTGTACTATAGAGTAAAATCTTTCATTTGGTCCTTCTTATTACCAAGAAAGCAACACAATTATCCTCTTTTGGTTTATTTTATCGTTTTTATTAATTATATCCTTTACTTCTCAATAGCAACTTTCCCACCTTCAAATCTGCACAGTCCTTCCCTGTCAGCCCTCTCCCCAATTTTCTCCTCTTCTACTCTTCAGAAAGTAGAGGCCTCCTAAGGATATGAGCTAGCTTTGTCATATCAAGTTGCAGTAACACTAGGTGGATTTTCTATTGAGGGTAGACAAGGAGGCCTCGTTAGACAAATGCGATCCAAAATTCAGGCAATGTAGGCAGTCATAGCTCCCCGTGCTCTCACTTTAGAAATTCCACATGAACACCCAACTGCACAACCGAGGGCCTATGTCTTTCCATATATTCTTTTTATTGCCAGTTCAGTCTCTATGAGCCCCTATATGCCAAGATTATTTGCTTCCGTAAGGGCATGTGTGTGTGTGTGTGTGTGTGTGTGTGTGTGTGTGTGTGTGTGTGTGTGTGTGCGCGCGCGCGCTTTATCCTTGACATCTCTAGCTCCTTCAGTTCTTCCGCTCTGTCTTCCATATGATTCCAAAAGCTCTACTTAATGCTTGGCTGTAAGTTTCTGCATCTGTTTACATTAGTTGCTAGAGGAAGTCTCTCTGCCGACAGTTACAATAGGCTCCAGTCTGTAAGTAATGCAGACTATCATTAATGATGTCTGGAATGGGCTCCCTTTTATGGCATTATGGCTTTGTTTTCAAGCTGAGACAATCATTAATTGGCTCTTTCCTTCAATTCTCCTCAATGTTTTACACCTGCATGGCCGATGGAATGAAGGAAGAACTAAAGTGGGCAAGTTAGATTCCCAGGGATGGCCCATCATGATTCTTGGCTGTGATGGATATACCATGGAAAAACAGGAAGGGCATAATCATAGGATTGCTTCTTGATACTGATATGCCTTCTCATGTTTGTTATTGCTATTTTCTTTATTTATTTGGCTTGGTATGGATATACATGAAAAGATCCTTATTGCCTATAGCCTGATGTGATTTCTCTCTGGGCGATAGCCCACTGAGTTGGGCAAGTTTCCTGAATTTCAAGAGGAAGATGAATGTTCTTAAGATAATGCTGATTAGGTGAATTAATGATTTCATGAAATTCCTGACTTGCTTTAAGTAGTTCCAGGAAGTTAGATTGATTTACATACTTTTTGGGAAGTTACAGTGGTTGGTAGAAATTTAAAGTTAGCCTGAGAAATAGAGTGTACCCCATCCTAACAGAAGGGGAAGAGTTGCACAGGATAGAAAAAAAGTAAAGTGAGCTTCCATGCGTTTACAGGCTTGTAATTATAGTAGCCAGAGAATCTGCTTGGGACAATTTATGTCAAAGAAAACATTCATTCTACGTTGGGACTGAGTTCCTCAATCTTGTGATCTAGGGATGTTGTCACAGGATTGCAATGTGCACCATGAAAGCAAAGTTATCAAGAAAGAGTAAATACTTCTGTTATAAGTACAGAGAACACAGGATTAGCCTGTTTAGCTGACTAAGATTTCACCAAAAGACTTAAGAAAGATGACCTGCTCCTTAGACTGTTGCCAGGGAAGTATAAGTAAAAACATGCTAATACAAACCTGGCTTGCTTAAGCATCGTTAATCTGTGACAAAATAATTGTTGCTTTGGCATTAAAATTAACTTCTGGAGAAAACTATAGACGGGAAATATTAGGTATAAGTTTCAAAAGGTATATGTAATTAATAATCCTGTTAAAATCCCCCTTTTGTGTAATGATTTTAATCTTTTCCTGAAGAATATGTTTTTGTGATGACAGATTTTAGGGAATATGTAACATGGCTATGCTCTAATTTTACCTTATATAGAAAACTTTGTCTTAACTGGCAGAAAAGAACTAAGTGAAAAAAAAAGTTACTGGAGCTTGCTTGATAGTGCTTGCTTGCCTCATCCATTCACATGTGGTGTGCGTGTGTGTGTGTGTGTGTGTGTGTGTGTGTGTGTGTGCACGCGCGCGCATGTCTGTGTGTGTGCATGTGTGTGTGTGCATGTGTGTGTGCATATGTGTGTGTGCATGTGCATGTGCGTGTGTGAGTGTGTGTGTGTGTGTGCGTGTGTGTGTGTGCATGTGTGTGCGCATATGTGTGTGTGCATGTGCATGTGCGTGTGTGTGTGTGAGTGTGTGTTTGTGTGTGTGTATGTGTGTGTGTGTGTGATTTTTACACTTTATTTTCTGCAATTGCTGGTTGCCACAAACTGAATTCCACATCAGTTGCTAGCTGTACCAAATCCTGTCATTCCTACTAGGGCTGGCCCCAGTCAACTGTTAATAACATCCACTCCTGTCTGACTCCACACTCCATCCTATTTCGACTGCTCCAGTGGTGTTAAAGCTGGCATTTCACACCTGTAAATCTTTTAAGCTGAACAAATTGTGATTTTGAGATTGTATGGCTGGGTTGGTCTCCTAATCTGTCCATTAGATGACTTTCCTTATTATAGAAGATGACTATTTAAGGCCCTATATACCCAAAGTGAGGAATCTTAGTTAGGGACGTCCCTCATAGATTTCTGGAAGTTTCCATTTTCCTAGGCTTTTGACTTTTCCCAGAGATGCCTGTCTAATTCAGTTTTTTCTCCCAGTTCTTTCTTCCTACATTATCCATGTTGTTGCCATCCTGAACCTTCTCCCACCAGGTCACTTCCATCCATCCTCCACAGATGCCTAATCTATTTCTGCTTCTCAGTGAGATTCAAGTGTCTCCACCTGGACCATCACTTTTACTTAGTTTCATTTCTTCTATGGTTTGTATCATGCTTACTTGGTACTTTTTGAATAAGTGAGTACTTACTATGTCTTTCTGGGTCTGGGTTATATCACTAGGGGATATTCTTTTATATTTCCATACATTTACTTGGAAATTTCATGATAATACTGTCTTTTAATGACTAATACACCACAATGTAAATATACCATATTATAATGCAATTATACCATATTTTGCTATCCATACTTTAGTTAAGTGACATCTATGTTGTTTGCAGATTATGGCAATTACAAACAAAACTGATACGGACATGGTTAAGCAAGTATCCTTTGGTGTGGTAGAGACTCTTTCGGTTACATACCCAAGAATGGTATAGCTGAGTTTTGTGGTAGATCTAATCTCAATTTTCTATGAGAATGCCAAATTTAATTACAAATGTTTCTACAAGTTTGCAGTCTTAATCAGCAATGGCAGAGCAGTCTATTTGTTCAACCTTCTTGCAAATATGAATATTCACTTGAGTTTTGATCTTAGCAATTCTTTTTTAAATTGGATATATTTCTTTATTTACATTTCAAATATTATTCCCAATTTCCTGTCCACAACCCCCATATCCCCTCCCTCTCCCCTATAAGGGTTTTCCCCCTCATTCATAACACAACTTACTGCCCGCCAACATTACCCTGCACTGCAAGGGGGGGTCCAACCTTGGTAAGACCAAGGGCTTCTCCTTCCACTGTTGCTCCAAAAGGGCTATTCTCTGCTCCGTATGAAGTTGGAGCTCTGGGTCATTCTATACACAGTCTTTGGGTTGTGGTTTAGTCCCTGAAAGCTCCAGTTGGTTGGCATTATTGTTCTTATGGGGTTGAAAGCCCCTTCAGCTCTTTTCCTCTAATTCCTCCAAATTGAGTCCCATTCTCAATTCAGTGGTTTGCTGCTAGCATTCACCTATGTATTTGAGGTGCTTTGGTTGTGTCTCTCAGGAGACATCTATATCTGGTTCCTGTCAGCATGCACTTCTTAGATTCATCAATCTTATCTAGTTTTGGTATATATATATATGGACCACATGTGGGGCAAACACTGAATGGCCACTGCTTCAGTCTCTGCACCAAATTTTGCCTCCATATCCCCTCCTATGAATATGTTTGTTCCCCCTTTTAAGAAGCAGTTAAGCATCCGCAGTTTGGTCATCATTCTTCTTGACCTTCATGTAGTCTGTGGATTGTATCTTGGGTAAGTTGAGCTTTTGGGCTAATGTCCACTTATCAATGAGTGCATACCATGTGTGTTTTTCTGTGTTTGGGTTACCTCACTAAGGATGATATTCTCTAGTTCATATCATTTGCCTATGAATTTCGTGAAGTCATTGTTTTTGATTGATGAATAGTACTCCATTGTGTAGATGTACCAAATTTTTGAATCCATTATTCTGCTGAAGGGCATCTGGGTCCTTTCCAGCTTCTGGCTATTATAAATAAGGCTTATGTGAACATAGTGGAGCAAGTGTCTTTGCTGCATGTTGGAGAATTTTTGGTTATATGCCCAGGAGAGGTATAGCTGTGTCCTCAGCTAGTGGAATGTCTAATATTCTAAGGAACCTCCAGACTGATTTCCAGAGTGGCTGTACCAGTTTGAAGTCCCAACAACAGTGGAGGAGTGGTCCTCTTTCTCCACATCCTCACCAGCATCTGTTGTTGCCTGAGTTTTTATCTGACTGGTGTGAGGTTGAATCTCAGGGTTGTGTTGATTTGTATTTCCCTGATGATTAAGGATATTGATCATTTCTTTAGGTGCTTTTGGCCATTCAAGTTTCCTCAGCTGAGAATTTTTTGTTTAGCTCTGTATCCCATTTTTAATAGTGTTATTGTTCTCTCTGGAGTCTACCTTCTTCAGTTCTTTGTATATTTTTGATATTAGCCCTCTATCAGATGTAGGATTGGTAAAGATCTTTCCCCAATCTGTTGGTTGCTGTTTTTTCCTATTGACAGTGTCCTTTGCCTTACAGAAGCTTTGCAGATTTATGAGTCCCCATTTTTTGATTCTTGATCATAGAGCATAAGCCATTGGTGTTTTGCTCAGGGAAATATTCCCCTCTGCCCATGTGTTCAAGAATCTTTCCCAATAGTTTTCCTATTACTTTGAGTGTATCTGCTTTGATGTGGAGGTCCTTGAACCGCTTGAACTTAGCTTTGCACAGGGTGGTAAGAATGGTTCAATTTACTCCACCATTGTTGGTGGAATTGCAGACTTGTACAACCATTCTGGAAATCAGTCTGGAGGTTCCTCAGAAAATTGGACATTGAACTACCTGAGGACCCAGATATACCTCTCTTGGGCACATACCCAAAAGATGCCCCAACATATAAAAAAGACACATGCTCTACTATGTTCATAGCAGCCTTATTTATAATAGCCAGAAGCTGGAAAGAACCCAGATGCCCTTTAACAGAGGAATGGATACAGAAAATGTGGTACATCTACACAGTGGAATATTACTCAGCTATCAAAAACAATGACTTTATGAAATTCATAAGGAAATGGAGGGAACTGGAAAATATCATCCTGAGTGAGGTAACCCAATCACAGAAAAACACACATGGTATGCACTCATTGATAAATGGCTATTAGCCCAAATGCTTGAATTGCCCTAGATGCACAGAACACATGAAACTCAAGAGGGATGACCAAAATGCAAATGCTTCACTCCTTCTTTAAAAGGGGAACAAAAATACCCTTGGCAGGGAATAGGGAGGCAAAGTTTAAAACAGAGGCAGAAGGAACACCCATTCAGAGCCTGCCCACATGTGGCCCATACATATACAGCCACCCACTTAGACAAGATGGATGAAGCAAAGAAGTGGAGGCCTACAGGAACCGGATGTAGATCTCTCCTGAGAGACAGAGGCAGAATACAGCAAATACATAGGCGAATGCCAGCAGCAAACCACAGAACTAAGAATGGGACAACCGTTGAAGGAATCAGAGAAAGGACTGGAAGAGCTTGAAGGTGCTCAAGACCCCATATGAACAATAATGCCAACCAACCAGAGCTTCCAAGGACTAAGCCAATACCCAAAGACTACATGGACTGACCCTGGGCTCCAACCTCATAGGTAGCAATGAATAGCCTAGTAAGAGCACCAGGGGAAGGGGAAGCCATTGGTCCTGCTAAGACTGAACCCCCAGTGAACGTGATTGTTGGGGGGAGGGCGGTAATGGGGGGAGGATGGGGAGGGGAACACTCATTCAGAAGGGGAGGAGGAGGAAACCAGGAAAGGGAATAACAATCGAAATGTAAATAAGAAATACTCAAGTTAATAAAGAAGTAAAAGAATGTTTTAATTTGCATTCTTATAGATGCTGACCTCCAGCTGAACCAGCACAATTCACTGAAAATGATATCTTTTTTTCCATTGAATGATTTTAGTGCCTTTTCAAAGATCAAGTGATCATAGGTGTTTGGGTTCATTTCTGGGTCTTCAATTCTGTTCCATTTCTCTATTTGCCTGTCGCTACACCAATACCATAAAGTTTTTATGACTATTGCTCCATATTCCTGCTTGAGGTCAGGGATGGTGATTCCCCCCAGAATTTCTTTTACTGTTGAGTATAATTTTCACTATCCTGGGTTTTTTGTTATTCCAAATGAATTTGCAAATTGCTCTTTCTACCTCTATAAAGAATTGAGTAGGAATTTTGATTGGGATTGCATTGAATCTGTAGATTGCTTTTTGGCAAAATGACCATTTTTACTATATTAATCCTGCCAATCCATGAGCATAGGAGATCTTTCCATCTTCTGAGATCTTCTTCAATTTCTTTCTTCAGAAATTGAAATTCTTGTCATACTGAACGTTCAATTGCTTGTTAAAGTCACACCAAGGTATTTTATATTTTTTGGCCCTATTGTGAATGATATCAGTACCCTAATTTCTTTTCAGCCTGTTTATCCTTTGGGGAGGGGAAGGCTACTGATTTGCTTGAGTTAATTTTATAATAGACACTTTGCTAAAGTTGATATCAGGTTTAGTATTTCTCTGGTGGAACTTTTCTTGTCACTTAAGTATACCATCATGTCATCTGCAAATAGTGATATTGTTACTTCTTCACTTCCAATTTGTCTTTGAACTCCTTTCATTGTCTAACTTCTTTGGCTAGGACTTCCACTACTATCTTGAATGAGTAGGGAGAGAGTGGGCAGCCTTGTCTAGTCCCTGATTTTAGTGGTATTGCTTCAAGTTTCTCTCCATTTAGTTTGATGTTAGCTACTGGTTTGCTTTATAATTAATGCTTTTACTATGTTTAGGTGTGGTCCTTGAATTGCTGATCTTTTCAGGACTTTTATCATGAAGGGGTGTTGAATTTTGTCAAATGCTTTCTCAGCAACTAGTGAAATGATCATGTGGTTTTTATCTTTGAGTTTGTTTATATAGTGGATTACTTGATGGGTTTCGGTATATTGAACAATCCCTGCATCCCTAGGATGAAGCCTACTTGATCATGGTGGATGACCGCTTTGATATGTTCTTGGATTCAGTTTGCAATAATTTTAGTGAGGAATTTTGCATTGATATTCATAAAGGAAATTTGTCTGAAATTATCTTCCTTTGTTGGTTCTTTGAGTGATTTAGGTATAATTGTAATGTGGCTTCATATAAGGAGTTAGTAGTACTTGTCTGTTTCTATTTTGTGGAATAGTTTGGACAGTATTAGTATGAGGTATTCTATGAAGGTTTGATAGAATTCTGCACTAAACCCATCTGGTCCTGGGCTCTTATTGGTTGGGAGATTTTAAAAACTGCTTTTATTTCTTTAGTAATTATGGGGTTGTTTAGATGGTTTATTTGTTCCTCATTTAACTTTGGTGCTTGATATCGGTCTAGAAAATTGTCCATTTCCTCCAGATTTTCCAGTTTTGTTGCAAATAGACTTTTGTAGTAGGATCTGTTGGTTTTTGGTTTTGTTTTTGTTTTTTTGTTTTGTTTTGTTTTTTTTTAGTTTCTTCAGTTTCTGTTGTTATGTATCCCTTTCATTTCTGATTTTGTTGATTTGAATACACTTTCTGAGACCTCTTAGATGGGCTAAGGATTTTTCTATATTGATGACTTTCTCAAAGAACAAACTCCTGGTTTTGTTGATTCTTTGTATAGTCCTGTTTGTTTCTTGTTGGTTGATTTCAGCTTTGAGTTTGATTATTTCCTACCTTATACTCTTCTTGGATGTATTTCTCTTCATTCTAAAACTTTTAGTTATGCTGTCAAGCTGCTGATGTATTCTCTTTTGCCAGGGTCCAACCCTGACAGAGGTCTTCTTCCTTGCTGGTTCTTCTTGAGGCAGCAGAGGGGGAAGAGCGTCGTTGTATTTAGGGTTGCTGTATAACAATAAGTTTACTTATCTAAGTCTTAGTTACTGTTACTGTAGCTGATTTACTTATCTATGTCTAAGTCACTATGCTCTGCTACTGTAACTGACCTGCCTTCTGTGTTCCTCTGAGGCCAGAAACTGCAGTCTCTGGCATTTAGCCCCTCACTCTAAAATAGCAGGAGATAAAGTAGAGGATTAATTGTTAGAGTCTTTTCCCTTTTGTCCCTATGCCTTTTGCTTGTCAGCCTAGGGGGAAGTTTGGAGCAATAAACTTCTATTGAACCAAGAGAAGTGAATAGCGCTTGCAGAAGGAAAAAATTTTACATAGCCAAATATGCCTAAACGTATATAATTTCATACATGGTTCATAAATGCATATTTATACATTTCCATTCTTATCAGTTGGGAATAGCTTACATATCTTCTTACAATTACTTTCTTACACACACACATCCATACATTCTTACAATTACATACTTACACACACACATCCATACTTACATATGCATATGGAGCAAAAGACCAAGCATTGGTGCAGAAAGATCTCACTCATTCTGGATGAAAGATGAACTCCAATCTTTATTACATAGAGAAAGAAATACCTTCTATCCTTTTGATGCTAAATGAATTAAACCCAAGTTTGTAAGAGAAAAGGTTTGTTCCTTTTAATAAGACTAAGCCTGCCTTGCTACTAAGAAAGGACCTGTTCTGTCCCATGGTAAGGAGAAACCTGCCTACTCCTTCTGCTCTCTATAGCTTCTTCTTTTTCCCTCCTTTTCCTCTGCAGTCTGCACATTGCTCTCTTAGTATTTTAAGTTACCAATAGTCTCTAAGTTATTCTGCATTTCTTCTCAGCCCAGATCTTTTTAGCTCAGTTCTCCTTAGCTCAATTCAGCTCAGTTCTCCTTCACTCAGTTCTGACTCTTCAGCCCAGCCCCTCTCCAGCTCAGTCCTGACTCTTCAGCTCAGCCCCGTCTAGCTGTCTCCATTCTTCACCTCAGTCCTCATCCCTTAAAAATCTTTCAGAATACATGATCACATGTTACAAAGTTCATCACAAGTTCATATGAAAAATCACATTATAAATTGAAATAGAAGTTTACAACAGAGAATGTTTACATGCATATCCATCAGGAGTAATTATCTGGCTAACTATCGATCACCTGTCACAGCTCCACAGGTTCAGTGAAGGTTTAAAATGATAACTAAGTTATTAGTGAAGTTTTATATAGATAAACCCAGTCAATATTTTATCCTCTGACCTAGCACCTATAATAAATCATTAGTTCCCTTTTTATGACCTTTGGTTAATTGTGTTATAACCTCTTGGAATGTGCTCTGAGTAGTATAAAGTCTGGTCACTATCTAAGAGCAATTAACTGGTGACAGAATTCACCAGTGCAGGAGACTGGCAGAATTCTCAGTGCAGTTTTAACTCTCAGAAAAAGACTTAATAGCAGTCCCACTATAAAAGAACTTAATAATCACTGATATAATTTCAGGAATTCTTATAGAATCATCATTAAGATTTAAGAAGTCATCTATTTGTCTATATAGTATCACAGAAGACAGTACATCTTCGTAGATCTACAAATATCTGTTCCAGAGAGGTGTACTATTACTTAATGATTGTTATATATGTCTAATAATAACAACAGGAAAAACATTTTAATAGCAGGAATCTTTCCTAAAATGACTCTTTTATAGTTTTGCTAAATAAGGGTGAACCAGTCGCAGATTATATAATAACCCGAGGCTGGCCGTCTCAGGATGATCTCCTGCTAGTTATTAGCTTGTTCCATAATGACTCCCAACACTCTCTTCTGTTTCTTTTTGCAGGCACTCGGAGCTATGAGTTTTCCTCTTAGAACTGCTTTCATGAACTGGAAGAGCTTGAAGGGGCTCGAGACCCCTATGAACAACAATGCCAAGCAACCAGAGCTTCCAGGGACTAAGCCACTACCTAAAGACTATACATGGACTGACCCCGGACTCTGACCTCATAGGTAGCAATGAATATCCTAGTAAGAGCACCAGTGGAAGGGGAAGCCCTGGGTCCTGCTAAGACTGAACCCCCAGTGAACTAGATTGTTGGAGGGAGGGCGGCAAGGGGGGGAGGATGGGGAGGGGAACACCCATAAAGAAGGGGAGGGGGGAGAGGGATGTTTGCCCGGAAACCGGGAAAGGGAATAACACTCGAAATGTATATAAGAAATACTCAAGTTAATAATAATAATAAAAAAAAAAAGAACTGCTTTCATTGTGTCCCATAAGTTTGGAAACGTTACACCTTCATTTTCGTTGAATTGTAGGAAGTCTTTAATTTCTTTCTTTATTTCTTCCTTGATCAAGTTGTCATTGAGTAGAGCATTATTCAACTTCCATGTATATGTGGGCTTTCTTTCTTTATCGCTGTTATAGAAGACAAACCTTATTCTGAGGAATGTTGTTTAAATATCTGTTAAATCCACTTGTTTCATAACTTCTTTTAGTTTCTCTATTACTCTGTTTCATTTCTGTTTCCATGATCTGTCCATTGATAAGAGTGGGGTGTGGAACTCTCTTACTAATATTTTGTGAGCTGCAATGTATGATTTGAGATTTAGTAAGGTTTCTTTTATAGATGTAGGTGCCCTTGCATTTGGAGCATAGATATTTAGGATTGTGAGTTATCTAGGTGAATTTTTCCTATGATGAATATGAAGTGTCCTTCCTTACCTTTTATGATGACTTTTGGTTTAAAGTCAATATTATTCGATATTGGAATGGCAACTTCAGCTTTTTTCTTCGGTCCATTATCTTGGAAAGTTGTTTTCCACAATTTTCTTGGAGGTATTGCTGTCCTTGTTTGTGAGGTGTGTTTCCTATATGCATCAAAATGCTGGGTCCTCTTTAAGTATTGAGTCTGTTAATCTATATCTTTTTGGGGGTGGTGAATTGAGGCCATTGACATTGAGACATATTAAGGAATAGTGATTGATGCTTCTTGTTATTTTTGTTGTTAGAGGTGGAATTATGTTTGTGTGTCTCTCTCTTTTTGGTTTCATTGCAAGGAGATTACATTCTTGCCTTTTGTATGGCATTGTTTCTCTCCATGTGTGGCGGTTTTCTATCTATTATCCTTTTTAGGACTGAATTTGTAGAAAGATATTGTGTAAATTTGGTCTTGTCATGGAATGTCTTGGTTTCTCCATTTATATTAATTGAGAGTTTTGCTGGATAAAGTAGCCTGGCTAGCATTTGTGTTCTCTTAGGGTCTGTATGACATCTGTCCAGGATCGTCTGGCTTTCATAGTCTCTGGTGAGAAGTCTGGTGTAATTCTTATAGGTCTGCCTTTATATTTCACTTGACATTTTTCCCTTACAGCTTTGAATATTCTTTCTTTGTTTTGTGCATTTGTTGTTTTTCTATTATATAATGGGAATAATTTATCTTCTGGTTCAATTTCACTGGAGTTCTGTAGGCTTCTTGAATGTTTGTGGGCATTTCTTTCTGTAGGTTAGGGAAGTTTTCTTCTATAATTTTGTTGAAGATATTTACTGGTCCTTTAAGTTGAGAGTCTTCACTCTCTTCTATACCTAGTATTCTTAGGTTTGATGTTCTCATTGTATCTTGGATTTCCTGGATGTTTTGGGCTAGGAGCTTTTTGCGATTTACATCATCTTTGACAGTTGTGTTGATGTTTTCTATGTTATCTTCTGCCCCTGAGATTCTCTCTTCTATCCCTTGTATTCTGTTGGTGATGTTTTCATCTATGACTCCTGATCTCTTTCTTAGCTTTTCTATCTCCAGGGTTGTCTCCTTTTATGTTTTCTTTAATGTTTCTATTTCGATTTTTGAATCCTGTATGGTTTTGTTCAATTCCTTCACCTGTTTTGTTGTGTTTTCCTCTAATTCTTTAAGGGATTTTTGGGTTTCCTCCTTAAGGGCTTCTACTTGTTTATTTGTTCTGTCCTGCATTTCTTTAAGGGAGTTATTTATGTCCTTTCCATCCTTATCATAAAGTGTGATTTTTAAATCTAAATCTTGCTTTTCCTGTGTGTTTGGCTATCCAGTATTTTTGTTGGTGGAAGAACTGGGCTCTGATGATGTCAAGTAATCCTGGTTTCTGTTGCTTAGGTTTCTGTACTTGCCTCTCGCAAATGGGTTGTCTCTGGTATTTGCTTGTCTTGCTCTTTCTGAAAGTGGTTTGACCCTCCTGTGGGCTTCTCTGTCAGCACTCCTTTAGAACTGTTTTCCTGCATTCTTTCTGCTGTTTCTGGAAAAAGGTGTTCTGCTCTCAGGTGTGTAGGCACTCCTGGTGTTCGGCTCTCTTCCCCATAGGATTTGGGTGCAGGAACTGTGGGATGGGATCCATTCAGTTCAGGGCACAGCCAGAAACAGAAAATGCCCTGTTCCAGAGGACTTCTGCTTCTGTGTGTCCTGAGTCCAACAGGCAGGTCACATGTACCAGAAATGTGGGTCTTACCTCTGCTCTCAGGTATGTATGTGCTCCTGGTGACTGTCTTCCAGCTCATGGGGCAAGCCACTCCAGCTTGTGTCTTGGATACATTTGCCTCAACAACCTTTTTCCAGCCCTTTATTCTGAGACAATATGCTGGTTGGCTTACTGGATGGATCCTCAGATCTATGGCCTAGCTGGAGTGGCCAAGGAGTTAGAGCTCTTTGATGGGAGGCTGGAGGAGGTCAGTTGGCCTTACCCCTTCTGTGGCTGCTACCGCCTTGGAGTTCATGGCAGATGAGTTACACGAGGGAAATAAGAGCTGGAGCCACAGAGCAAGAAGTAGCCTGAGCAACAGGGTTGTTGGCTGGGGTCAAAGTCAGAGTCTCAATAAAACTAGCACTCTCAGACAATCTTTGGTGAAATAACTGCTGCACTTTATTCTTTGTGGATAGAACCTTACAAACATTTGGGTTCTAAGTAGAATCTAGAGGCAGATGTTTTCTATTGGCTTGGTCTGAGATGTTAGGGATGCCTCATCTGCATGTGGAAGGACTTTAGGTGTTGTCCTTACTGATCATCACAGTCCTCTCAATGAGATATCCTGGCCATTTTTTTTTCCAGGACAGGAATCTGTTTGGGAGTAGATTTAACTACCTACCATCTCAATTATAAGAACTGGCCGAGTTCCGCAATCTGCTTGACTTTTAAAGGTTTTGTGTTTGGTGGAATGGTCTACTGCCCCAGAGTAAAACCTATCCTTGAGGTTGAAGTATGTTCCTGGTATGCAACAGAGTGGTGGATTCTGTTTTTCTCTACATTCTGTTAACCTGTATCTTTTTATTAGTTAATTGAGTCCACTGATGCTGTGAGATATTAATAACCAATGCTTGCTATTTCCTGTTGTTTTAATGTTGGTGATGATGTGTTTATGTGTGTGTACTTGTGTATGCTTCCCTTATTTTGTTTTTGCTGGTTCAGAATTATTTATTTTCTGTTTTCATATGTTTAGTTAAACTCCATGTATTGAAGTTTTCCTTCAAATATATTCTGTAGGAAAGATTTCTGCATAGATATTGTCTAAATTTCATTTTGTCATGGGATATCTTGTTTTCTCCATCTATGGTGAATGATAGTTTTGCTGGATATAGTCTAGGTTGGCACATGTGGGGTTTTTAAGAGGCTATAAGACATCTGTCCAGGCTCTTCTAGCCTTTTGTGTTTCTGTTGAATAGTTGGGTGCAATTCTGATAGGTTTGTCTTTGTATATTACCTTGCCTTTTTCCTCTCTGAATTTTAATATTCTGTCTTCATTATGTAAATTTTGTGTTTTGATTATTATGTGGTTGTAGAATTTTCTTTGTTGTTCCAAACTATATGGTATTATCTTTATGTTAAAAATTTTTTTCTGTGATTTTTTTTTTGGTTGAAAATATTTTCTGGGTTTTTGAGATAAGAATCTTTTCCTTCTTTCTCTATTTTCTTATGTTATTTTTTCTTTTCATAGTATCTTGAATTTCCTGGGGTTTTTTTGTCAGAAAATTGAATGAAGATAACATTTTCTTTCATGGGTATATCAATTTCTATTATAATAGCTTCTGTGACTATGGTTCCCTCTTTTCTCATCAGTATTGTGTTGGTGATGGTTGTGTCTGTTGTTTATGTTTTCCTACTTAGGTTTTCCATCTCTAGGATTTCCTCAATTTCTGCTATCTTCATTTCTCTATTTCTGTTTCTATTTCCATGTTCAACTATCTTCAACAGTTTTATTCAATTCCTTTATATGTATGATTGATTCAGTTTGTCTCTTTCAGGGATTTATTAATTTCTTAAAAGGAATCTATTGTTTTCATAATATTGGATTTAAGATCATTTTCTCACATTTTCACTGTGTTAGGATATCCAGGACTTGCTACAGCAGGATAGAAAGACACTTGCAGCGCCATATTGCCCTAACTTTTGTGGATATTGGTCTTAAGCTATCCTTTACCAGTTTATGACCTGGTGTTTGGGTTATTGTAGATGTAGATGCTGATTTCTGTGTTTATCTTTGTTAGATAGGTGTTTTGTGAGTTTTTCCACATAGTTTCTGTTTTTTCTGTGTCTTCTGGCGCAAATAACCTGGAGTTCTGGTGAACTAGAATGTCTTACTGTCCAGTATGGTGTTCCACCTGGCATTTTTGAAGCCTGTGTGCCCTCTGAGGTTTTGGATACTAACTTTTACCTCTGGGGTTGCTAGTACAAGCATGGCCTGGGTTCCTTGGTACCAGGGTGCCTTCTGAGAATGTAGGCAGAGGTTTGGGACAGTAAATGGGGTACAGTGGCTATGTGAAGTTTACCAAAGTTGCATGTCACTTACAAGGAATCGGGTGAGGAAGAAGTTCTTACTTGGTTGTCCCTACTGCTGAAGGACCTCCTGGAATGCAGGCAGAGTCGGGGCCTGAAAAAAAGTGGTACACAGCCAACAGACTGCAATTTATCACTGTTGAGTATAGTTTAAGGGGACTTCCTCTTTGGATTTTTGAGGAAGCACATTCATTACTCACAATGTTCCTATGACTCATCTAAGATCGTACGTTAAAAGCTTCTATTTTTGAGTCTGGCCAAAAGCAGAAGGCTTTTCAGCAAGTACAGATTGCTTTGCAGGCCATTCTGTAATTTGGGCCAGATGACCTAGCTGACCTGATCATATGTCAGTGAAAGATAAGTATAGTGTTTGAAACATTTGGCTGACACTTATGGGTGAATTATAGCAACAACCTTGTAATTTTGGAGGTTGGTGTTGATATGATGAGCTATGGAGCTCAGTGGGAACCTGAAAAACTTAATGCCATGTACCAGGCTATAGATATCTACGAGAAAGTATGAGAGAAAGAAATCAATGATGAATTTGGGGCATTTTTCTACCAAAGTTCTTAGTCAAGCTACTCATTCAACAGATTGAGGTCTTAAAGATGCTTATGTCTGGAAAATGGTTAACAAATCATGATGATCTGTTGCTATTATTCATAACAGGTCTTGGTTCTAAATGTTTTCTGCTTATAAGATTAAATAAGAACTTCCTAAGTTTCAAAACAATTTGACCCTGTTTATACCATGATTACATAACAGGTGTCAGATGTCTATCTGAATCAGATCGATATGAATATAGCTCTGAGTACATTGTCCATTATAGTAAGTATGTCCCCCCTCTCCTTTGGTGATTCAATGTTTTTACCTGGTCCTTGTAACATTGGCCTATCATTGTATTTAATTTATACAATTGAGCCTCATAGACTTTGCATACAATGGGGAGGCATGGTAGAAAACTTAAAATATGCTTTTGTTATTCTTATAAATCTCTTTTTTAAGTGTCTAGCAAAAGTTATGCTATACCGTTGTGAAACATTATACTTTGAGTGGAAAATCCATTAGATTATTCCATTTTTCTTTAACATTTGGATTTCTTCATCAATAGTAATTCAATGGATAAGAGTACACTCCAGATCATTCAAATTAAGGCATCTTTTGGTCCATATTTCCTTCAACCATTAAATAGAATAAAATACTGCTGCCATTTTTAATTGCTCCAGTTTGAATTTTAAACATTTGCTTAATTGTTTCATATTTATAAATTCTGTTGCATATAGTTTTGTTTCTATCTTTGTTACATGTCATTAAACTCCATACATAAAAATATTTACCACAATTCTGCTTGAATGCATTAGAAAAATCAATGAAGTTCTACAGAATGATTGTCTTTGTTCTGTTAGGTTGCAATTTCTACTACATATCAAGAGGCTTGCTTAGAATTGAGTCTGATTATGGTTCTTGGAGAAAATATGGTCTAGAGGGCACCATATGGCATCATTAAATTTTCTGTGACATATGTTCAGAATTTTCTCCATTGTGAGATGCACAGACAATGCAGGACTAATGTACTAAGAGAGTGCTAGCAAGGACAACACTGCTGAAGATAGCAGTGATGATGCATCCTATAACACAGATACAAAGACAGTGTTCTTAGGTAAAATAAGCCAATCAGAAAGTGAGAATTTAATGATTTCAAAATTATTTGTGTCCTCCTAAGTTAGACAGTCCCAGTAATTTCTAATCAGAGGGCTAAATTTTATTTCTGACGTCCTTTCATGCTGTGTTTTAAGCTTTCAGTGTAAGTCTTCCAATTCTATGATGAGGGCTTTCATTTGAACTTTAGCAGTGTCAGTTTAATGGCTACTGGATTAAATATTCTTTCCCTTACTTGGAAACACTTAGGTTATTTATGTGCATCTGAAGTTGGAAATCTGCATTTAATGTCATTATTTTCCTCTGGGGCTGTATCTAGATATGTGAGAATATAAACATTGATATCAATACTTACTGTCCCATAAATGTTCACATTGTTTACATACAGAGTCACTAAGTTTTTTTGATCCTCACAACAGTTAAATCAAGATTACTAGTTGCATTTATCTTATATATTTTTAAAATTATTTCACATAGTGGGTTCTGAATGTTCTTTATGAATATGAATATCTTCATGAATATCTTTAGTAATTAGAATTTTCACATGGAGATCCAGTTCCAGATGCTATCAAATCGGTGAGAGAAATTTATCTTACAATTATTTTTTGTAGAAGCAGTCTCAGTAAGTCTATATTATTCAATGTCATTTAAAGAACCAATAAATAAATAAATATACATGACAGAGAGGAAATACTAAATTGGTAATGAGATAGATATTTCAGAAATAAATATCTTGGTAGGATAGGAACCAAGTAGCTTGTTAGTCCATGCCACTGGGTGCCTCTCTTTGAGTGCTTCTTCTGTCAGTCTACATTGGAGAACTGAAGAAACTGAGTTAAAATGTCAGTTTAGAGTAAAGCAGCTATGTTGCTGATGGGGAAAATGTGGTCATCAGCAAAGAGCGAAAGTGGCAGGGAGAAATCATGAACCCATTCTAAATGAAGGTATATTAGCTCATTTAAAACTGCTAATATATATCCTCACCCATATTCCCAAAGAAATGTCTTTTAACTGATATCATATCCAACCAAATAAGGTTCCAAGGTCAGTCATCAGAGCCAATGAAATTCTCAGCAAAAGGGCTATTGTTATCCCTTTTATTATCATATATTATTTCAAAGTATATTATAGAATAATGAAAACAAAAATTACATGATATTATTTTACAAGTTGATAAATATATCAAAGGAATAAAGAATTGGCTACAAACTAGGCAGCTCACAGCCATCTGTAACTCCATTTCCAAGTGGTCTGGCATGTTCCACTGGCCTCTACAGGCTCCAATGTTCATATGTACAGACACACATGACTATAAATAAAATGAAAATCCATGTTAAAATTAATAATTTAAAGGAAAAGTATATAACAGTATATAAACAGTGGTTTATTATATATTTAGAGTAGCAATGAATGATTAAAACAGTAGAAAATGAAAATATATTGAAGGATTCATACATACATTGTAGTAAAATATCAAATACAGGAAATTTCACATGTAGTAAAAGCTTGCTAACAGGAGTTTGGTATAGCTGTCCCTTGAGAAGCTGTGTATACAGGTGGTGGATACATGCAGCTAACCATGGGACTGAACACTCCTCCCAATGGAGGGGTTAGGAGAAAGACTGAAGGAGGTGAAGGGGTTTGCAACCCCAAGGGAAGAACAAGAACCAAACAGATCCCCCAGAGCTCCCAGGGAGTAAAGCACAAGTCAAAGAGTAAACATGGAGGGAACCAGGTCTCCAGCTGCATATGTAGCAGAAAATTGCCTTATCTGCCAGCAGTGTGAAGGGAGTACTTTTTCCTGTGGATGCTCGATGTCCCAGTGTAGGGAAATGCTAGGGCACTGAGGCAGGAATGCATGGGTGGGGAAGCACCCTCATAGAAGCACAGGGAAGGGGAGGAGATAAGAGGTTTGCAAAGGGGAAACTGGAAAGAGAGATAACATTTGAAATGTAAATAGACAGAATAACCAATAAAAAATATATCACCTATTGTGAGGAGTACTGCTCTCTGTCCCTTCTTTCTCTCTTTGACTCTCTTCTCTCCCTGACTACTTTCTTTCTCTCCCCAGTTTCTTCTCCTCACCCTCCACAGGTTCCTGGCCAGGCCTCTCCATCATCCTCCCTCCTGCCCCTCCCCCACCCCATCTCTCTTCCTCCCCCCCTCTCTCTACAACTGAAGCAAATAATTTTCATTCTTGAGCTAAATGTACAGCTCTATATTATTTTGGTTATAAAAATGTTAGAAGCCACATGTTGCAAGCAAATGAACATAGACCATGGAAGTCCTACATACTCAATCATCCACAGGGGTTTTTGTATGCAAACTACTTATATTTCTTCCAAAAACGTAGTTTTAGATTTCATCCAGTTGTTGGTCATAGCACATTTTTATCATTCATGGTTAAATTTGAACATTCCTGGCATTTCTACCCTTTTCAACTCTTATTGATTTAAACTCTAAAGCCTTCAACCACAGGGTTATATGACATCTGTAGACTTTAAGACTTATCATTCTTTATTTGTAATGACACATTATAGTTCAATAGATTTCCTTGCTAGAAGTCTGGGTCTGAAATATCTTTTGTCGTAATTGATTTCAGAATCAAATGCTAGATTTATATTGATTATTACCATGAAGCCATTCATGATTACTGTGACTTCTCTAACATGATGGTTAATTTTGTATGGCATGTCATGGTAACCTAGAGTAATGAGAACTGACAGTCTGTCTGGTTCAAAGTGATTGTTTTATCTACTACAGAGTGAAAAATAACAGTTTCACCACTGTAGCGAATTAGGTAACATGGTGAGACCAACAGTTTTGATTAAAACATGTCTTTGTGTCAAGGTTTGAAAGCACTGAGAGAATGGTATATATGATGATAGGTCTATTAATTTCTAAAGAGGTTGACATTTAGGAAATGGCTGTTTATTATAAGTTACATAGAAATTGCAGACATTGATTTTTTTTAACATTACTTCCTAAGACCATCAAATGTTTCCCAGATAGAGAATTGGAATTAGTACAGAGATTGTACATGTTTAGATATGAGATATTCATTCTTTAATAAAGATTAATATATTATTATTACTTAAGATACAAACTAAACGCCAATGTTCCAGTGAATCTGGTTCAGATGTAAGCAACATATAAATTAACACCTTTAAAATCCGGGCATTCTAATTTCTGAGAATTGCTGTTATAATTCAAATAATAAACTGTCCTGTGACAAAAGGCTCTCTCTGCCTTCACAAAGAAATAGGATTCCTGAATCAGTTTTTATGCTAGTGTTTTAAAATAAGTTTTTGTGAATTTTCCTGTTCTTGTTTGTTTTTTACTTATCTTTCTTACCTGAGATTCCCTTGAGAAAGGTAAGTAAAGTTTTTGTTTTCTCTCAATTTCTGGAACAAAATAATCACTCATACTTTTCAATTCAATGGTTACGTGTTTGCCCAGCTCCTTCTGTGAGAGGAAAATATAATAGAATTTGGTAGGCATGGAAAAGATAACATATCAGTTATTAAATACAAGTAGAAGAGGTAAATGGAGACCATTTTCTAGATAATTCATGAATTAATGTGGTGAAACACATGATAGACATGTAGAAGTGATTATGTAAGAAAGAGGGAAAATTAAAACAAAAGATGTAAAGTACCAAAAATTGAGTTCCATGTATAAACACATATTTCCATGCCTATGACTGTGAAAAGATCATGTACTGTCCTTTACATTAGTAGTAAAAGCAAACAAGATAATCCACAGAGTCCTAAATTAGGCATCATGGTGTACCAGCATACCTATATTTCCCGAATTCCAATGTAGAATAAAATCTTCATTGGAAAGAAGATAAACCAAACCGGAAGAAATGTCCTCTTAAAACACAAACCAAAAGAAATAACTATTTTCAAATTCCAGTCATCCATAGTGATGATTTACAGACACTAGAAGTTGACTCTGCTCTTCTTCATCTGTTTATTTCTCCAAATTTCCACGAGCATTCAAGATAACAGAGGTTACATGACTAAAGATTGTACTGATGTACTTGTTAGAAGCACTTATGTGATGCTTTGATCCCAAGAGCTCACCAGAGTTTGGAAGCAAGTACTCTAGGTACACAGATTGAATGCATAGTTAAACCAGGAGCCTGTTCCTCAAAGCCTGTTTTATCAAAGCAATTATCTAGAAATCAGGTCCTCACACTAAGCACAATGTCATAGCTACCAATCTCTTTGCAATTTAAAACCTATTAAATAACCTAATTGTAAGAACTATCAAGCCAGGTTAAATACAGTGTCAATTGACTAAAACATCATAGAAATAGTGTAACGAGAAACAAGGTGTTTAGTACTGAATACTAGCATCATTTATAGTATCCTCCTGTGTTCTAGACAGTGACTAATACTCAAGAGAAACAAATACAAACTAATATTTTAGTTTCAAATTGTAGAATTCAGAAAATGGCACTTATATTCTTTAAACATGCTAGAATAATGGATATGTAAAAATAATCAGAATTAAAATCAAAATATCATGCCAGCTTCTCAGGTATGATTAAGCTGTTTTGGCAATTTTAATGCGAGCTTAATACACTCATATACACATACATAATTACACACACACACATACACACATATACACACACACACGCGCATGCACACACACACACACACACATACCACATACACACATAACTTGGATAGATTTCTTTTACAATATTAATATATCATCTTTTCCACATAAGCAGTGTTGATTAGATTCTGCTTTTTATTTTCTGCTATTTATACACATATGAACATATGGATGAGCTGGCAAAAATGGAAAAGCATATTTAGTTTCTCTCTACTGCATGAAACACATGTGTCTATATGGAGAATCACCATGGATATCTAATTAATACATATTCTGACTTTCTGTGCTTTGAAAACAGGTTTCACCCTATTTAATCCATTCAAAATACTATTTCATATTTACCATTTTTTGTGTCCTTATTGAATTAAGTGCAAATTATTTAATACATAAAATATGTATATATAAATTTGAAATTATTTACTTTAAATGTTTTATAAATTAGTTATCTTTAGTACTTTGTTTTCACAGATGATTTTGTTATTCATAGTGTTCCTCAAAGCCAAATATGCTTTCAAAATGGACATCTGTCACATGAATGACACTTACTGAAGGCCAAAGTATAATCTGGACATTATTTGGGCAATCAAATATGTCTCACTGGAAATTGAGAAAACGTCCCAAATAATGGCAGAGTTATCTTTTAAAATATTTTCATGATTCTCCTGCCTTCATCTCCTTCAGAAAAGCCTACTGGCTTGTGCTACCACAGTTTGAAAATTAAATATAAGTAATATATTGTCATAGTTACCGTTGCTTACTCTCTCTTATCTCTGCCTCCTTTCCTCTCTTTCTGGCTCTACTCTTCCTCTCATATACTCTTTTTTCCATGAGTTCAGATCATAGGCAGGCAGCCCATGCTACTATGTATTCATGATAAAAAACATCACGACATATTCAGAAGACAGTGTTTCATAACTTTCTACTCCATTTTGTAATTCTGATAATCCTATTTGTACTTGGAGTGAAATATATGGCTTATTTCTTTCAAATGTTCCTTCTTCTCAGCTTGTTAACAAGTCAATGAAGTGCACTTACAAGACTTTGCAAAATGATTCAGGATCAGACCTAGACTATGACACAGAAAGAGATGTATAGGATGCATTTTGACTATGTTAATTTGGCAGAGTCAGAAGTACATTCTTCCATGTGGCCTGTGGCCTCCTAGCTATAGGCTTTGATCCAGCTCATTCTTCCAGTTGGGGGTTTTCTCTCTTGAAAAATGACTTTACTTTCATTGAGAATATGGTTTATTAACTCCCATGATTCTTGAACATAAAATGTGAAGAAGTGTATTTGAGTCTAATCTTTCATAAATAAACTTTTATAATACATTCAATTTTTAAAAACATAAAAATAATATTATGGAAAACATACTTTCAAAAATAAATGTTCTAGAAATATTTGCATAGCACAAAATATAATAATGTTATTTATAAGGAGGAACAACACAAAACGATCTAGATTTAACCATTAAATGCATAGGAAAAATAAATTTTTAATAATTTTCTTATATTATTTAGTTGCAGAAATTTGGAAAGACTTTATATTTCATGTTCTGGTTGTGCTGATAAAAGCAAAATACAACTCAAGAAAATGAATTTGATACAAGTAACTATGATGAAATTATAGTTTTCCTTTTAACTCACTGCCCTACACGTGATTAAGCTTAGATACTGAGCATATTCTGAGTTTTAAAATGAACATTACTTCTGTACATAGTCTTTAAAAATTATATCATATATCACATTTAAAATGTTTTCAGTCTATAATTGGTTTACTGAGCATGCAAGGCTAAAAGCTCTCTCAATTAGATGCTGGCGTTTCTGTTCTCATTTCCTTATATCTTACATTTGGATTACATTTGGATTTAAAATTTTAAACTTACATGTACTAGATATAATTAGCACAAACAAGAGACATTCTGCTCTGATCACTCAATTTAACCAGATGCCTAGTTTTGTCTGTAATTTACTATCTTGACTGCCTAGAAATAAGGATTTTCAATTTAGTGGCAAAATATAATTAGTCCATAAATACAGTCTAAAGTGAGCACAGTTTCCCCTGACATCTAATTCTAAGTAAGTTTTAAATGAGAATTTCTTACACTAAATGACAAGGAGTAAGTTCTTGAGGGCAATTTTTGGATATTTTACAAAACATGGAATTTGAACTTCTATCTGAATTTTTCATGTGCTTAAAACTAAATATGATCCCATTTTTAAAGTAAAACTCAACTTAGAAGGTTGTAAAGATAAAAGAGTTATTATATTTGCAATTTTATTTCTAGAAATTGTACTTAAAAGATTCTTGAGGAATTAAGTGATCTCATACCATAAAACTCATATTATAAAAGAATAAAGAATTAGCTAAATGGTTAGTGGAATTTGATAAACAGAAAATACATTTAATAAATGACTAATAGCAATTCTTTGAAACTCATCCTTTTAAATAAACATGAATGGAAATTTAGACTTGTAAAATCCTTTGTTACTGATTACCAGTTTGGAATCCCAGGAAGCCAATATCTATGTTACTCATTTAAATTTCCAAAGCTTTTTCATATTATTGATATTTAAAGTCAAAGTCTATAATTATATTTGCAGAATTTCTTTTTAAAATGGAAACAAAAGGAAAAATGAATAAAAAGTTTATGGTCTTAATGGGATTGCTGTGGGGTTGAATTGCAGAATATTCTGTATTTGTTCTAATTTTCAATTTCGTCTTCTACCGCTGAATTTACATTCAACTATGTTATTACAAGTTTTTCTCAGTCTCATCCCAGTTTCAAAACAAGAAGCCATCTTAATATTGTACAATTATAATCAGAAGCAATTACTAATTCATCTTTTCTAAAATATTACACTGGAAATGATCGTAGTGACATCCAATCCCTGCCATCCTGATCACCAACGTTTCAACTTCTGTGCTAAATGAATAACTCCTACAACTATACTATTCATCAAAGCATATCTATCTGTTGATCATCCCAATTTGACAAGTAAACAGTATACAAATTTAAATAGTAAAATACAATATGTGTTTGCCACTCTATAACCGATGGACAACATTTTATATCAGCTAGAAATCTGGTAGTAAACTATCTTAAAAATCCCATGAACTATGTCCTTGCAGTGGTAAAAGGCCAGGACTTATGATATGAAATCTCCTAGTTTCTATACCCAGATATCATGTCTCCATTATGCCATAATGTACTTTTAGAATTCTAATAAAAAAATAAACGTTTTCTTCTTTATGATGCTCTTTTATGATATATTATTATCATTATTATTATTACAGAAAATTAAAGAATTCAAAGTTTATTATGGTTCAAAAATGTGTGTGTTCACAACATATGCAGATGTGAGCATGTTTAAGTTCAGCCACTTAATATTTGACAAAGATACCAAAAACATAGCTGGGCAAAAGAAAGAAATTTCAGTGAATGTTTGGAAAACTGGATATCCATATTCAGAAGAATAAAATTAGATTGGTGTCTATCACCTTGTAGAAAAAAAAATTAAAATGGATCAAAGACATAAATGTGGAACCTGAAACACTGAAGCTTTTGAATAAAAGCATATGTATTCTTCAATGCAATAAAGCTCTAGGAAATGATTTCATGGACAGGACACTTCTTATTCTAGAATTCAGTCCAAATCTTGACAAATGGAATTCATAAAACTAAAAAGCTTTAGCACAGCTAAAGAACCAATCAATAAGATAAATAAGAGGCCCAAAGATGGAAAGAGATACTTTTGCAAGGTATCCTTGTGACAGGGGATTAATGTTCAGCATATATAAAGAACACAATAAACTAAGAAGTTTTATGTAGATTGTTGGTTTAAACTCTGTGTTCTAGAATTTATCTAGGCAGTTATCATTGGCAAACAGAACTGTAGAACTGGAGAGAAAACATTGGTAAGATCTTTTATTTTGTTTGTATTTTCTGATCAGATCTGGACATATAGACACCTTCTATAAGTTCTAAGTCTGATAATGACAGAGCAAGTTAGGGCAGAATATAGAATGTATGGTTGGGTTGGATATCATGGTTGGAAATGGCTTGGGTACAAGGAAGTCTTGTGAAGAGATAGGTCACAAAGACATTTGCTCAACTATATTCATGGCAGTTTCATTCATAATAGCCAGAAACTAGAAACAACCTAAATGTCCTCCAATTGAAAACTGTCTAAAGAAAGTGTAGTACATTTACACAAAGGAAAGATTAGAAATTTAAACTACAAGCTTTAAAATGATTGTTGCATATTTAAAAACTTTAGAATTTCATAAATATAGTATATATTTATATCATTTCTTTCCTCATTCTCTTACCTAATACCTCCATATATGCTTGCTCAATGAATTTATTATTACTGATATGTATCTGTGCACTGCAGGTCTGGCCACATGTGCATGGATAACCCATCAGGGGGAATAATGAATCACCCTGGAGAAGACTGCACCTCCCTCCCTCTACAGTCATTAACTGCCAGTAACTTCTTAATCAAAGGATAGAGATATGTGAAGTTTAACAGTCAATATCAGAATATCAAGCCTGTATAATCTTCATGACCCAAATTCCCAAGGGAGTGCCAAAGCTAGAAATAGATTTTATTTATCTGAAATTCCATTACTAAACAAATGTTTTGGGATGGGCATTGTGTTCAATGGCTATCTAATTCACTAGATAACATTTAATAAAATCCTGATTAGTGTTTGTTTTCCATATGTGTTGGTTTATGGCTTCTTTAATATATTAAAAAATATATAGATGTTTCTATATACGTTGATTTATCTATATATTCTGAATCATCTTGTGATATATTCTACACTGTTAAAATAAATGCAGACTTAAGGACTTTTAAACAATAATTAATTCTTTAATAATAATGAAAGAAGACCTCCACATCAAACCATTTACACTCAAACTAATAGAAGAAAGAGTGGGGAAGAGTCTCAAACACATGGGCACTGGGGAAAATTTCCTGAACAAAATACCAAAGGCTTATGCTCTATGATCAAGAATTGACAAGTGTGACCTGATAACACTGCAAAGCTTCTATAAGGCAAAAGACACTATCATTAAGACAAAATGGCAACCAACAGATTAGTAAAAGATCTTTACGAATCCTACAACTGATAGAGTGCTTTTATTCAAAATATTCAAAGAACTAAAAATGTTACATTCTGGAGAACCAAATAACCCCATTAAAAATGGGGTACAGAGTTAAACAAAACATTCTCAGCTGAGGAATATTGAATGTCCAAATAGCACCTAAAGAAATGTTCAACATCCTTAGTCATCAGGGAAATGCAAAGCAAAACAACCCTGAGATTCCACCTCACACCAGTCAAAATGGCTAAGATAAAAACTCAGGTGACAGCAGATGCTGGTGAGGATATGGAGAAAGGGGAACACTCCTCCATTGTTGTCGGGATTTCAAACTGGTACAACTACTCTGGGAATCAGTTTGGAGGTTCCTCAGAAAATTGGACATTACACAACATGATATACCTTTCCAGCTATACCTTTCCTGGGCATATACCCAAAAGATGCTCCAACATACAATAAAGACACATGCTCCACTATGTGCATAGCAGCCTTATTTATAATAGCCAGAAGCTGGAAAGTACCCAGATGCCCTTCAACAGAGGAATGGATTAAAAAATGTGGAACATCTACACAATGGAGTATTACTCAGCTCTCAAAAATAATGACTTCATGAAATTCATAGGCAAATGGAATTAACTAGAAAACATCCTGAGTGAGGTAACCCAATTACAGAAAAACAGACTTGGTATGAACTGACTGATAAGTGGTATTAGCCCAAAAGTTCGAATTACCCAAGATGCAATCCACAGACCACAGGAAGTTCAAACCAAGGATGACCAAAATGCAGATGCTCCCACTCCATTTTTTTACACTTTTTATTCTTTGTAAGTTTCACATCATGTACCCCAGCCCCCCACATCACCCCATTCCCTCATATCTGCCCTTCACTTTTGCAACCTCCCCACAAAAACATAAAATAAAAAATAAAAAAAATAAAAACACTCCTTCTTAATAGGGGAAAAAATATCCATAGGAGGAGATATGCAAGCAAAGTTTAGATTAGCAACTAAAGGAACAGCCATTAAGAGCCTACTCTACATGTGGCCCATATATATCCAGCCACCAAAACTAGATAAGGTTGATGAAGCTAAAAAGTGCATGCTGAAAGGGACCAGATGTATATCTCTCCTGAGAGACACATCCAAAGCATGTCCAATACAGATGTCAATGCTAGCAGCAAATCTTGAACTAAGAACAGGATCTCATTTAGGGGAATTAGAAGAAGTATTGAAAGAGCTGTAGGGGCTTGCAACCCCATAAGAACAACAATGCCAATAAGCCAGAGCTTCCAGGGACTAAACCAGTACCCAAAGACTATACATGGACAGACCCAGGGCTCCAAGTGCAAATGTAGCAGAGAAAAGTCTTGTTGGGGCACCAGTGGAAGTGGTAGACCTTGGATTGGGCCCCCAGTGCAGGGGAATGTCGGGGGCGTGGACAGTAAAGGAGGTAGATGGGGGGAAACACCCTTATGGGGAAGAGGTTGGGGATGCGGGCTTATGAACAGGAAACCAGGAAAAGGAATGTCATTTGAAATGTAAGTAAAGAAATATATGTAAAAAAAATAAAAAAATGAAATTGCAGAAAATTTATTTTTAATTACATTAATGTCATAGAAAGCACTATTAATCAGTTTGGTAGCTAAGATAGCAGAAACATATTTTTGACTGTTTAATTTGGGTTTTTTTGTTTTGTTTTGTATTTTGCATTTAGAAATGTATGTCTTAGTATTTTATTGTTTATATTATTATGTATTATTTATATTATTATGTACTACATAATATTTATATTATTACAATATGTTTTATAATATTGTACAAATAGGAATCTGTCCCATTGAAATGTTTCTTACTTTATTGGATTTTTATTTACATTTCAAATGTTATTCCCTTTCCCAGTTTCCTGTTCACAAACCCCCTATCTCATCCCCCTTTCCCCTTCTTCTATGAGTGTGTTCTCCCTTCCCAACCACCCACCTCTTCCCGCATCCCCACCATGACATTCCCCTACACTGGCAAGGTCCAGCCATGGTAGGACCAAGGGCTTCTCCCTCCATTTGTGCCCAACAACACCATCCTCTTCTACACAAGCAGCTGGAGCCATGGGTCTGTCCATGTGTACTCCTTAGGGAGTGATTTAGTCCCTGAGAGATCTGGTTGGTATTCTTATGGGGTTGCAAGGCCCTTCATCTCCTTCAACCCTTTCTCTAACTCCTCCAATGGAGACCCCATTCTCAGTTCAATGGTTGGCTGTCAGCATTCGCCTCTGTATTGGTCATGGTCTGATAGAGTCTTTTAGGAGACAGCTATATCAGGCTCCTGTCAGTATGCACTTCTTGTCATTAGCAATACTGTCTGGATTTGGTAGCTGTATGTATATGGACTGGATCCCCAGGTGGGGCAGGCTCTGAATGGTTATTCCTTCTGTCTCTACTCCAAACATTGTCTCCATATCTCCTCCTATGAATGTTTTGTTCCCCTTTTAAAAAGGACTGAAGCATCCTCACTTTGTTTATCCTTCTTGAGCTTCATGTGTTATATGGATTGTATCTTGGGTAATTCAAACTTTTGAGTACAAAAAAACACACTTGGTTTTGCACTCACTGATAAGTGGTTTGTTAGCCAATAAATTCAGTTTTTAATATCAATCAACTCTATTATACACATTGCTGTTCATATTGAGGGATATTTAAGAATCAATGAATAATTCAAGTAAATTATTGTCAGGGATAATAAAATTCATTGTATATGATCAATAAAAAATAGTCCTATATCTCATTGTGAATTGAGTGAAAGATAATTGGAACCAAAAAGCTATGTAAATCATTACTTCAGTGAAAGAAGTTTTACATGGGTTTTAGTAGTTGGAGTAGTTGGGAAGGATCAATCAGAGACAAAACTTATGATCTGTTAAACTTTTCCAACCCAATAGTTGTTTATATTAAGAATTATCCATTAATATTGCTAGGAGTTTTATAATCAAGAATATGGGAAATTTATTCATCTTTTCCACAAATCATACAGATTCAAGCTTTTTGTAATATGGTTATAATTTTTTATATTAACTGTTCAAGTTGAGGAGACACATTGTTGTTATAGTGAAATCATTTACAAAAGCTTTTGATATCTTATGTACTTTCTTCAATTTTGCAATATCGGCATCCATAACATGCTTTTATAAGTGTCAAAGTTGGGTTTCTATTTCTTTAAAGACACTTGAAAGGGAGATAATTAATTGTACTGGTTTACAGTTTCAGAGGTTTGGTATATTCTTACCATTATGTGAAAAGCATGGAGTGCGCAGGCTGACATGGGGCTGGACGAGTGTAGAGATCTACATTTGATCTGCAGGCAGCAAATCAAGAGATTTTGTCACACAGGACATAGATAGAGCATATGAGACCCCAACAGCAAACTCACAGCGACACTCTTCTTTGAAATAGGCCACGTTACATAACAGGGCATTCTCTCTGAGCCAAGCATTCAAATATATGAGTCTGTGAGGGGTTCATTCTGATTCACACCACTCTAACATGGAAGGAGATTTTATGTTGTTTTGATAGGAATTTTAAAAGAGAAGAAAATTTAAGGGCTTCACATTTAACTTAGAAATATTTAGAAAATTCTCCAATGGAAAATGACTTCAAAATTAGAGATATATATATTTCTGACATCTTCCTTCCCCCTTCTCATTAGAGTCTGATGGAAGCTTTATAGATATGGTAAAATGTTCCCCACCTCAACAGAATTTTCTACCCTCTTTATTACTGAAGTAAGTTTCCAGAATCCATATTACTCTATAGATGATCTGTGTTGTTTGTTTCCTTAGGGCATTTTTGGTTTCTGGGTAAAGTGCTATTACAGAACAGTGGTTTCTACCCAGCATGTTTTGGATGATTTATAATTTCAAACAAAATGTTCTTTTTGTTTTAGTCAAAAACAATGTAGAATAGTCTTTTAGGAAATCCTATCTTTCCTTGCTATTGTCTACTATTTCTGATTACATTGAGGAAATAAATAAAATTGATTTCTTCTTAATTCTATAATGATGACTATAGCAATGGTTAATACTAATAGTGTCAGTTTTGTCAATAATACAGACTTATTTTTAGATTCAAGACAGATTCTCTTGTAAGCGTGTCACATAAATTAATATATTTTATCTTTATTAATCAGGATAATTAAGGAAGCTAGTGTTACTGTTTCATTTCAATTGATCTTATAAACTGGGCTCAACTTTGAGTTCCAGCAACAAGAACAACAACAACAACAAAAAAAACAGTTAACAAATGGGTTGATTTCAGTCTTTAAGTGCAGACTATCGTCCCTTGTTGTGATGTAGTCAAAACAGGAACTTCGAATATTCGTTCATTCATATACAGTCAAAAGCAGAGAGAAAGAAATGTATTTGTGCTCAGTGATTTTTTTTGTATATTTGTGGATACTCAAATTGTCTGCTCTTTTACAATTCCTATCTCTTTGTCTAGGGAATTATACAGCCAAAATGAGAATGTTACCTTATATCAATGAAGACAACAGACCACTATGTATAGAAAAAAAATCTTCTTATGATACTTTATTTGGTCTTTCTATGTTTTTGTCAGGTTGAAAGAGCTATCCTTTTGTAACCTGATTTCATACTTTTTTTTTTAATCTTTATTAACTTGAGTATTTCTTATTTAAATTTTTTTTTGGTAATCTTAGTTTTGTTTTTTTTTTTTAACTTGAGTATTTCTTAAACTGGGAAAGGGAATAACACTGATTTCATACTCTTATCACACCCCATTTAGAACTTGTTTAAAGGAAATGGTTTAAAAATAAATCATATTCTAATTGACTAAAACCTCATAATTTTAAATTATAATCAAAGATCACTACAAACAATATGCTTACTTCTAAAATCTCCATCCAAAAGAAAGGTTTACTTGTAATACATGAATAATGTGAGTCTGGAAGTGATTTTTAACTGAATTATTTTTATGTAACATTTTCATAGAATGTATTGTATTTTCATACAACATATTACCCTCCACCCTTCTTCCCATATCATCCCAATATCCCAAAATAACTATCGACCTCCTCTCTCTCTCTCTCCCCAGTGTGTATTTCTCTCTCTCTCTCTCTCTCTCTCTCTCTCTCTCTCTCTCTCTCTCTCTCTCTCTCTCTCTCTCTCTCTCTCTCTCTGTGTGTGTGTGATGTATGTTTCTTGAAAACAATTGAATCAAGACAAATACAAAACAAAAATGTAAAATCAAAAGTCGTACAAAAAGATATAAATTTGTTTTGTGTTAGCCAAATACTTCTGCATATGGACCTGCCCTGGAGATGGTTAGGGGTGGGAATCTGTCTATACTTCCCTTTCCCAGTGTGGAGGTTGCTCTGGATTGAACCAATAAAGGTCTGCTACAGATACTGTGAGTTCATATGCATATCAGTCCAGTTGTTTCTGGATGATGCCAGGTACCACTTCTGGATTTTACAATCTTTCTCTTTCCTTCTGTACAAAGGCCCAGTAGAGTTGAGTAAAGGGGGATAGAAAGACATTCCATTTAGTGCTCAGTGCTCTGAAGTCTGCCATATCTGCACATTGCCCATTTATAGGTTTCTATGTTCACTCAGTTTTACGTAAAAGATAATGAATCTTCTCTGAGGAGGACTGAGTGAGATGCTGATCTATGAATATAGCAATATGACATAAACATTTGGTGATATATTCAAGGGCATACAATTGCATGTCCACATGTAATTTTTAAATGAAAATGGCTGAGTAAGGGAAAACCTGTATTGAGTCTCAAGAAGTAAGTAAATGTAGAAAAAAAAAACCTATGGCTATAAGTTGTCCTCTGTCCTCTGTATGTATGCTGTATCGTACAAAAATCACACACACACACACACATACACACACACACACACACACACGAATAAATAATAAAATTTAAAACTTGTTCTGATTATATAATGATTGATACTGATATATATGTGTGTGTGTGTGTGTGTGTGTCTGTGTGTGTGTCTGTGTGTGTATGATAGTCTCATAACAATAAATGGTGTATGTATGCTTCATATTGTGGGTATATATGTTTTCAATGATATCACAAGTTATATATATGATCTATTGTCAATATGTTTTAGCATATAAGTTTTTAAATAGCACAATAATTTGATTATATGGGGGAAAACCCTTGCAATGATCTTACCAAAACATGAAATAGGCTGGAACTTTAGGTTTGAATTTTTTTTTCACTGACTTACCTGCAGAACTCAATGACTAAAAGTAATGTATATTATTTTCTCATGCTGGTATATAAAACACAGATTTATAATCTTAAACTTTTATTAAATTATTAAAATGAAGATTGATGATTCTATCAACCATTGCAATTATGACATCCATATGCAATACATGTACTTAAGTGACTTTACCATTTTTTCCAAAACTGTAAATCAGCATTATAATTTAGTAATCAATGAACTACACTGTAAGAGTGAACCATTTATAGCATACAGAACAGGTTTTATAGAATTGCATAAAAGAGGTTTCTTGAAAGATGTTCCATATAATTATGTATATATGTGGAAAAAATTTTTCCAATATATATTTAAATTTATTTTAAAATAATTTTACATGTATATACCTAAAATTTGTTTAAAATTAAGATTAAAGGAAATAAAAATGAATTTGATACATAATGGAAACATTGTTTGTCCTAACAAAATTATGGTACTAGGTCTAACACTGCACCACCTGGAGACATTTTACATTTATTGTACATTTATGACATAGGAAAGAGAGAATCTGAGCTTGTTCTTCCTGAAAGTCTTTTTTTGTATTCTTGCCAGCATAGTACTAGAAAAGACAATGTAAGTTGCCAGGGTAGAAAAGCAAACAATATTCCTGTGAACTATAATATTAACCAGTATGAAACAGTTAGGTCAGCATTCCTAACACCAGAATTTAGAAACCTAATGACCATGGGCAAGAGATTCTTGATTATAGCAGTCTCTTCAATTGTCACTGTCAGCACATGAAGTTAAATTCCATATGTTGCAACATTAAGATGGTGGCTTCTTATCAGAAATTTGGTTAGATATTAGAAGGTGTGGAAAAATAATTGAGTAAAAATAACATGCATACTAAGCTTACTAGGTAAGAACATTGTAATAATAGAGGGTTGGGGAGCATGATTGAATCTTAAATCAGAAAAATAATTTTGGGAACTTTAGATGTAAGAAGAGATTTTGAAAAGCAACAAAGCAATGACCTTATAAAGCTTCACTAAGACATGAACTTAAAGTTAGTATATGAGAGAGATAGCAACCTTGTACAGTATCATAGGAAACCTAAATTGATAGGCTTTTTATGCTTCTCATCAGAAAAGCTAGGAGAAAGCACAGTTTTCTAGATGTTATAAGTTTGCAGGGTATGGCTGAACATCCATGTCATGTGGTTTAGACTGGGCTGGTCAAGCAGCATGAAAATACAGAATAGAGATTCCAGTTGAACTGTTAGTTTATTTGCAACCCTGACATGATGTATTCAAGGTCAAAGCTCAGTAGAGTTTCATCAATTCTGTGCATCATAGACAGAGCTGTCTGATGTGTGCCCTGATTTCTGAGAGATAGAGAAAGGTTGCAAGTGGTTCTAACTTCTAACAGATGCTTCCAAATGGCTAAAGAGTTTATAATTAATCATCTCTATTCTCCTCAAGAAACAGAGAAATAAGTAAATCCATTTGTACATTGGTCAACTGAGCTATGTTCCACAATTTTAAAGTAGGTCTAGAATTCTCCAGTGGAAGTTGAATGTACTCATTAACCTATTTTATTGGCACTTCATTTTTTATTTGCCTCCTTAGTAACCTCATATTTCTTTCTTGGTGGAACCTGCTTGGTAAATAAAAAAACAGTAATATCTAAGGATATATTTCCAGAGTATCTTTAGAAGAAAGGAATCTTTATAGGAAATTAATATTCACCTTTGTAATGAAGGGAAAAAGACAAGGTGCTCCCTAATGGAAAACAAAGCAGAAAAATGAACATCATAGCTATTCAATGGATTTTGAAAACAAAGAAATTAACAAAACCAAAACCAAACTACCTAGAAAAGACAGCTTGCTGATAAAGTATTTAAATTGAGAGAAAGGACTGAAAGAGCTTGAGGGGGCTTGAGACTCTGTATGAATAATGCCAACCAACCAGAGCTTCCAGGGACTAAGCCACTACCCAAAGACTATACATGGACTGACCCTGGGCTCCACCTGCATAGGTAACACTGAATAGCCTAGTAAGGGCACCAGTGGAAGGGGGAAGCCCTTGGTCCTGCCAAGACTGAACGCCCAGTGAACATGATTATTGGGGAGAGGACAGTAATGGAAGGGGGAGGGGTTTGGGGATGTTGGCCTGGAAACCAGAAAGGGAATAACAATATAAATGTAAATAAGAAATAACCAATTTAATAAAGATGGAGGAAAAAATTGTAAAAGTGAATAATTTGTAATATACACTAGTTAATAGGAATTGGACATGCTATGGTTGTCTTTCTTTGTTCCCAGCAATCTGATCTTGACACACACACACACACACACACACACACACACACACACACACCAAAGGTCTGTTTTTAATGTCTTGTTTGATGTCTCCTGTATTTTCTCTAAACCTTCAGACAGACATTCTTGCTTCTTTATTCATATCTGGCAAGTAGAGAGGGTTCTCAATGGGGTTCTAGCCTATTGACCTCCAGTTGTTCTTAACTGTGAGCTAGGATATTAATCTTATTTTTTTTCCGGAGCTGAGGACCGAACCCAGGGCCTTCTGCTCGCTAGGCAAGCGCTCTACCACTGAGCTAAATCCCCAACCCCCTTATTTTTCTTTCTTATATCCCAATGTCATTACTCGTTTCTCATATCACCTTTCAAATACTCTACTAAGCTCCTGGCCACTGACTCTCTTTAAATAAGATGAAAAGAACATTAGCAAGGTGAAGAAATGTTAGAACATTTCTTTGTTCTGTTAGAACAAAGCCCTAGATAATGTATATATAAGGTAAAAATAAGTATAATCATAGGAGAAGTGAACAATAACTATAACTGAAAACAATAGTGTTCAGGTGTGGAGTAAGGAAAGAGTGTAATTATGCTGGCTGGTGTGACTTAAGTTCTCCTGAATAAAGCTAGGGCTGAATGTAATGATAAAATTGTATTACTGTTTTTAAAATATGTCTCTGACTATCTTTGTGGAGGATATGCACATTATGGAAGTGCTCTCAGTCTAGAGAAAGAGCCGAAGTTCCTGGTGCAGGAGTTCTAGATTATTGTGAGAGATAGCCTGCATGAGAGCTAGGGAATAAAACTTAAGTCATCTAGAAGAATACGAAGTGATCAGAACTATAATTTCTCCGTGCTCTAAAATAATTTTTCAAAACAGATATAGTATAAATATAATCAATACTATGATCTGATTATATAATTTCCAAGTAGTATGACACTACTACTAAGATATCCAACTGTTTCTTTAGCCATCATTATATATCCTTAATATTAATATTTTGTCAGATACAATATTGAAAAATATCAGTTGAGTTATGGCCTCAAGGCTTTATGCATTTTCCTGAAAGCATTTCAGTTTGTGTCATTAAATGCTCCTCTTTTCAGAACATGGGGCTTTGCAAATACAATTCCTCAAATTTTCCTCCTTCAATTTGTTCTTTGGGTCTGATGTTACATTTACATTTTTTCAACATTTGCTTTGTAAATATTCAAAAATTCCTGCTTTTTTGTTTGTTAAACTGTTTTATCATTCTGTTTTATGCACCCAGACTTCTTAGCACAGCACTTCAGCTAAGATCACTGCTAGTTTTTCTTCTCTGTGTACTAGGTACTAGTATATGTGACAAAAGTAAAGATTAAAACTCTTCATTTCTATTAGGAGTGGGTTGAATCTGCAGAGCATGTCCAAGGAATTTATGTTATTGACATTGTTTATGTATCAAGTTTATAACATTCAAAAGTGGTGTGTTTCAATGAATTTATAATCTCTTTATAAAGTATATCACTTCTATAGTTTATGATGTCTTTTAGTTTATTATATTTCATTATAATTCATTAAAGCTTATAATGTTTTTGAAATTTATTTTAACATCTTTGAAAGTTTCTTTCCAGTTAACCAGGATATAAATGACACTAATTTGAAATAAATTATTTTAAAATCTCATTTCCAAAAACATTATCATTGTAATGATCATTGTAATTAGCATTCTTTTACTTTAAAGTCTACTTTAATGACAGTGATTTTCTTTTTATAAGACTCTGTCCTTTAAATTCAACAAAGCAAAATTATGTCATATAATGAAATTCCTAATCTCTACATCATTCTCTATTTCTAATGACTCATGAAATATTTGGAGTTATTTACACTAGAATGTGTTTTTATTAATTACGTTTTAGTGCATTTTATTTTAATAAACTAGGTTTGGCATTTCATACTACTAAAGAAATAGTTGGATATCTTAGAGGAAAATTGGACTGAGATCCTTAAACTGTATTTAACAAGAAAGAAACAATATTTATAAATGTTAAAATTTATCGGGTTGGGGATTTAGCTCAGTGGTAGAGTGCTCGCCTAGCGAGCGCAAGGCCCTGGGTTCGGTCCCCAGCTCCAAAAAAAGAAAAGAAAAAAAAATTATCAAGTTCAGAAAGCCATGGAAATGAAAATACTTTGCACAAGGACCAGCATTTCACATCCTACAGATATATGTGTGGGAAAGAGATAAATTCTTGTTCAGTTATTGACTTTTGAATAAACATTTTATATAAATGTACATTTTATATACGTTTTTATATATAGTACAAAACAAACACCTATTAGGGAAAAGTTACCTAATTATCATGCATTCAGTTCTGATTTCATAAAATAAGTAACAGAGAATCATACTTTAATACTAAGGACTAGAAAAATTGATGTGAGTTAGTTACTATTTCTATGGTTATAATGAAACACCATGAACAAATGCAGATTTAAGAGGATAGAGTTTATTTGACTTACACTTCCATATCATAGTCCATCATCGAAGGAAGTCAGGGAAAGAATTCAAACAGACCAGGATCCTGGAGTCAGCAGCTGATATAGAGGCCTTGAAGGGTTTTCTGACTTGCTCCAATGGCTTTGCTCAGACTGCTTTTTTTTTTTTTTTCTTTTCTTTTCCTTTTTTCCTTATTAACATGAGTATTTCTTATTTACATTTGAATGTTATTCCCTTTCCGGTTTCGGACCCAACATCCCCTAACCCCTCCCCTCCCTTCTATATGGGTGTTCCCTCTCCATCCCCTCCCCATCCTCCCCCCCTTACCGCCCTCCCCCCAACAATCATGTTCACTGGGGGTTCTTACAGAACTCATAAACACTAGCCAAGAGATAGAATCACCCACTGGGAACTTGACTTTCCCCATCAGGGGCATTTCCTCAGTTGAGATTATCTCCTTTATTTATTGCTGTATGAAATTGTGCATTGAACTACTCAGGACCTGTGATCCGTTGTCAACATCAAATAGCAAAAATATCACTATTAAGACATAACCATTCCTTTTTTGTTCATCCCTAAGAATACACATTACAATCAACATCACATCAAAGGACATTTGATGAAATTGGAAAAGTCCAACAGGATTTCCAATTTCAAAAATATAAAGTATGTTCTCTTACAAAATTTATATTAAAGTACTTGTTTAATAACCTAAAAATTTCTTTAAAAGTCAGTCTTTCCACTGTGGGCTCCTCTACATTAAATACTTTACTTCTAAAGGGAAGAATCAGGACACAGTCACAATCTGTACAAAGCAAAATCAATCACCAAAACTATAAATAAATATTATTTATCTTTGATTCACTAATAATAATCTGGGTTGCTCCAAATGCTTGGGTCATTTTTCTTACTTCATCCTCTGCAAAACACACGCACACACACACTTTGTCTTCTAGGCTAAGGTTTGCTCTACTCTATTTTTGCATCTATTCTTTGTAACTATCCCATTGTTCTTACAACTCCAAAATGCTAGCATTTTCTGTGGCAACTAGTCTGCACTTTCTCAAAGTCTCTACTAGGCTACCTGCAGGGACTCCAGCTTTGGTGCACTCTAGGAAGCCTCAGCTGCTCTCCATGACCTACTGCTACATACTTTCAAACCAGTTTCACTTGGGTAACTCTTACACTACCAAGTTCAGCTGCCAAAATTTAGTATACCCTGAGCAACTTCTAGAAAACATCTTCCATATGGTGACTGAGGAAAATCTTTTTAGAAGAGTTAATCTCAATGATGCTAACTCTTCTTTTTTTTTTTTTTTCCCGGAGCTGAGGATGGAACCCAGGGCCTTGCACTTGCTAGGCAAGCGCTCTACCACTGAGCTAAATCCCCAACCCCGATGCTAACTCTTCTTAATGACAGATTATTGTTTAGCCCCTGTTGATCACCATCAATTATCCTCAGCAAAGCAAAATCATTTACACCAGTGGTTCTGGCAATTTGTTAATAACAGGAAGCTTCTTCAGCCTAAGCTGAACAGAATCACAAATTATTAATCTAATGGCCTGGTATAGTCTTTGCTTTCCTCTGAAATGTTACAAATCAGGCCTCCATTGTCAGTACTATTCTTCACATTCTTATTTTCCAAGCACTTACAGACTATCTCATTGAAGTCTCCACCAACGTTCTTTGGTCCTTACAGAATCCTACCAAAATAACATGGTTAGGTTTGTCAGAGCAATATCCCATTATCCTGGTATCAATTTCTACCTTAATTATTGCTTCTATTGCTGTGATATAACACCATGACCAAAAGCAAGTTGTGGAGGAAAGGGCTTATTTACCTTAAAATTCCACATTGTAGTCCATTACTGAAGGAAGTCAGGACAGGTACTCAAAAAGGGCAGGATTCTGAAAACAGAACCTGATGCAGAGGCCATGAAGAACAGTTCTGTTAACTGGCTTACTCCCATGGCTTCTCTCAGCCTGGTTTCTTATATAACCCAGGCTAGCAGCCTAGAAACACAAACACCCACAATGGTCTGAGCCTTCCTACATGCATCATTAATTAAAAATTTGCCCTACAGATGGATCTTATGTACTTTCTTAACTGAGGTTTCTTCCTTTTAGATGACCGAGCATGGGTAAACTGGTAAACTAGATAGGACAATATACAAGGGCTCTGATACTATCCAATACATGAACAAGTATAGTTTCAATTGTTAACAAATACTCTGTGTGTTTTTTTGATGAATATGCATTAGGCTCAATGTAGATATTTCCATCAAAGACATCATGCACTCTGTTTTACTTTGTCCACTCCCTTTTCTCCACTAATGCAAAACAGAGATAGATTATCATAGTAAGCAAAATAGCTCAGAATCAGAAACAAAACTTACAGAAAACTGAAAATATTCTTCCTTTGGTATTATTTTAAAAATAATAAATAAATAAATAGATGATAGCTGAATGACAAAAAACTAGAAATGAAGAAAGAAAGACAGAAAGGAAAGAAAGAATGCTGAAAAGAAAGAATGAAGGCTGATAGCGTCTCATAATTAAGCCATAAGTGCATGATCACATCCTATGACATACACATGTACATGAATCTTATCCTACAACTCTCCTGAGGAGCTCACAAGTATCTATAACTCCAGTTACAAGGGAGTGGAGATAGATCTGGTGTAGATGGACAGCTATTAAATACCAACTAAATCAAGGAAAATTAAAAAAAAGATACAACAGGATAACTTAATATTAAAAATTGATATATGTGCATATGCATGATATTAGAGTAGAGCTGACATTCTTCTGGGGAATTGAAGGGATATAACTATTGTTATTAAAATGATATGAGAGCTCTGAAAATGATATTCATGATAGTTGATTTTAGATAAATACATAAAATTGTGCATGTGTACATATATGACCTTAAAGTAAAAAGATGGTTATCTTGAGAAATTGGAGGAATAAGCTTACTTTGAGGACAACGTGAAAGCCCACAGAAATATATCAATGAGAATTTCATAATTTAAAATTAATGATAAGGAGATGAAAATGAACAATGTAGACTAACAAGAAAAATCTGGTAATTGTAGTATACAGTTGGAAACAAATTTTGCAACTATAATACTCATGAAGTTAACAATAAAAATATGTATGCCATCAAGCACAATACCAGCGTTCTGGATTTTATATTTGACAATAGATTATCTTTTTATTTAAGAGGGAAAATCATCAGGAGTAGCATACTAGATGTTATTATGTTCGAAGCAGAACAGGACAAAATATTCTGGTTGCACTATTAAAGATAAAATTACAACTTGTAAAAAATTATATTAGAAATTATCAGTAAGTCAGGACAATGGTTAGTGTGAATATTATCCGACAAGTTTTTGCTATGTATTTTGTAGCTTAATCACAGATGTGAATGCAAAGCAAGGATCGCCCCTGAGACTTTGTGGATAGATTTTGGTAGTTCAAGAACAGAAGATGGTGTCATATATGATGCACAAAGTGCAAAGATGACTGAAAAAAAATCCTTTAAAATGAGCTGTTATTCAAACCTGTGGGTTCTACTGTATAAATTATAACTTTCATCATCATATGACAACAGTAATCATGTTAAATAAATAATTACAGCTAGGAATTAAAATCACTTAATGGTACTTAACCCTAGTTATGGTTAATTGTATTTGCTTTAATTAAACAAAATTATATTTAATACCAATTATTTTTAATGTAACTGACAGTTATATCTAATTATAGATATTACAAAAATGAAATATTACTTATTAACATAAAAATGATCAAAAGAAAAGGAAGAATTCTACTTAAAATTTGTTTCTGCTGAATAACTAACAATTGCAAAATTTTCTGATAAAACTTATTGAAGAAATTTTCTTTTTTTAAGTTGTATATAAAATTTTAATGGATATTTTATATATTTACATTTCAAATGTTATCCCCTTTCCTGCTTTCCCCTCAGCAAACCCCCTACCCCATTCACCCTCCTCTGCTTCTGTGAGGAGGCTTTCCATCCACCTCACTGCCCTAGGTTTTCCCTACACTGGGTCATCTAGCCTCCAAAGGACTAAGGGACTCTACTGCTATTGATGACAGATAAGATACCTGGATATAGATGTCTCCTGAGAGACACAGCCAGAACATGTCAAATACAAAGTTGAATGCTAGCAGCAAACCATTGAACTGAGAAAGGGACCCCCCCCTCATTGGAGGAATAAAAGGAAGTATTGAAAGAGCTGAAGGGGCTTGCACCTCGTAAGAACAACAATGCCAAGCAACCAGAGTTTAGAGGGACTATATCACTACCCAGACTATAAATGGACTGTCTCTTGGCTCCAGGTGCATATGTACCAGAGGATGGCCTTGTTGGGTACAAATGGAAGGAGAAGCCCTTGGTTCTGCCAAGGTTGAACCCCCAGTGTAGAGGGAATGTCGGGGGGGGACAGGACGAGGGGGTGGATAGGGAGGGGAACACCCTTATAGAAGAACAGGAGAGGGATGGGATAAGGGCTTATGTCCTGGAAACCCAGAAAGGGAATAACATTTGAAATGTAAGTGAAAAAATCCAATAAAAGGAAAAAAATAAGTAAAAGAAAAAAAGGTAATCATATGCTACATATGTAACTGGAGCCATAGGTCCCTCCATGTGTACTCTTTGGTTGGTGATTTAGTCCCTGGGAGCACTGGGGGGATCTGGTTAGTTGATGTTGTTATTCTTCCTATGGGGTTGCAAACCCCTTCAGCTTCTTCGGTCCTTCCCCTAACTCTTCCACTGGGGTCCCAATGTTTGGCATCATGCATCCACATCTGTATTGGTCAGGCCGTAGCATAGGCTCTCAGGAGACAGCTGTAACAGGCTCCTGTCAGCAAGCACTTTTTGGTACCCACAATAGTGTATGGCTTTGGTGTCTGAATATGAGATGGATTCCCCCCAAGTGGAGCAATCTCTGAATGGCCTTTCCTTCAGTCTCTGCTCCTCACTTTGTCCCTGTGCTTCCTTTATTCAGGAGCAATTCTAGGTTAAAATTTTAATGAGTGTCTGGCCTCATCCCCCAATTAGTAACTTTGCCTAACCTCTGGATGTAGTCTCTACAGTTTCTCCCTCCCAAATGTTGGGCATATCAGCTAATTTCATCTCCTGTTGAGTACTAGGAGAATGTTGCCTTCCTGGCATCTGGGACTTGTTTGTGGCGACCGACTGTTCCCCATCTCCTATTGTTACACAACTCTGCTCAAATTCCTGACCCTCTGTATACCATCCCCATCTCTTACCATACCTGATTCTGTCCCCCTTTAACCCATCCTCTTCTCTTTCTTCCAAGTCCCTCTCACATTCTACCTCCTGTGAGTATTTTGTCCCACTTTCTAAGGACTAAGCATCCACATTTTCATCTTTCTTCTCCTTGAGCTTCATATGGTCTGTGAG